>NW_004524683.1:2778175-2793082 GCF_000260255.1 Octodon degus | reverse complement strand
GGTGCTGGGGGATTGAACCGCGGTCCCTGATGCTTTGCCAAGCTTGTTCTAAGTAGGTGCCTTAGACCACTGAGCCATCTCTCCAGCCCCCTTAACTACTGTTGTCTCTAAGAGTTGGAGAAAAAGAACTTCACTTGAAGATAACACATAGCAGGTTATATATTAAGAAAAAGAAGGTCACATAACAGGAGCAAGAACATCAGCATCTTAACTGTTTCCTTGTGCAGTTTATCTGTTCTTCAGTTTTCTCTGTGCCAATTATATCCAATTGCATTTGTTGATCAAGTACAGATCTACACGTTGATGTCTTGTTGGATCACACAACACCTAGTTCTTTGTAAACAGCTCTACTTATAACTTGGTGGTTATGGTCACATGCACAGCCTCTAGTACTCTAAGAGCAAGCCTGAAGATGTTTTTCCAAAAAAGAGAATGGTTCTTGGGAGTTAAGAGCACAGATTTGTTTTGAATCCTATAGGCTCTAATTAATCTATAGTGTCCTGCTGAAGTCTCCATTCATGTACCCTGTCTGCTATAGACCATTCAAGAAGCATGGATATGCTGGGTCAAGCAGCAAAATTGACTCAGCAGCCTGAACCTGTTACATACATAACCTTCTTTCTATTCTTTGAGGTCCACAAGAGCTAGAACTCTTTTATGTTACTCAGCAAACTGGTCAGAGTAGTACAACAGATATTCCCTTCGATATCCAAATAAAGCCACTAGACATAGAGCCTCCTTAGTGGTTGAAGGAATGAGATGCAGAAACTAGTCTTCCACCTTGAGCGAATATCCAGTCACGCTCTAAACCACCAGATGCTGAGTAATTCCACTAAGGCAACAGCCTCTTGAATTTTGTGGTATTTATTTCTACCCTTTGACACATATTACTTTACCAAATCATCTAGAGTAGGTCCCAGTGCTGGCTCTTCAGTTCTAGCCAACACAATCCACAAATATCTTGGGTTGTCCTGTGGGATGAGGAGAATGGAGGCCTGCCTGAGCTAAATCGTGACAGAGGGTTAGACAGAGGCTTTGAAGTCAAACAGTGAATGTGGCAGTGCTGTTCCAGTTGGGTGAAATATGACCACATCTTGTGGTCCATAGTAGCAGAAACTGAGGAAAAGCCCTTTCTAAAGGAAATCCTAGATGCAAGGAATGTGTTGATTTACTCCAGTAATGAAACAACTGAATCAGTGGCTGGGGTTGGAAGAATCTCCTGATTAGGTTTGACAGAAGCCCTCTCATGTTCTAAAGTGCACCTTCCATGCAGGCCAAATAAACACATTGAAAGGAGATTCGATTAGAATCACCACTCTGCGTCTTTTCAGGGCATTAATCTCTGCAATCTCTCTGAAGTATTGCTTGTGATTTATTCCCCTCCCTCCCTCCCTCCATTCCTGCATCCTCCCTTTTTCTTTCCTTTTTGTTTTCTTATCTTCTCCTTTTTTGAGACAAGGTCTTATTTATTTATTTATTTATTTATTTATTTATTTATTTATTATTGAATACAGGGTCTCCCTACACAACTCAGACTCATAGTGATCCATCTGTCTCAGCCTCCCCAGCGCTGGGATTATAGGCATGTGCCACTACTCCTGGTTTTGGTGACTGGCATGGTAGGCCAGGGTTCTCACATCAGCACAGCATGCAGTAGTAGGGATCAAACCCAGGTCCTTGCACTTGCCAGGCAGGCTCTTAGACTGCTGAGCTATCTCCCCAGCCTGACAAGGTCTTTCTATGTGCTCTGGTTGGTCTTGAATTCCTCAAATCAAGAGATCCTCCTGGTTCAGCCTCCCTAGCAACTGGGACTACAGGCGAGCCACTGTACCCAGCTTGGTTTACTATTTTGGGAGGAAAAAGCAATTCTAGGTCTTTTTTCTTGGCTTTTCCTACCACAATGTCCTTCATTCCATAGGTCAGGAAAGTGATGTGGATATTTTGGCATTTATTTCTATCTCTTTCAATCATATACCCCAGTACTAGGATAACAATCACCATAGTGGGTTTGGAACTCATTAAGATGGACCCAAAAACTTCCTTAATGACCTGACCTCCATAAGCCCCCTTTTGACTAATAGAGCACTGATGAACTTCTATCAGTTCATAGCTAGTATCTAGTAAAAACGTCTCATTACAGTGGTCCCTCACAGAGGTTACGTTCCAGACACACCGGTGATGAGTGAAAATCAGTGACATGTTGACATTATATTTCTTTTATTATTTATATATATTTTAAGGGTTAATAAACCCTTCGCACACTCTTACAAACCTTTCCCACCCTTCTAAAATCACTTTTAAAATTCTTAGACAAGGCTGGTGAGATGGCTCAGTGGTCTAAAGCACCTACTTAGAACAAGCTTAGCAAAGCACAGGGACCACGGTTCAATCCCCCAGCACCACATGCCAGCCCCGCCCTCTAGTGGGCTGAGCTGGCCACACACACACACACACACACACACAAATAAATAAACTAAAAAAAAATAAAAATAAAAATAAATAAAATTCTTAGCCATTTTCTAAACTTGTAAACCTATGTAATTTTAACAACATACATATACTGTACGGTACTGCAAAATCCTGCAACATAGGGAAAAATCCGTTATAAATAATTTAGATTAATATTTTTGAGAACCCGCAAAACACTAAGTCTGTAAACATGGAACCATGAAATAGGGAGGGACTACTGTATTTCCCTTCACCTAATACAGATTTTATCCTGATGGATGACTGCAAATCTTTTGAGGAGCATAGCACAATCCTCCTTCCAAAGCCATGCTTTATCTACCCAAAGGGCTCTGGGTCTGCAAATTGTCTCAAATTTGGAATGTTCAAATGAGTGGGGAGGGCCAGCCAAATAGCTCAGTGTATTAAAGGGCCTGCTTAGGCAGACACTGGGGCCGAGGGTTCAATCCCAGTGGCTGCCCTGCAGGCCCCACCCCGACAGGGCATGCTGAGACAGCAATGTGATCCCAGCTCTTGGGAAGCTGTACACAGGAGGATCTCTACGAGTCCCATCTACACAGTGAGACCCTGTAGACCCTGTCCTAAATAAAAAAAAGAAAGGGGAAAAAGGGTGTGGGAAGAACAAAGGATAAGAAAAAAAGGAAAGGAAAGGAAACAAAACTTCTGTAAATAAGGGAAGAGAGGAGAATGGGAAAGAAAAGAAGCAACAAGATATGTACAGGTGCTCTTCTGCTTCAATCGCCCCATTCCTTGGTGGATTCGTATGAAGACAGGTAATAAAATCAAGTACAACTCCTAGAGGAGACACTGGAGGACCAAGCTAGGACTATAAGGAGTTGCACATGAGCTGCAACATGTGCTCCCCCTGGGAGGTCACAACACGATGTTGTCTTTTATTCATGGTGAGGACAATACTGAATAAAGTTTTTGTTGTTGTTGTTGTTGTTGGTTGTTTTTTGGTTTTTTTGCAGAACCAGGGATTGAACTCAGACCCTTGCACTTGCCAGGGAAGCGCTTATTCTGCTGAGCCATCTCCCCACCCCTAAAGTTTTAAAAATAAAAAAAAAAGAATTAAAAAATTTTAAAAAGATATGCACAGGTACAAACTCCCTGTGATTAATGTGATGATTATGTATATTAAAAATGTACCAACAAAATTTTTAAGCTGGTAAAAAGAAATTGGAGGGGTAGTTGCGCGGCTGCAATTCCATATTATTATTCAAATCAAGCCTGTTTGCCAGCTGAGAGCTTTTCCTCTTATTCAAATTAAGGAAGCCTTTAGAGCTTGGAGATGCACTGGACTGAAGTAGGCAGCAGCTGCAGTGCCTGCTGGGCTCTCTCAGCCCTCCAACTGTGGTCTCCCCCTGGCTGCCTTGGATTTCCAACCATGCATGCATTATAGGAGACTCAGTCAAAGATTTGAGGGGGTTGATATGCAGATCTGAGCTCTAGCCTCATTCTTCTCTCTTCTCTAGGATTTTCTCTTAATTCCCAGCTGTTCTCCAAGTCCCAAACTGTTTTTCCTGTTCTTCAGGTCAACAAGACTATAGTTTTTTGCTTTCAGTTCTAGCCTCCAGTTCCTGTGTAGAGTTAAGAATACACTAAGAGGGGAAAAGGCTACTGAACATATACTTTACTCAATGTAGTTTTCTTATTTCAAGTATCAGGTCTTCAATTTAGGTCCTCTTTTGACTCCCTACGGCTTAGAACTATCATTTGCTGGAGAGTTCATTGAGTATGAGAGATTGGCCCACTGCAGGAACTCTCAAAAACTCTTCAACCATTTCTAAGATTTATTGCGAGGGGCAGCTACCATGTGTAACCAGCCAACTATCTCGAAATAAAGGATCCAGATATACCTATGGACATATGTACATATATTTGTTCTAGGATTTTGGAAAAGATGGCCACATTTGCATTTGTGTGGGAAAGATGCTCCTGGTCATGTTTGTCTCCCATTGTAGAGTTTGCAAACAAAAACAAAGTTTTGCCAAAAGCCTTTGCTAATGAACCAAATTGTTCCAAACTGTTCACAAACAAAAACATTCATGAACCAAGATACCACTGTGTGTGAGAGAGATGACAGAAAGAGACTGAGAATGACAGAGAGACAGACAGACAGACAGACAGACAGACAGACAGACAGACAGACAGACAGACAAAGACAGACAGAGAGAGACAGAGAGACAAGCAGAGAGACAGAGAGAGAGAGAGAGAGAGAGACAGACAGACAGACAGACAGAGACAGAGACAGACCGACAGAGAGAGAGAGAGAGAGAGAGACAGAGAGACAGAGAGAAAGACAGACAGAGAGACAGACAGACAGAGAGAGACAGAAAGAGACAGACAGACAGAGACAGACAGACAGAGACAGACAGACAGACAGAGAGAAAGACAGACAGACAGACAGACAGACAGACAGACAGACAGACAGAGAGACAGAGAGAGACAGGCAGAGAGAGACACAGACAGAGAGAAAGAGACAGAGACAGAGACAGAGACAGAGAGAGAGGGGGAGAGGGGGAGGGGGGGAGAGAGAGATCTTCAGTACACAAGAAGTAATGCTAAAAATCCACAAATGAGGGCCGGGAATATGGCTCAGAGGCACAAGCACCTGAAGTACAAGGTCCTGAATTTGATTCCGGATTTAAAAAAAAAAAAATCAGCAAATGGAAACACATTAAATTAAAAAGCTTCACAAATAAGTGAAAAGGCACAAGGGCCTGAGTTCAGTCCCTGGTTCTGCCAAAAAACAAATAAGTGAAAAGAAACCTACAGAATGAGAAAAACATTTGTCAGCCAGTTCTCAGACAAAGAACTCGTATCACTGAGTATAGTAGGCAAAGATCCGTAAGCCCAGCACTTGGGAGGCTGAGGCAGGAGGAACATTGTAAGTTTGAGGCCAACTTGGCCTACAAAGTGAGCCCAAGGCCAGCCGGAACTGCAGAGCAAGACTTTGTCTCAAAGAACAAACAAGCAAACAAACAAACAAAATCCAAAAAATAAATATCTAGCCTATACAAAGAAATCAAAAAAGTAGGCCCTCTAATTCTGAGTAACTAGTTTAAAGATAACAATACATAGTGTGATGACTATTGTTATTCTCTTATTGTTTATGAAATTTTTTTATAAAATAAAAATTAAAGACCCAATCAAAAAATGATTATCTGAAATGAATAGACACTGCTTAGGCAAAAAAGTACAGGTGGCCAATAAGTACATGAAAAATGTTCATTATCACTGGTCACTGGGAAAATGTAAGTTAAAACAACACTGATTACAATTTACATTGTAAAATTGTAAGTTGAAACAAGATTCCATCTTGCTCCAGAAAAAAATGCTATCATCAAGAAATCAGCGAGGGGGCCTGGCCCTAGCGTTGGGGGCCTGGCCCTAGCTCAGTTGTTTAAGTGGCTGCTTCCACAAAGCTGTCAGCCTCAGGTTGTTGGAGTTCGAACCTCACAACTCTCCAGCTGGCCAAAAGTGCCCTGAAGGCATTTGAGGAACAAAAAAAAAAAAAGAAAAAAGAAATCAGCGAACAGCAATGCTGGGGAGGCTATGGTTTACATGCCACTGGGGGGCATATAAACTGGTGTGACCACCATCTCGATCAGTACAGAGCTCTTAAAAACAATTAAAACTAGAAATTCCGTTTGTCCCAGCTAATCTCCCTCTGGTTATCTTCCCAGAAGAGTCAAAGACATCATATCGCAGTGATACAAGCGTATCTTTGTTTACAGCAGCACAATTCACAACAGCTGAGTCTTGGAAACGATCTATATATCCACCAACAGACAAAAGAATAAATAAATAAAATACTTGGTAGAATACTACTTTGCCATAAAGAATACACTCAAGTCATTTGGAGGCAATTAGTACATCTTGAGACCATAATATTGGGGCAAGTAAATCAGACACACAAGCTTAAATATTGCATGGTTTCTTTTCTACCCCAAACCCAATAGGAAATAGTATTGTTTCAATGTGTTTTTTTGTCTGTCAGTCTGACTGTTAATCTGTATTTATGATAATTAACTTGGTAAAGACTTAAAAATAAATATATATTATGCTAGCAAATTGTTTATTTTAAAGGAAAAATAAAAACAATGATACAGAATTTCAAAGCAAGATAATAGATTAACAATGGATAATATATTGCATATTGTTATCTTCAAAATAATTGCTCAGGTTATAAAATATAGGCACACATAATTGATCAAACAAAATAAACACAAACCATTTTTTTGACATCAGTTATTTTTATTTTAAAGAAAAAAAAATAAAAACAATGGTACAAAATCTCAAAACAAGATTTTAGGAGAGTAACAATGGTTAGTGCATTGTGTATTGTTACTGCCAAAGTAGTTTCTCATATTACAAGATATAGGCAAGAAATAATAAATAAACAACATAGGTACAAACCTCTGTTGTTGTTTTTTTAAGCCAACAGAAAATGGAAATATACTTTTTAAAGTTTCTAATACTAGGAGAAGATATACAATGTCTTTTAAATAAATTGTAAGTCAAAGATACAGTATAAATCTTAGAACAAAAATTAAGATTAAGCAATATTCAGAAAATTAAATGTTTCAAAACAATTGAACTCAGAAAAAGTTTTCATGATAGCAAAGAAGTACTAAGAGTAAAACATAAGATAAATACTGGAATGGCAAGTAAATGACCAGCACTTCTAACAGTGTGAGGATAGAATATCGCATAAAGTTCTAGTGTGTTGTGGACATGCATAATGACCATGACAGTTACTGGTGGCTAGGCGTCACTTGTGGAACTGAGCTACAGCTATTTCTTTGAAATCCACCCTGTAGACTCAGGTGGAATCATGACTCATAGGGTGGAAGAGAAGTCCATTTGTAGGGTGTGCTGGTGAAAATATTCTGCTGCTGAACACAAAAGAATAACTAAAAGATTACTATTGTATACCTCTTATTCTCCTCTGTTTAATTGTTTGCCCTATTTGACGGGTTCTTTCCATTCTCATTCATGGGGCTGTGATCAATTTGCTCTCTCTCTAGAACATCATTTAGTAGTCTGTGTAGGCTTGGCTTTGTACCATGAAATTCTTTAGTTGTTCTTTGTCATGAAAATATTTCACTTCTCCATTATATTTGAAAGATAGTATTGCAGGATAGATCAGTCTGGGTTGGAATTTGTTTTCTTGCACAAACCATTTTTTCAAGACCTTTTTTTTTTCTTTTCTGGAACCGGGGATCAAACTCAGGCCCTTGTGTTTGTCAGGCAAGCGCTTATTCCACTGAGCCATCTCCCTAGCCCCCCATTTTTTCAGTGAAGTAAAAGAAATAAGTAGTATAACTGCCCTATCTTTTTACATATATATGTAGAGAGAGAGAGAGAGAGAGAGAGAGTATATACTGTGTATATACCTTTTCTCATTTTCTCCATCTTAATTCTTCTTCCTTTTGAGTGGTATCTTTCCCTTTCACATATCTAGTATAAATATCTTGTTTACTTTTTCAGTTTCTTACACTAAGGAGACAATATGATGTTTACACATGTGAGTTTGATTTATTTCCTTGTCTTGTTCCTGAGTTTAGAGTGAAAACTTTCAGTTATAATACGTGTACCTAATTTATAAATTCTTCTTTTCACTTAATTTGTCATTATTTTCAGGGTGCTTTTTACAAAGAACAGTAACTGTATTTTACATATAGTAAAATGAGTGTAGTCAGGCCCTAAATGTGACATTCAATTCTAAGCTATTAGAGTTGAAAGGGGCCTTTGCTGTGATCTCATTTCAACTCTTTAGTTAGAGTTGCAGAAATTTAAATCTTGGAAGCAAAAGTGACTCCTTGGGGGAAAATGTGCTTAGAAACGGATTTACTGACTGAAGCACTGTTATGTCTGAGGACCTATGAGTAACCGATGGTCCCATGTGGCCTGGTATGGGGCTGCCAGAGAGGGGGGCACCCAGTCAGTTTGCACCCCTAGGGCTGCAGACAAAATCATTTTCTGATTCAACAAACACCCACTGCCACTTGCTCCAAACCAATTCTGTGCTTGGGAGGCAGATTAATAACAAAGATCAGATCTTAAACCTAAGGACCCCCTTGGTTTGGCAAAGGAAACGCTTGAATTCTGAGGAAATAGTTCTAACTTATTGCAGACAATGATAAATATAATTACAGTGGTATGACACATCATGAAAGCAGAAGTAATTATTAAATATGATGGAGAAAATTCAAGTGACTTCTTGAAAAGGGCTCCGGTTGGCATGAATAGGACAACAGTTTCCTTTTGGCAAAAATCTATGTCTGTTTTATTGACTGCTATCTGCTAACTCCCTACAGCTACAACTGGCCCGTGCTAAGCACTTAATAAATAGTGATTAAATGAATGAGTAGAGTTTTGAAAGCAATAAAAATTTAACTGGCAGGAAGACAGGGAAAATGAATTTTGAAGTTCTTTCAGAAGGATTTACTTTTGAAAACACTCATTCTTAGAGATGGAGGTTTAGCTCGAGGCAGAACACGTGCTACACATTTGAGGCCCAGGGTTCAATCCTCAGCACCCTAAGTAAATAAATAACTAAAATGCTCATTCACAAAATCAAAACAGACCTCTTGTTTGTTTGACCTGCTTTAACTCTTCCCATGGCTCTCTGTCTTCTTTAGGATAATACACTGTCCTTGTCTACTTCTCTGGGGTCACATCCACATGGCCCATTACAAGCCATGGATACTGACAGATGCCTAGTGTGGAAGCTGACATTCTGTGTTCATCTAACTGCCCAAAACAATCTCAGAACTCCAGGAGGCTGGGGCAGAGGATTGTAACTTTGTGGCTAGCACGGGCAACTTAGCAAGACCCTGTCTCAAAACTAAAAATTAAAAAAGGCCTAGGGATGCAGCTCAAGGCAAGTGACATGGGTTCAATCCCTAGCACTGCAAATACGTAGGAAGTCAAAGATAGAGATGCAGATGATACAGGTAAGTCACATCATGGCATGAACTGCTTGTATACCACCAATCAAAAATACATTAGATCATACCGATCATGTGCATGTGTGTTTCAAATTGGGATTCACTCAGTTACAAGTAATAGAAAATGGTTTTTGTTTTTTACAGTTTAATGTATTTTAATAGCAAACTCATAGAAACAACACAGAAAGACAGACAACATCAAAAACATGTACTAGCATCACCAGGTGTGGGATCCATGCCTGTAATCCCAACACTCAGGATGCTGAGGCAGGAGGATCACTGCGAGTTCAAGATCAGCCTGGGCGACAAACAAGAGTTCAAGGCCAACCCGAACTGCTTAGTGAGACATCCCCCCGCCTCAAAAAAGACAACAAAAGAAAAGTAAGACAACTCAGAAAAGCATAGTGACTGGATGGAATCCACTATATGATGAAAATGTTACAAACAACATTTAGTTGTTGTCAATAAGAAACATAGTTGGTTTTTTTAAAAAGTCTAGAAAAATGTAACAGATTTTTACTTATAATTGTTATAAAGTTGAAGTGCTAAAACTTGTACACTGAAACATTTTGATTTGCATTAATGCTTTACATCCCTGTAAGAATATTAAAAATTCACACACAAATGAAAATGGAAAAACTGCCAATACCTGATTTCTGTCCCCTATTTCCACGCATAGTCATATACTTAGGTACCACTCAGAACTACCAATCACAGGAAGAAGAGAAAAATCATGGTGAGAACGAAATGTTTCCCACCATAGTGGACTCTTTTTTTTTTTTTTTTTTTTTTTTTGTGGAACTGGGGATTGAACTCAGGCGCTTGCACTTGCCAGCAAAGCACTTATTTTACTGAGCCATCTCCCCGGCCCCCACAGTGGACTCGTAAGCATGTTCTCCAAGTATGTGGCATGCTAGTTGGATATCTTTTGGCATAATTGTTACGCGTTTGGCGTGGATGGCACACAAGTTGGTGCCTTCAAACAGGCCACATAGATAAGCCTCACTTGCCTCCTGCAAGGCACCAAGAGCTGTACTTTGGAAGCACAGCACTGTTTTGAAGTCCTGAGCAATTTCTCAAACCAGAGGCTGGAAAAGGAGTTTACAAATCAGAAGTTCAGTTGACGTCTAATTTACCAGTGCCACAGTCCCAGGCCTGTAACGAGGTTTCTTAACCCCTCTGGTAGAGGGCGCACTCTCAGGAGCGGCTTTTGTAGCCAGTTGTTTCCTCAACACTTTACCATGGTGAATTCACAAGCAGCACACTTGGTAGAAACCGTGTACATGGGCCGGGGAGATGGCTCAGTGGAATAAGCGCTTCCTTGGCAAGCGCAAGGGTCTGAGTTCAATCCCCGGTTCTGCCAAAAATAAAAATTAAAAAAAAAAAAGAAAAGAAACCGTGTACAGAGACCTTGCCTTACCCCCTTTTCCTCTGGCTGGAGCTTGGCGAGCGAGACGGCACTGACATTAGAGACAGCAGCTTGGCAGCAGCTGTGAACACAATCCTTTTGTTTTGTTTTGCTTTTATTTTATGTATGTATTTATTTATTGCCAGGCATGATTACATTTTATTACCTTCTACATTACAGGCCCTCGAGCTGCCTCATTCCCACCCCGCTCCCCGCCATGGGGTCAGGCCTCCCCAGAAGTCCCTACTTTGGTGGCCTGGGCCCTCTGGAACTCCTGCTGCAGTTGAGCAAGGGTCTCTCTCTGCTGCTCTGACTGCCGCTCCAGGTCCCAGAGCTGGGGTTCATAGCGCTGGGATTTCGGCCATGATGCAGTCCAGCCTCTTCCCCACTGTGGCCCGAGCTTCACCCAGCTCCTGTCTGACCAGCACGGGACCCAGAAGTTTAAAGACCACGTTGGACCCATCCAGCAGGGCCAGCTCCTTCACGGTGTTGTTTTTCCGTTAGTGCCTCAGGCTTCTGTCTCCCAGACGTGGATTTACTCAAGTCCTTCTGGAGCTGTTGATATTTCTCCATTTTTCCCTGCAGCTTCTTTTGGATCACTTCAGCCATGGTGAGGATGAAAGCCTGCAGGGAGGAAGGGGCTCTGGGTCTCAAGCTCTTGTTCTTCTTTCAGTGTTAATCTTATTTTGTTTTTAGAGACAGGGTCTCACTATGTAGTGCAGACTGACCTCAAACTCACTAGGTAGCCTACGAACTCACAGCAGTCCTCCTGCCTCAGCCTCCCAAGTGCTGGGATTACAGGTGTGTGCTACCATGTCTGGCTCAAGTAATAGAAAATGAATTCAGGTTAGTTTAATTGATGGTAGAATTTTTTGGCAAATGTAAGTAAAAGTCAAATAATGCAGACTTCATGGCAGTTTAGGGATTTTCCCCAACTGTTTTTCGGTAGTCTCATTTCTGATTTCCTATAATAAACTGACCATATCTTTGGACTGGCTTCCGCTTTCTGCCCAGATTAGCTGTTAACAAAAAGACTTTACACACTTTCTTGTTTTCATGGAAAAGCATTACAGTATTTCTCAAAACCATTGAGTAAAAATCCCCAACATAACTAAATTACTATTGAATTTTCATCAGGGCCAGAGGACTAGCAGATTTGGCTAATTTATACCTCATTTACCAGAGCAAATCACTGCCTCAAGAGATAATATTACTGACTTGTTACACTCTACCTCTGACCAATCACAGAGAGAGGGGGTAGTTCCCAAAAGAAAAAATGAATGTAGTTAGGATTGGCAACTAATGAGCTATTTTTTGGTTGGAAAAAATATAATTTTTTAATCATTTTTTCAGAATTTTTTCTTTCTTTCTTTCTTTCTTTCTTTCTTTCTTTGTATTTTTTAGGGAAGGGTCTACAGGGTGACAGGGCAGAGTCTCACTACTAGATTGGACATGTAATGATCCACCTGTTTACAGCCTTCTAAGAGCTGGGATTACAGGTGCACACTACCACGCCCCATCTCTTTTAAATAATCTAGCATTCTGGATGGCCATAAAATTACTACAAGTTCGGGGCTCTCTTAATCCAAACTGATTTATTAAGAGAATTATTTCTCACAAAACAGAAGGCCATAAGCAAGGCAGATTTGAGACTGGTTGATGTAGTGGTTTAAAAGTGGCACTAAAAAAACCTGGAGGAACAGCTGGCAAGGACTCTTCTCATTTACACTCCAATTTGGTCCACCATCAAACTCACCAGCTCTGTCTTTGCACTGTGGTGAATCCGCATCAGGCCCCTTGCTACTGTGCTGATGTCGCTCTTGTGCAGCCAGCAGCACTCTTCTCTGGGCTATTGCAGTCACCTGTAAGCTGATCTCTACACTTCCACTCCTGCCCTCTGTGTTCTGTTCTCACCACAGCAGCCAGTATGAAAACATGGCGGAGGAAAGTAGACCACATGACTTCCCAACTAATGCTACCCACCACTCTCAGGATAAAAGTCAAAATGCTAACTGGCCTCTCTCTGCTCCAGCCAACCCAGGCAGCTGCTGCTCCTAACCCACACCGAACAACTCCAGCTCAGGACCTCTCTGCACATGCTCCTCCTTCTATTTGGGATGCTTTCCTATTTGTGAAAACACTCAACATTTTCTCAAATACCACCTTTCTCTGCCACACTGACTCTTCAGTCTTGCTGATGCTTTCTGTCCCCCTCACAGGCTTTGTTTTTCTTCTTGGCTTTCCCACTTTCTACTATACAATTCATCAATAGAGCAATTGATAGATTATCTGCATGTCTCCCCCAGTAGAACACAAGCTCTATGAGCCATGTCTGTTCTGGTCACTCAGGTAGCCGTGATGCCTAGAACAGTGCCTCACACAGAGAGGGTTTTCCATGCTTGTAAGAAAGAATGGACCAGCCACAATGACCACTACAGGGAAGGACTGTGGCTGACTCCCTGGTGCCTACCCAGTAAAAGGCTGGCATGAGATAAGAAGTAGTAGAGCGGCTGGGGAGATAGCTCAGTAGAATAAGCACTTGCCTGGCAAGCACAAAGGCCTGAGTTCAATCCTGGTTCTGTAAAAAAAAAAGAAGAAGAAGAAGAAGAAGAAGAAGAAGAAGAAGAAGAAGAAGAAGAAGAAGAAGAAGAGTAAATGAATCTTCATTTACTAGCCTGTAATGGTTTGTACTAGCCTGTAATCCCAGCACTTTGGAGGCTGAGGCAGGGGCGTCAACATGTTAAGACCAACCTGGCCTATTCAGCAACTTCAAGACAGAGTTATACTACACAGTGAAATCATGTCTTACAACAAAATAATAAAAAAAAAGAGCTATGTGCCTGTCCTGTGCTTCACTCTCTCTATGTCTCTTGATACCCAAGATCATACTAAATACCCAGACCCTTTTCCCAGAACATTGGAACTGAGCCCCAGATATATACATGTCATCATCATTCCTCTTGATTCCATTTCTAGATCACCTGAACTTTTCACCTAACTTTAGGTGCCTAACATCCTTCTCAGACTGATTTCTCCTTCAAGACAAAGATAATAAGGGACTTCACTGTGTCCCAAAAGTTCTAGGCCCCAAGACTGACCCTCTACCTGTTTCCACAGTTCCCTAGAATTTTCTAGTTTCTCTGTTCCTCTCTATTCTCCAAGTGTAGCCATCAAAATACCTTAAAAAGATTTTCAGTATTGGGCTGGCCAGATACCTCAGTATGTGCCATGCCAGCCTTGTACCCCAGGTTGCCTGAGACATTGAATAAGACTGGGCATGGTGGCAAGTGCCTAGAATCCTAGCACTTGGGAGGCTGAAAATAGGAGGATCATTATGAGTCCGATTTGTGTGGTGAGACTCTGTAGTAAAATACATTTTAAAAAACCAAAAGATTTTCAGTATGCATGTTTTCATGTTATCTAGTTAAAAGCATAGGCTTGAACTGGGTATGGTGGTACTCATCTGTAATCCCAGGTAAGGAAGCTGAGGCAGGAGGCTCACCAGGAGTTCAAGGCCAGCCTGGGCTACATAGTGAATTTCAAGCTAACCCCAACTACAAAGTGAGACCCTGTCTCAAGAAAACAAGCAAAAAGAAGCATAGGCCTGGAAATCTGATAGGCTTGATCCTGCTTATGTTACTTACTGGTTATGACTTTTGGCAAGACACTTAACCTCTCTGAGCATCCTCATTACAAAAACAGAACTCACAAAGCCTCAGAGGGTGATGGTGAGGATGAGATCCAGTAGTCAGGAGAGCCATTTGGGGCTCTGGAAACAACTTGCTCACTCTCCTGGTAACCAACATCAGTTATCAGCTCTGGCTCAGATCATGGTGGAAAACTTCACTCAAACATCTGACTGTTTAGTTTGCCCCTCATGAAAAACCTGGCTGTTCTGACACTTTCAGATGCTTCTTTGTCTAAAGGATCTGGCAGACACAATCACTATGATTTTTGCTAGCTTCAAGCTTTAGGTGTTGCGCTTTTTTAATTATAAAAAGATGTTTTGTTACAACATAAAAGGATTTTTTTTAAAGAAAAGTTAGATTTATTTTTTTAATGTTGAATTTATTT
>NW_004524683.1:2777290-2777810 GCF_000260255.1 Octodon degus | reverse complement strand
TTTTTTTCCCTCTAACTTCATGGCACAGCTAAATGACTTGATAGCGTTAGTTAAAAGCCAAGGCATTTTTACGAGTCAATATGGATTTCTATAGTCTAAAGAATCTTGGAGTGTGTGGGAGAGCTTCCAGCTACCCTGCGCCAGCAGAACCTGCCAGACCCAGCCCAGGCACAGCAGGGGTGAGACCCTCTTCCATACCCTTGGGATCCCTCCAAAACTCTGCAGCACCTCCCCACCCTGCCTGCCCAGTGAGAATTTCTGCCACGTTCTGGGGACCCCCAGATCCAGTCCTAGCCCAGGCCTGGTGAGTGTGTGGGAGAGCTGCCTCTCCCCCCTACTCCACCTTGGCCCTCCAGACTCAGCTCAGGCCTGGCATACAGCTGAGCACAGCAGCGAGACCCAAGCTAGGCACAGCTGGATAGATACAAACTTTGTAGATCTGCACCTGAACTTCAGTAGGTGCTAAGGTTATAACTGCACCAAAGCTCTACAACAAAGGTCAGAAGACAGTGCTATACAA
>NW_004524683.1:2775750-2777190 GCF_000260255.1 Octodon degus | reverse complement strand
CACTGCTGGTGGGAATGTAGACTGGTGCAACCATTATGGAAATCAGTGTGGAGACTTCTTAGAAAAGTTGAACTGGAAATCCCATTTAAACCAGCTATTCATCTACTGGGAATTTTCCTGGAGGATCTGAAAACATCATATCATAGTGATATATGTGTGCCTATGTTTATAGCAGCACAATTTGTGATAGCCAAATCGTGGAAACAACCAAGGTGCCCATCACCTGAGGAATGGTTGAAAAAGATGTGGTATTTTTACACAATGGAGAGCTATAAAGAATGATAAGCTCGAAGCCTTTATATTGAAGTGGATGCCACTTGAACATATACTCATAAGTGAAATAAGCCAGACAACATGTGTAAATATCGTATAATTTCCCTAGTATAAGAACTTGGGGCCAGGAAGATGGCTCATGGGGCCAAGGAGATGGCTCAGTGGAATAAGCGCTTCCCTGTCAAGTGCAAGGGCCTGAGTTCAATCCCCGGTTCTGCCCCCTCCCCCCTAAAAAAAATCCCTAGTACAAGAACTCAAAAGAAGAAATACAAATAGAAAGGTATAATACAAGTGAAAGGAAAGCAAAAACTTGAGGACTAACTAATTAAGAGAGGGAAAGGAGAAGAGCTAGGAAATATGACAGTGACAAGCCAGACAGTTATATGTAGAAGATGTGCAAGGCAATGATCCTGACAATCTCCAGAAGATTTTTGAATCTAGCAGTTAATTGGAAAGATTCTCACCCTGACTAACTATATATACTGACACCTGTGAACTAAGTAACTGCCCTGAAGATGGCAATTTGTAATAGTAGGTTCATGCTTGCAGTGAGTATCATTCTGGTCTTGTGAATACGGGCTGCTTGTCATGACATGCCAGCTGCTGCTGTACTGTCTCTTGGGTAGATGATGGTTCAAAAAGAAGGGGGTGGTGAATGAAGGCAAGAGACAGGAAAAGGAATGTTGTTGGATTGTCCTGCTTCAAGGTTGTATATGGTTAGATTTTTGGACTTACGTGTAAACATAAGAACTATAAATTCTTTATGCCTATTTTTAAAATATATTCTAATTTTTAAGTGTTCTTTCATCATTTTCTGTAAAGGCTTAAAGTTCAACATATCAATACTTGATGAAAAATACCTGTTCCATGTTATGCCTAAGATATTTGATATTCAGACATATAGTGAGGTCAAGGTTAACAGCCTAGGCTGTATGGCAATAACAATAAACTTCTCTTCTGGAGGGTTAACAACCTAAGTTTGCAGACCAAAATTAGAGAAAAAGGAGGGCCTCAAGGAAATCCAACATTTTGGCCCTAGCCTTCCAAGGTCAATTAAGACTCAGGACATATGAAAACTCGTACTGTAACATCACTTAACTCAGTAGTGTCCCAAATTTTCTGATCAAGGAGATTATGGGGCCAAAGAGGAAAGTGATCGATGATGTA
>NW_004524683.1:2765609-2772852 GCF_000260255.1 Octodon degus | reverse complement strand
AATTTAAAATATATGCATGCACATGTTATGTTAGCTTTCTGTCTCTGTTACAAAATACAGCGGTACCTCAGTTTATAAATTTAATTTGTTCCACAATTCTGGGAAAGATAACTTCAGTCAGGTTTGTCACGCCATGTACAGTTTGTGAACAAAACCAAAATCTGCCAAATGCTTCTGTGTGTGAACTAAATTGTTCACAATAAAAGTGTTCATGAACCAAGGCACCACTGTACCTGAGAATAACAATTTCCAGAGATTCATTCTGGCTTGAGGTTTCAGAGGCTTCAGAGCACAGCCACATAGCTCTCTGGCGTTGGGCTGTGGGGATGCCTGACCTCAGACATCAGGGCAGGGACCATGTGGCTGAGCCAGCAGCTCCTCTTTCCACAGCCAGGGGAAGCAGAGAGACAAAGGGCTGGAGAGGAAGGGCAGGAGAGCTGACTCAGCTCCAATGGCCACACCCTTATGTCTCCTCCCTGGGGCTCTACATCTCATGACAAAGCCATGGTTTGTGAGCTCATCACCCAATTAATCCCTGATGAAGTTAAGCCTCACAATCCAAACAGCAGCATCGCCTCCAGCTCCAGGCACCTGGAGAGGCTGTACTGGGTCCCAAGCGTAGCAGCAAATACCAAAGGACAGAGTACAACAGAGAGCAGAAACACCAAAGCAACACCCAGGGTTTGGAGGCAGATTTATTTACATTGATGCACACTGCTCAGGATCATTCCCAGAGTATCAGGCTTGTATCTCTGGTGGTCTCGGGCCTTTATATGATTCACAGGCAGGAGGTACAAAGGTGAGACCGAACGGCTTGGCAGTTCTGATTAGCTACCAAGGTGAGATCATCGGTTACAAGGGCAGATTAATGATCATCAGTTTATGAAGTTTGATACAATGGCAGTTACACTCATGGTTACAGGGGTCAAGAAAGTAATCACAAGGCGTGAAGCAGTTACAGAGCGAGGCAGTTTCAAACGAACAAGGTTTGAAAAAGAATAATTTTTCCTTGTACACTTTTTTTCCTTTCCAGAGAAAGAAGTAAAATGGCATAAATCAATGTAGTAGGATACAAAATCAATACACAAAAATCAGTAGCATTTCTATGCACCATAAATGAACCCACTGAGAAAGAAATTAGGGGGAAAAATGCCAGCACTTGGAAAACTGAGGCAGGAGGATTGCCATGAGTTTGAGGTCAGCCTGCATTACATAGTGAGACCCTGTCTCAAAAAAACAAAACAAAAACAAAACAAAAACAAAACAAAAAAAAAAAAAAACCAGATGAATAGATACTTGACAGGATAAGAAGTACAAATGGCCAATAAATACATTAACAAATACTCAACACCACTGAGCATTAAAGAAAAGTAAATTAAAGCAACATTGAAATTCCATCTTATCCCAGAAAGAATGGCCATCAACAAGAAATTAAATAATAAAATTGCTGGAGAGGCTGCAGAGCAAAAGGAACACTTCAATATTGTTGGGGAATTGTAAATTAATAGAACCACTGTGGAGATCAGTATGAAGTTTACATGAAAAACTAAAGCTGGCTCCTGCCCAGAGAGCAGAGCATATGGGCAGCCACATGACTTCATCTGAGGCTGAGAGGGTCCTGGCCTCTAACCCTATCCCTTGGGTTCCTGTGCTAAGGAGCCCACAGGTCTCACATCTGTTATACAGTGACCTTCTGGACCTGCATCTTGCTTCACAAACAGGAGACATAACCTCTGCTGCATCCTGCCTCACTCACTGTCTTCGGCCGATTGGCAAGATCACCCAGTCTTGGCGAGCTCTGAGGCCCGTGCATTGTGGCTGTTCCACAGCACCCCATCTCCTGACTGGGGGGGGGTCCTTCTTTCCCCACCTGCAGACTTTGGGAAACACAGGAGGTCCTTGGTACCAGTGGTGCCTGTGGCTGCCTCAGTGAGGTTGGTGCACACCAAAGGCGGTCTTAGAAACTCAGACACCAAAACCGGAACCAGACTTGCGCCTGACAGTCAGGGAAGTGGGGGCTCTGAGGCCAACCTTTTCTGCCCAGCCGTCCAGGTAATGTGGTTTTCCAGCTCTGCCACCAGGTATGGGGTGGAGGGGCGGGTGGAAGCACTCCCCTGCTCCTGGGGGCTGGGGCTGCAAAGCTGGTAAGCGTCACAGGAGGTGGGGTGAAGGGAGGCCAGAAATAAGGAAGGTGGCTCTGCACCAAATCTGTCCCAGGAACCTCATCGAAACACCTGGGTCTGTTATGCAAATTGACTTAAAACAGTTTCCATGTCCATCCACTCCATTAGAACTGACTAAAGCCCACCAGCGTGTCGCACTCTATCCCTACTGTTAATGTGTTGGCCCCATCAGCACTGCCCTGTTGGCAGCCACCTTCTGCCTAACCTGTCCCCCAGGAGCCTAGCCCTGCATGCTGGAGGGAGGAAAGGCCTTGCAGATGGGCCAAGGTGGACACGGCTTTGGCCTTGAAACTACCCAGAACCCAGCAAAGGCTTTAAATACTAAGAGGGACTCATGCTCTGCCATTGGCCCCCTTCAGGAGTGGACAAAAAACTGTCCAGGCAGGACCACAGAACCACAAGTGGTGTTTGTTTGCACCTACTGTACGAGGCTAGGCTAAGATGTATGTGACAAAGTGTAAAACGTGTATCTTATAACCAGGTGAGTAGTTCACCATGTGTTGCATGTGCAATTTTTACAAATCATTAAAATTTGCTTTAAATTATAAAACAAACAAACAAAAATCCTAAACTAGAAATTCCATCTGAGCTAGCTATTTCCTTCTAGGTAACTTTCCTAAAGAGTTACAGACAAAGGCCCAGCCTCTGTGGCTGCCTCCGTGGTGTACTTCTATCTTGCTTTTTCCTCTTTCATTCAGCCCAAGCTGGCTCTCCAGAGCCAGTTTCTCCCTCTTCATTTTTACTTTTTCAAATAAACTATGCTACTATTTTTTTTAAAAGACATAATATTATAGTGATCCATGCATGCCCACGTTAATAGCAGCACAATTCATAGTCGCTGTCTTGGAGCCTATACGGCCACCCACAGATGGAAGGAGATGGCTACCAACTGAGGAAGGGAAAAGTGGGTATCTGGATCTAGGGGTTGTTCATAGGAGTGAGAGCTAGTGCAGGATTTCTTGTCCTATTCAGAACAACACACTTACGAATTGATCCCATCTGGAATCTAATACTTTTAGTCACCATTGCCCCTTTGGTAACTGAGAAAGCAAAACTTAAGATAGCGAGACGGGGGTGCAGTACTGGATTATCTTTTTTGTTCTTGTTCTTTGCTTATTTTTATTTATTTTTTTACTTTCTCTCTTTTTCCATATTACAGTGTTTTTGTTTTATTTTGTTTTTTGTCTTTTGGAGATGGGATCTTGTTATGCAGTTCAGGCTGGTCTTGAACTTGTAGCCCAAGCTGACTTTGAACTCACAACAGTCTTCCTGCCTCAGCCTCCGGAGTTCTGGGATTACAGGGGTGCCCACCATGCTTGACTTCCATATTATAGTTTTGATGTTACTCAGTACCAGAAAGAAGAAAGAGCTAGAGAATTTAGAGGGGAGGTTTGGGATTAGGATTGGTGAAGAATTTTAGGAGGTTTTATAGTATCTTCTGAGTGTTTAAATCGTATGAACACTACACTTTGATTCTTTAGCCTTTTTACTTTTTAATTCTTGTTTTTATGCCCATGTTTGTAACACATAATGATTACATTCAGCATGTGGAGTTGGCACATGTGCACAGCACATCGGAGTTCTTAGCACACACCCTTCTCCTTGCCTCACCCCAAATTCTTTAACTGTCACTTTTAAATGTTATACCATTCTACTTTCAGTTGCCCTAGCTAGAGATTTTTTTCTGTGTGCCAATACTCTGATTGTATACTGCTTAGCAAACATTTGTGCATCTACTAGGTAAGGTCTTGCTCAGTCCAGGAGTTAAGTACAAGCAAGACAAAGTAAAATTTACCTTTAAATAATTCATAGTAGCAGTAGGAGGGAAAGCTAAGTAGCCGTGTAGTTACTAAGCAGATGACAAGCAGGCACAGTGGTGCACGCCTGTAACCCCTACACTCTGCAAGGCTGAAGCAGGAAGAGCACACTTGGCAATTTAGTAAGTCCCGGTCTCTAATAAACAGATGCCAAGTGCCAGGGCAGATAAACAGAGAGGGTGGTGTGGCAGCAGAAAGCAGGGTGTGTCTGGCTTCCCTGAGGAGGGGAGGACATGTGCTGCTGCTTAGAGGAGGATAAGCCTAGCTCAGCTCCCAGAATTCCTCTTAGGAAAGGTCTCTAGGCAAACTGACTGATGTGAACAGGCTCAGAAGTGTTGGCGAGTTCCCTCTGTCAAGTTTGGTGAGACTACAAGGCAGGATATGTGCTATGTGGGATTTATGTCACCCTTTATTCAGTTTTATTGTAGTCTTCCATGTACATTTTATTTACTCACTTATTTTTGAGATAGCATCATGGGACATTATCGACGCTGATCTCAAATTACAAGGTCTCACTATATCACTCAGGCTGCCTCAGTCTCCCATGTGCTAGGAGGACAGGTGTGTGCTACCTTGCCCAGCTGGCCTCAGGCTCCTGGTCTCACGTGATCTTTCCACCTCAGCCTTTTGAGTAGCAGGGACTACCGGTGTGCACCACCACCCCTGGTTTTCATAGACATTTTAAAATCTTAAAATAGTAGACACGGTGATGCATGCCTATAATCCCAGCACTCAGAAGGCTGAGGCAGAAAGAGCCCCATGAGGTCAGCCTGGGCTACATAGTAAGACTCAAATCATCCCTTCCAAAAAATACATAAATAATAAAGGAATAACAAGAAATAGATAACATGCCCTGCTTTCTGAGAAGCTTTTCTCATTTCCTCTAGGAAAATTATCATCTCTACTACAATGTGCTCACAATATTATGTTCATTTACTTTCACATGTCTTCATTTTACACAACTTCTGGTGGAATATGGTCAGAAAAAGAAATTTTGTTTGGTTTTTTGAGGTAGGGTCTAACTTTGTACCGCAGGCTGGCACAAACTTACTGGTCCAGGCCTCAGCTTCCCATGTACTGGGATTAGGTATGCACTACCACACCCAGCTCAAACATTATTTTTGTGACCAGGCATGCACCATGTAATCACTGGATGCATGCCTGTAATCCCAATAGTCAAGATGCTGAGGCAGGAGGATTGCCACACATTTGAGGCCAACCTGGACTACATAGTGAGATCCTGTCTCAAAAACAAAACCCAAAAAACTATTGTTGTAAATGAAATCATATTCATGTTTTGTTTTGCTTTTATGTATTTGGTACAGGGTCTCACTATACAGATCAGACTCATAGTGATCCTCTTGTTTTCAGCCTCCCCAGCACTGGGATTACAGGCATGCGCCACCACGCCCAGACTCAGAGCCAGTGCGGCATGCAAGATCAGGGATCAAACCCTGGTCCCTGCACTTGCCAATGCAGGCACAAAATCATATTCATGTTTGAAGCCTTTTAAGATACAGTTTCAGAATTATCAGACCTGGATTCAGTTTCTACATCAGCCACCTACTAATGATGTGTTCTTAGAGAGGTGGCAAAATTTGTTGGAGCCTTGGTTGCTACACCTATGAAAAGAGGAATAATAGTGTTTATCTGATTGAAGATTTGGATGACAACTTCACATTAAATTTTTCCCACAGACTGCAGAACAAGCCTAACGCACCTGGCCAGACACACAGATCTCCCCCAAGGCAGCCTCAGCAGCTCTCCGGCCTTGTCTCCCATGTTCTGATACTTGCTACATTCTGCAATGAAATTTCCTGAACTTTACAGGCTCTGTGGTCTTTGCACATACTGCACATTTTGTCTGAAGTGTCCTTCCCTTTACTTCTGTGACTCAGCTCTTGTCTACCCTGCAAAACTGATTAAAATATTTCTTGTTCAAAGCCAGCCAGAGCTACATAGCAAGAGATTGTATTAAAAAAAAAAAAAAAAAAAAAGCCAGTTGTGGTGGTGGCACGTACCTATAATCCCAGAATTTTGGGAACCTAGGACAGGAGGATGGCAGCAACCTAAATAGATCCTCTCAAAATTTGAAAATTTTTAAACAGGTCTGGGAAGGTAGCTCAGTGTAGAGGCCCTCCATTCAAATGCCAGTACTACAAAGACAGACAGACAGACACATACATATACATATACATAGACATAGAGACATAGGTAAATACATATACATGGAACAAATAAAATGTAAAAAAAAAAAAAAAAAAAGATGATTAGTAAAAGACCTCTCTGCTGTCTTCTGGTGCTAGCACTGACAACCACAGGGTAATGTTTATAGAAGGGAGGATTATTTGGCTTGTAGTTCCACATGGTATAAGGTCCACGAGCCTAGTACTCAGCATCACAATGGTTTCCATAGTTACCATCACACAGATGGGCATCACATGGCAAAATAGACCCGGTGTGCTGGAGAGGACTCAGCTTACTTTACACCAAGGCCAGTTAAACAATAATCAACTACTCCATGAAATGGTCCTGTCTTCAAATACCATGAATACTAAATATGGTTTTCAGGGTTAGGGTTCTAACACTTCAGTTCTAAGGGATTCTGACCATAGTGTTATTCCTCAGGCCATTTCTCTCTCCAAAGACTGTTACTCTCTTACATGTTCCCAGAGCTGTTCTGTATAGGTATGATCAGAAACATTTCATGCCTTGACAGCAGTACACTTAATGCTTTCTTCCCACAACTAATAAGATTACAAGTATCATTGCTTAGGTAATATCGATCCAATAGGAAGCCGGTCACATAGCAAGTGTACATGGATGACATCATTAAGCTGGATGGATAATCTATAGTCTTAGTCCTCTTTTTAGTCTTAGCTTAGAAGTATACTTTTAGTCTTAGTAGGTAGAAAAGGATGGACCACCCTAGTGAGATAATGGTTTATTTATATAAGAAATCTCAAAAGGGTGGTACCAATAATCTCAAACTTCCATTTAACCCATAGGGAAGTATGTGAATATGGCCACGGTGATTTTAATCTTTAGATGCACCTCTAGCCACGTTTGTTTTTGGCTTTTTGGTTTTTTTGGTAGTCCCAGGGATTGAACTCAGGACCTTGCGCTTGCCAGGCAAGCACCTATTCCACTGAGCTATCTCCCTGGCCCTCCAGCCACAGTTGTGATGTATTGATTCTCTCACGGTCCTAGTCCTGTCTGGCTGCCTACCTTTCTTTCTTTCTT
>NW_004524683.1:2733245-2765199 GCF_000260255.1 Octodon degus | reverse complement strand
TTAAAAAAAAAAGATTTAATGTAGTAGTCCCCACTCTGAACAGGTACCCCTTAACTGCTGTAATAGGGAAAGGGATAAAGGCTGTTCTGGGTAATTCCAGCTAAAGTTGGCCATAGTTGTGAATGGCTGTCAGAGATACTCCACAGATGGTCTATCCAAAGGCCCTTCATCCCGCAAGAAAGACATGAATAGGAAATTCCAGCAATAAGAAATGGACTGAATTAGCATCTGAAGTAAAGAAACAACTGCAGAAAGGTATAGAGGAACTCAGATCAGAAAGAAATGAACAGAAGCCGGGGAGATGGCTCAGTGGAATAAGCGCTTTCCTGGCAAGCATAAGACCTGAGTTCAATCCCCGGTTCTGCCAAAAAAAAAAAAAAAGAAAGAAAGAAAGGAACAAAACTTCAATCCCCTGATCCTGAGCCTGCCGTGTTGGCCCTGCCCCCAGGGCTGACTGAGCCAGCAAATTGAGACAGCATGCCTGGTTTTTCTCAATACACCTTTAAAGGTTTTTAAATTGTTTCATATCTGGTCAAGTTGAGATTTTTTTCCCCCCTGTGGAACCAGGGATTAAACTCAGGCCCTTGCACTTGCCATGGAAGCACTTATTCTACTGAGCCATCTCTCCACCCCAAGTTGAGATTTTTAAGAACTTCATTTTTAATTTGTAATAAAAGTTTACAACTTGATTTTTTTCAAAAAAGTCAACAAATTGCAGGCATCCGTTAATAAAGGTTTTAAATAATTGTCAAAAATAAAAAATAATAAAGGCCCTTGGTAGAAGTGAGGCATTCTTGTCTTGGGTAGTATATAGCTTTAAGTCTGGAGAAGATAAGGCCACAGAAACAGTTAAGTATGTATGGGACAAATAATAAGATCAATAAGACTATTATGAATACAACCAACAAATGTTTCCACCAGGAAAACTCACTAATAGCCTTCCACAGAGGGTAAGAAGGTCCAGAGAATTTCAGAATCTGACATGGGATTAATCTGTCATTTAACATCTCAAACAACTATTGAGATACTAGCAGAAGGACAAGGAATGTATACACAATACTCAGTTTCTGCAATTGCACAAGTACCCCCTTGTGCTGCTGTTAGGATGTCTAATGCCATCCAATTTTGGAGGACAACTTCCCTCATTAATTTTACTTTTCATTTAGGAGAGAGAGACTAGTTGAAGTGTCATTTAAGACTCACTGAGTTTATGACCATGCCAGTGAAACACACTTCTATACCATCAATATCCTAGATGGGTTAAGTTTGCAGGTTTGCCGACACTTTGACACTCCTGCTTTTTACCACGCAAGTGCCAGCGTGCATCTCCCTATCCATCCAGGGCTATCCAGGGCCACAGATTGGTTCCACAGGACCAGTAAATGCCATTCAGGGCTTCCTATCTATTTCTAAGGTGATTAAACCAGTGTGCTACAAACCAGTCTTCAACCTGTTAAAATCATGATGTATATACACTGCTCAGGGGATGTCCACCCCAAGTACTTAGCCAAGTTAAGCCAATGAGAATAGGGCTGATTTCTTTTTTCCACCATATAGGGACCTTTCTACTAAGTTGTCCTGTAGTTGGAGTGAACCACATGTCATCGCCATCAGTATGAATATTTTCTGTGCTGCACTGAGTTGTAAAGCCCTTGTCAGAGCTACGAGTTCCACTAGGTTGGTACCACTCCCAGGGGCAAGTGAGGAATTTTCAAGTGTCTAATGTAGAGTGATTATTTCATACTCTGCCTTTCTTGTCTCATTTTCCATGAAGGAACTGCCATCACAGAGGTTCACATCAGAATTGGTAAGGGGTATGTCCAACAAGTCTTCTCTGGCTGTGTACATATCAAGAATTACTTGTTCCTTGGTCTTAACCATCCAGCAGAAAAGTATGAAGACGAAATTATAAGAAATAAAGCCATGCTGTTAAGTTGAGCTGTGGGGGACCCAGGTCAATAATTTCTGACATTGCCAGTTAAACAGAAGACCCAATGCTATTATGGGCTACTGGACTCTTTTAGAATATTTTGCTGAGTTTACACACCTATAATATTCAATACGGGACTTAGAAAAAATGGGGTATACACATGAATGTCCATTTTGTATCTGTGTATTCAAAGTGGTTGGGATAGATATATAGTTACATTCTGTTAATGAATAGAACGATTTGTTCTAATGGTGTTTGTAAATAGGATCACAAGTCCGCATCTTGTACAGCAATTAACCACTAAGAAGAATATATGCAGTGTATTATTTGTTGAAAAATAAAAAAAAAAGAATTATTTGTTAACAGTCAGTCTTTTAGCTTCAGTTTTTTTTTTTTGTTGTTGTTTGTTTTTTGTTTTTTGTGTTTTTTTTTTTTTTTTTTTTTTTTTTTCCTTCTAGTAGAAAAGCAGTAGGAAGTCCAGCATGGTGACACAGGCCTATAATTCCAGTATTTGGGAGGTTGAGGCAGGAGGATTGTTGGGAGTTCAAGGCCATCCTGGGATACAAAATGAGCTCAAGACCAGTCTGAACTGTGTAATGAGACCCTGCCTGGGGTGGGGGGGGGGAGAAAAGAAAGAAAGAGAAAGAAAAGCAGCAGGGTTTAAGGAAGAGCATGTCTTTATTTGAATGGCTGGTCTTTCTAGGAAGAAAGCCTAGTATTTAAGAAGTCACTTATGATTGCAATAGGTTCTCTTTGGAAAAAGTCCTTGCACATTGTGAAGTATATATGTGGTGAGGTCTTGCTTAAAGTCAGCTTGGGCATTATGGGCTATCTGGGCGGCCAGAACATGGAGAACAGAGTAGTGAGCCCCTGAAGAAGTTGCCAAAATGATGCCTACACCAGTTATACTGTTGAAAGAGGGAACTGACAGCTCCCAAGGCATCCCTTAGCTTGTGTGTAACATCAGTGCCTGCCGGGGCTGGTGAGATGGCTCAGTGGTCTAAAGCACCTACTTAGAACAAGCTTAGCAAAGCACAGGGACCGCGGTTCGATCCCCCAGCACCACATGCCAGCCAGCCCCGCCCCCTGGTGGGCTGAGCTGGCCACACACACATATAAATAAATAAATAAATAAAATTAAAAAAAAAAAAATCAGTGCCTGCCAAGTGATTGCTGAGGTTGTAAGAACCACCCTGGGTCCCCTTGGCATGGACGAGCTTACTGTAGATGGCCAAGGCAAAGCAACAATTTCTAATGATGGGGACAAAATTTTGAAACTTCTCGATGTCGTCCATCCTGCAGCAAAGACTTTAGTGGACATGGCCAAATCTCAAGATGCTGAGGTTGGTGATGGCACCACCTCTGTGACCCTGCTGGCTGCCGAGTTTCTGAAGCAGGTGAAACCCTACGTGGAGGAAGGCTTGCACTCCCAGATCATCCTCTGAGCTTTTCGCACAGCTACACAGTTGGCAATTAACAAGATCAAGGAGATCGCTGTAACTGTGAAGAAGCAAGATAAAGTGGAGCAGAGGAAGCTGCTGGAGAAGTGTGCCATGACAGCTCTGAGCTCCAAGCTGATCTCCCAGCAGAAGGCCTTCTTTACTAAGATGGTGGTTGATGCTGTCATGATGCTCAATGATTTGCTGCAGCTTAAAATGACTGGAATCAAGAAGGTACAGGGTGGAGCCCTAGAGGAGTCTCTGCTGGTGGCTGGTGTTGCATTCAAGAAGACTTTCTCTTACGCTGGATTTGAAATGCAACCTAAAAAGTACAATAACCCCACGATTGCCTTGTTAAATGTTGAACTTGAACTGAAAGCTGAGAAAGACAATGCTGAAACCAGAGCCTACATGGTAGAGGATTATCAGGCAATTGTTGATGCTGAGTGGAACATTCTGTATGACAAGTTAGAGAAGATCCATAATTCTGGAGCCAAAGTTGTTTTGTCCAAACTCCCTATTGGGGATGTGACCACCCAGTACTTCGCTGATAGGGACATGTTCTGTGCTGGCCATGTGCCTGAGGAGGATTTGAAGAGGACAATGATGGCCTGCAGAGGCTCAATCCAGACCAGCATAAATGCTCTATCAGTGGATGTGCTGGGCCGCTGCCAGCTGTTCGAAGAGACCCAGATTGGAGGTGAAAGGTACGATTTCTTCACTGACTGCCCCAAGGCTGAGACTTGCACCTTCATCCTCCACGGCGGAGCTGAGCAGTGCATGGAGGAGACAGAGCAGTCTCTGCATGATGCCATCATGATTGTCAGGAGGGCCATCAAGAATGATTCAGTGGTGGCTGGAGGTGGAGCCATCGAGATGGAGCTCTCTAAGTACCTTTGGGATTACTCAAGGACTATCCCAGGAAAATAGCAGCTACTGATTGGGGCATATGCTAAGGCCTTGGAGATTATTCCATGCCAGCTATGTGACAATGCTGGCTTTGATGCCACAAACATCCTGAACAAACTACAGTCTTGGTATGCCCAGGGTGGCATGTGGTATGGGGTGGACATCAACAATGAGGACATTACTGACAAATTTGAAGCTTTCATGTGGGAGCCAGCTATGGTGTGGATCAATGCCCTGACAGCCGCCTCTGAGGCTGTGTGCCTGATCGTGTCCATTGATGAGACCATCAAGAACCCTCACTCCACTGTGGATACTCCTCCAGCCAGGGCCGGGCCGCCTTCCTTGAGATCCCACCCATCACACGGACTGGCAGCTGGCTGCAAGTGTGCTTGCCCTCCCTGGCTTGGCTCATTGATATTATGAAGAAGTGGTAATAATTGGTCTGTTCTGTTCTTACAGGAGGTTATTTAAATAAAATGTAAGACTTAGAGTGGACTTTGTAAATTAAAAAAAAGTCAGCTTGGATGCCTCCACCACCAGGAGAACCACTATAACCTCAGCTCTAAGGCATGCAGGTCATCTCTTTGCCTCAATGTCTAATTCATGACTCAGATGCCCTACGGGGCATTGGCAGGTCCTCAATCCTGAGTAAGCACTGCCAAAGTCATGCCCCACCTTTCATCAGCATACAGACTGAAACAGTGTCCTGTCAGTAGGCTCAATGCTGAGGATTTAGAAATATCTGTTGAAGCTTCTGGAATGCAGTTTGGTAATCAGGCTTCTAGGTTAAAATATGGGTATCTGCCTCTTGGGCTTCATTTGTAAACTGATAGAGTTGTGCAATCTCATCATATCCTCCCATCCAAAGGCAACAAAAGCCTGTAATTCCTAGGAATTTCCTTAGATGTTTCAGGGTCTTGAGGCTGAAGAAAGGAGGGACTGGTTTAATTCTCTCTTCCCCCAGCCTTCACTTTTCCTTAGATACAAGGCCCAAGTATTTTACCTCAAGGCTGCAAAGTTGTGCCTTAGACCTAGAGACCTTCTAACCTCTGTCTGCTGGAAATTCAGCAGAGCATGGGTGCCTTGGCTAGAGAGTTCTTCTCAGGGGGCCTATGATAGTGTATAGTCTACATATTGCAGGACTGTGACTTAGGAAAATTCAAAATATTCCAAGCTGTGGGAGAGCGCTTGCCTAAAAAGATGAGGGGTATCTCTGATCCTTCGGGGAAGCACAGTTCCAGTCAATGGAGAAGCCTGGTCAGGAGGATTTTCAAAGATAAAACAAAACTGAGAATCCATATGTGATGGAATACAGAAGAAGACATCATTTAAATTGAACAATGAAAAACAAGTAACATCTTCTGGGATATGAGAAGTGAGAATGTAGGAGTTAGATACCAGTTGAATGGGCATTACTGCCTCATTCACTAATCTGAGATCCTGTACTGTCCTGCCCTCTCTAATGGGTTTTTGAACTCCCAAGATCATAGTGTTGCAAAGGTTGTAACAGTATGTAAGTAGATCTTGTGCACTTGAGTTGTTGATTATAGGCAATAATACTCTTTCAACTTCAGACTTTAAAGGCTGTTCTCTCTGATGAGGAAAAATAGTGGGATCTTTGAGACATGCATTTGCACCAGGGCAGCTCTAATTGCTCTACCTATTCTACCATTAGTTGCCCATACTTCAGGATTTATTTCTGTCTCCACACAGGGACTCAGGGTACCTGACCTAGGTGCATGTATATTACAGTATTCAAAGAAGATATCACTTACCAAGAGAAAATCTGGACTTTCAGGCATAATTAAAAAGGCATGAGTGGAGAGAAATTCATCCCAGTTACAGCCAGCCTAAGGGTTGTGAGAAATGATGAGTTACCTCCCCTCGAGAGACTCACTGGAGTATGACTCCTGGAGAGAAGGCCAGGGTTGAAAAGAAGTGGCAAAGTCAAAGTAATAGGCTAGTTTCTTTTCCCTCTACAGTAATGATCACCTGGGGCTCCTCTGTGGAGATGACAGTCTGCCTGAGGGAGACGGCAGAGAACACCCCAGGGCTCTTCAGTCTTGCTGGACCATCTGCTAATATGGCTCTGATGCCTGAGACCTCCACCTCAGGGGGCTGTCTCACTTCCTGCAGTTATCTTTGCAATCAGAGCATGGGTCAGGGTGTTTCCTTCTGGGACAGTTTTTATTACAGTCTCTCCTAAGGTGCCCTGGCTTTCTGTAGCAGTAGCAGTCGAGTTTAGTTGTTGAGCTCTTCTTGGAGCTCCAAGAATCAGGCTTAGGGTCTATTCATTTTAGGGATGTAAACAAAGCAACAATTTTCTTTTGGTCTCTTTGTTTTCACCCCTTGCCCTTCTCCTGGTCTTGATCATAAAATACTAAGCAAGCTGAGTCCTACAGTCCCACTGGGGCAGATGGGCAGGAGAGAAAGATAGTGCTGCAGTTGTGGCCCAGGAGTTGATTTGCCTCAGTTGCTGCTGTAGTAAAGTCTATTTTTTAATAATAAATGAATAAATAAACAGTAAGGAGGCAATTCTCACTAAAGTATCAAGGGAGCTATCTTAAGCAAAAGCTGGGCTGGAGAGATGGCTCAGTGGTCTAAAGCACCTACTTAGAACAAGCTTAGCAAAGCACAGTGGACCGCGGTTCAATCCCCCAGCACCACATGCCAGCCAGCCCCACCCCCTGCTGGGCTGAGCTGGCCACACACACACACACACACACACACACACACACACACACACAATAAATAAATGTAAAAATAAATAAATAATTAAGCAAAAGCTATCTTTTGTAGCATTTTCCTATTATATATAAATTTGTCTTTAAGAATAATCTGTCCTTTTATCAAATAAGGAACCAAAGAAGGATTTTATCAATGTCTCTCATAAATGATCTAAGAAAGCAGAGGGGTTCTCATCTTCCTCTGAACAGTTGACCATTTAAAATAATTTAAGGTCCTTTCTAGACCTTTAATAATGGGTGTCTGAAGATGTTTCCTATTGCAATCCCCTGTCTGGTTATTAGGCCAGTAGGGATCTTGTGTAGTGACTGCTTGAGCTCCAGTAGGAACCAGCTATTCCCCTGGTTGCGTGTCTTCTGGCCTTCTAAAATTAACAATATGATATTCATCTCCAAATTTAATAGCAGCTTATAGCACTGTTGTCTCCCATTAGAAGTCAATGTATTAGGGGCCGGGGAGATGATGGCTCAGTGGAATAAGCGCTTCCCTAGCAAGCACAAGGGCCTGAGTTCAATCCCCGGTTGCACAAAAAATAAAAAATTAAATTAAAAAAAAAAGAAGTCAATGTATAAGGGTAACATTATATCTTTCCAGTCTACTTCATAGGTCTGAATAAGTCACCTAAATACCTCAATTTACTTACGAGGGTCATCTGAAAAATTTCCCAGATCTTGTTTGATCTGTTTGAGGTTACTAGGAGCAAGTGCTCAGTAGTAGTGGATGAGGCTTTGATTACGGTTGTCTTGGAACCTCACCTTTAGGGTCCAAAGTGCACGGGTGGAAGCCTCAGTCTCAGTGATAGTGGATGCATCAGATCATGCCTTAAGGGTCAAAGGTGTCTGAATTTCCCGTGGTTTAAATTTACATTTTGAAGAACCAGGTGAGGTGGTGAGGGCCTGTAATACCAGCGCTGGGGAGACTGGGGGAGAAGGATTGTTGAGAGTTCAAGACCAGTCGGGGCTACAAAATGAGCTCAAGGCCAGTCTGAACTGTGTAAGACCATCTCAAAAAGACAAAAAAAAAAAAAAAAAAAAAAAAAAGAGGGGCTGGGGAGATGGCTCAGTGGAATAAGTGCTTCCCTGGAAAGCACAAGGGCCTGAGTTCAATCCCCAGTTCCGCAAAAAACAAAACAAACAAACAAACAAAAACAACAATTGAATATAAGGGTTATCTCTTCATCCAAAGAAAGTCTGTAAGCTAATTTTGACCATTTTCCCTGTCTCTCTTTTACAGAACAATTCTAGTTGTGAAATAATATTGTAGTCCATACTTTCCTCTGTGTCTCATTTTGCTTTTAGGAGGTAGACAGACCAATGTGCAGGTACAAAACAATATCGAATGGCTCCTTCTCTTCTTGATACATGAGGCTTAATTTCCAGAGCTGAAGAAAAGAAGTAAGATAATTTTTTAAAAATTGTATAGGGCCAGCCAAATAGCTCAGAGCAGGGCCTGGAAGATGGCTCAGCAGAATAAGTGCTTCCCTGACAAGCACAATGGCCTGAGTTCAATCCCCAGTTTAAAAAAAAAAAAAAAAAACCTTGTGTAAAGGATATCATGTCTGCATCTTGTACAATGAATAATCACTAAGACAACAATATGCAATATATTAATTATTGAAACTGTGCTAGCAATCAGTTTTGAAACTGTCTCACTGCTATTTGTTTCTCAATAAAATTATTTTTTAAAAAATAGCTCAGTGGATTAAAGCACCTGCAAGCAGGTGCAGGTGCCGGGGTTCAATCCATAGGCCTGCCCCCAGGGCACACTGAGACAGCAGTTCAGACTGGCATGGTAGGACATACCTGTAATCCCAGCACTTGGGAGGCTGTAAACAAGAGAATCACAAGAGTCTGATCTAGTAGTGAGACCCTGAACACCCTGTATAACCTTACCTAAAATACAGAAAAATAATAATAAATAAAAGTTTTATTTATTTATTTTGATACAGGGTCTTACTATGCAGTTCAGACTCATAGTGGTCCTCCTGTCTCAGCTTTCCCAGCTCCCAGGATTCCAGGGCTGGCATGACATGAGGTAGTAGGAATCAAACTTAGGTCCTTGTGCTTACCAGGCAGGGGCTTAGACCACTGAGCTATCTCCCCAGCCCCAGGAATAAAGAGAATTTGACACTGTTAATCCCTACTTGGTTTCTATGTGCCCTCTTGGTGTGAGATGACTTGTTCCAGAGCAGGTAGCTGCCAACTAGAGAGTAAACAAAAGATAGGTCAGCTTGGACTAGCCGCCCTTACCAACACACACCCCTACCTTCCTCCAAAACTCACACTTCTAACTCCAGTATGTTTCCAAAAGCACAAGCTACAATTGATTCCAGCGATAACCAACATGTTTAAAGAAGGAAGCATTGCTAGCAAAATTCAACCAATAATCCAAAGACCTGTAGCACTGCTTTCCAATCTTTGAAAAAGCGAGGAAATATTGGAAATGATTGGAGCACTTTCCATCTGCAAAAGAGATCACTAGTATTAAGTAATGGCTCAGAAAAATCCTACCCTGATCTCTAGGGCCAAGAGGTCTCTATGACTTTTGTGTTGTCTACCTAATCACCTGGGCAATCTTCCTTTAGCATCAAGATAAGAACTAAATTTTACTCAAATCCATTATAAAATTTCTTTCTCTGTATATGCAATGTACCTATGGAGTTCACAGGTTAAAACTTATACCCAGTGTTTGCCAATCACGAGTTACATGTTAGTAATAGCACATTTATCAGTTTTTCCTCTCATGCATACATACATACACACATGACAAAATAGGCTCACTAGAACTTTGTATCCTTCCTTAGTTAACGTGTGTGTGTGTGTGTGTGTGTGTGTGTGTGTGTGTGTGTGTAAATCATTCCTCTGATAGCTGTCCTCCTGTGTTAAAGGCAGACAGTTTCTGTAAGCTTCTTCAACCAGCCCCCCGGAGGGAGGTCCACTTTTGCTTAAACGTAACCTAGTGAGCTGAAGAGCCCCAAAGCCAATGCCTGATGAATTGGAATGAAAAGAAAAAAACTCAGCCTACTCTCTCTTAACTTAGACCTTCATCCTAGCAAAACTTTCTCAGGGGATCGAGAAGGTTGTTTTTACCTGCTTCTGGCCCCGTAGCAGTATCAAGACATAGCTGAAGGGTGCAGTCTACCTTATGAGCAGAGTGAGAAGGCCAATCCTGCAGCTCAGCTCTTAATGAAGGCTTAGGAGAAGGCTCTGAGAGTGTCATCTCAGTGACCACTGAGAGCATTTTATGTCTCACCTCACTGAGGAGTGTAGGTGGGGAATAATAGACAAATGGAGATTTCTCTGCTGGTTACCCAGTTGGGCTATCAGAATCCCGCTTCCACTGAGGAGCCAAACCACACCCTATAGATGCTCTTTGGGCTTTTATTGGTTCCATGCAACCAGAGATCTGTCTCTAGAAAGGAATCCAGCTGCTTATCTAGGCAAAATGCCCACTGGCTTCTGTGGGGCATTAATCAGAAGATGCTGTGGAAACCTGTCTTCTGCTTTGATAGTGACAGCTGCTCTAAGACTAGTTAGCTAGCTGGCAGAGTAACCAGTGTTTCTGAGAGTTCTATATGGGAGCAATAAAGATTGTGTGCATGTATATTTCCTAGATACATCCATTTTATAAATTCTTTCTTTTTTGGGGGGGGGGGTATAAACTCAGGACCCGGCACTTGCCAGGCAGTCATTTATGCCACTGAGCTATCCTCCAAGCCCCACAAAACCACATTTTTGGTTAGCATCTGTCTACTGAGGGAGGGATAATGTTACCTTTCTCCAGCACTGCTGTCTAAAAGAAAACAACCCATCTTGTAACCATCTGTGGTGGATTAACTAATGGACAACTTGTAATATCCAGCTGAACTGAACCAGAATGGTTCTGGGTATGGAAGGCCCCTCTGATTTTTTTTTTTTTTCTTGGCAGAACTGGGGATTGAACTCACCCCCTGACTCACCCTGTTGCCAACAGCATAAAAGGAGAACTAGAAGGGAAGACAGTGTGCTGTTGATTTCTCCTGGAAACTTTTCATGCTGGTTTTCCTAATATGAACTCAGCTGTTATCAGAGGTCCTCACTGCTGCTGAGGATGGCCGCAGCTCTCTTTAAGAGGAACTCTGCTCTTTACTTTGAGCATTGCCTCCTGGCTCCACTGCAGATCTCTCAGCCTGCTAGCACAGATCTTTCACCCAACTGGCACAGGCTTCCTAGCTTCCATCACCGACCTTTGGGTCTTTCCAGTGAAAAAGACTTGTATGAGACATTGTCATGGGGTCTAGGCCTCCAGCTGGACTCAGACAGGACACTGATGGGGAATCCTTAGCTGGATTCTTTGGCTTTCTAGTACATGGAAAGATCTTCAGCACTGTTCTGAATTTGACTTTTTGGGTGAATATTATAAAATTTCCTTGCCGGGCATGGTGGTGCACACCCATAATACCAGCATTCAGGAGGCTGAGGCAGGAGGATTGTTGGGAGTTTGAGATCAGCCTGGACTACAAAGTGAGCTCAAGGCTACCCTGAACTGTACAGCAAGACCCTGTCTCAAAAACAAAGATAAAATTACCTATAAATTATGTGTCCTGTATTAAATTTATTCCCATTTCATTCCCTTGCAAACCCTGACTACAACACCATCAAATAAACCAAGGGCCAGCCAAATAACTCAGTGGATTAACTCAGTAGACTTGATTCCCGGGTCTGCTGAGACTGCACTTGAGACTGGGTGTGGCAGCACATGCCTATATTTCCAGCTCTTGGGAGGCTGTAAATAGGCAGATCACTATGAGTCTAGTCTAGTAGTGAGACCCTGAATACCTTGTAGACCCTTCCCTAAAATAAAAATAAAAATAAAAAATTAAACAAAGAATATAAGTAGATTCAGCAATTAGTCAGTCCAAATGTAGCATATACAAAGCAGTCATACAAGACCTTGCTTGTATTAAGGAAGGAAAAGTAAAATGTCCCATCAGAGATACATCCTAATCTTTTCACGTTGTCAACTTAAATGTATCATCATTTTAACTGAAACAATACATAAGACAAAAATTCTTGTGTCTGGTCTTAAGCAACTGACAAAGATGGATGACAATTTTTGATTACTTGATTGAGTCACAGAATCCATGCAGCAAAAGCAAACTGTTACTTCCAATTTTCTCCAAGATGATATAGGACTTCCAAATGATAAAAGAAAAATAAAGGTGACTCCCAACCTACTAGATAGCAGATATACCAAGTTCATGTTCCCTGTTCCCCAAAGTCAAAGAACAAATTCTAAGAAACAATGGATGTTGTCCCATCTTTTTTTTTTTTTGTGGTACCAGGGATCAAACTCTGGACCTTGTGATTGCCTGGTGCTTATGTGGCTGAGCTATTTCTCCAGCTTCACTGGAGTTAAGAGTAAGAAAATCTGTTGGAGAAAAGGAATAGGAAATAGGAATAGCTCCTGAGAGACAGGCGGGGTCCTAAGTGGGTTGTCAGTGAGTCCACTTCCCAAGTGATGTTTGGTACAGCAAAATCACAAGATAGGTACAATGTCGGACAAAATTAAGGTCAAACAATAAGATTACAAGTATAGCTGCTTACATAATTATCTTGGTTACTTTTCTCTCATTGCTGAGACAAAATATCAGACATCCAAAATTACAGAAGCAGAGGCCGGCCAAATAGCTCAGTGGATTAAAGCGCCTGCAAGCAGGTGCAGGGGCTGGGGGTTCAATCCCCAGGTCTGCCGTGCTGCCCCTGGGGCGTGGCTGCTGAGACTGGGCGTGGTGGTGCATGCCTGTAATCCCTGCACTTGGAAGGCTAAAAACAGGAGAATCACTATGAGTCCAATCTGTGTAGTGAGACCCTGTAGACCATGTACTAAATACATTAAAAAAAAAAAAAGGAAGGAAGGAAGGAAAGGTTTATTTAGCTCACAGTTTGTGGAGGTTTCAACCTCTGATCAGCTGGCTCCAAGGCAGGGGGCAACACTTCAAGGTAGCAGAAGATAGCAAAAACAGTAAGACCAAAGGGGGGTGGAGAGCAAGCCTCTTTTCTTTATATTGTGAGCAGCTACCACCCCTCGGGCAGGTGTAGCCCTCACACCAGTTCCATGCCCTCCTCTTGCACAGGATGGGGATGTTTACAAAGTGAGCACCCTGGCCCCTACTGTGTCACTTCATTAAACTTCTAAACTTCTCAAGTTAACAGAATGTTACAGTAGTATCGATCCACTGGAAGGTAGGTCACATGGTGAGTGTACATGGATGATGTCATTAACCTGGATGAATAATCGATAGCCTTAGTTTTAGTAGTTTTACTCTTTAGTCTGTAGGTGAGAGATGATTGCCCACCCCTCATGAGATGATGGTTTATTGATATAGGAAATCTCAAAGGGTGGTACCAATAATCCCAAACTTTGGTTTATCCCTTATGGAAGTATGTGAACTTGACCACTGTGCCTTTAATCTTGTTCAGAGGCCACTCTAGCCACAGTTGTATTGTGTTCTCATCTTTTGCACTGACTCCCTCAAGGTTGCCCAGCCCTATTTGACTGCTAACAAAAGCAATTGCAGAGTCACTAAGATTTGAGGGGAAAAGCCACCTGGGATGGTCCAGGCTAATAAGATCAGAAAATGCTAGGTGCTAATGGAATGTTGCTCCAAACACTGGGGAGCATTTATGAGGGAAGAGATAGCAACACAGGAGGAAAGGAAATATCAGGGTGGGTTTCCCAGACAAGTGCTGCTAATCTTAATTTTTTTCTTTTCATTTATGTATTCGGTACAGCATAGGGTCTCATTATGCTTCTTGGACTTGTAGTGATCCTCCTGTTTTCAGCATCCCCATCGCTGGGATTACAGGCAGGTGCCACAATGCCCAGACTCGATCGCTGCTCAGAGTGCCCTAGGGGCATATGGCACAGCATGCAGGACTGGGGACTGAATTCTGACTCCTGGGCTTGCCAAAGCAGGCACTTAGTCCACTGAGCTATCTCACCGACCCTTAATCTGAACATTTAAAGGTAAGGAAAATGTGCTAAGAGAAAGGAATAAAGGACTTTCCAGGCATGAATTGAGGAGTAAGAACATGATGTTTGGGAAACATTAAGAAGTTCGTGTTGCTGGACATGCTGGTGCACACTTGTAGTCCCAGAATTCAGGAGGCTGAGGCATGAGGATTGCTGTGAATTTGAGGCCAGCCTGTGTGGGTTCAAGGTCAGTCCGAACTACAGAGTAAGACCCTATCTCAGCCCTTTCCCCCAAAATAGAAGTTCATACCAGGACAAGAGCTCCGTGGCAAACAAACAAACAAAAAAACCCCACTGTTCTCACTCCATTCCTAGTATTACTTTGCATCTTTGTCAAGTAAGTAGGCCTTTGGATGTGAAAAAAGTGCAGGGATGAGGGGTGGGAATAATGAAAGAATTAAGATGGGTTATGTACATGTACCATCTCCTTATAAGAAATAGAAACATTATATATGCAAATGTGCACTAATAAAATAAGAACTTACATGAGTACAGTAAAAATCAAAAGCTGAAACTGCCTGTAGTCCTCTTCCTGAAGCTTCATTTTGAAAGAAAATTTTAAAATGAAAAATTATATGTATGGAAACTCCCTCAATGAGGTTTCCCCTGGCTCTGGTATGTGGTACATAGACTTTAAATCTTGCTACATTTCTGAATCCAAAGTCCTGGTTAATCACACCCCTGTGAGAAAGGCTGTCATATGTCTCTCAGGGATAGGTTTTATTTTGGTTTTGTGGTACTGGGAATTGTGTCCAGCACGTCCTGCAGAGCTACATCCCTAAGCCCTTTTATGACCATTTTTATTTTGAAACAGAATCCTGCTAAGTTGGCCTGTCTACTTGGGATCCTTTAGCTTCAGCCTCCCACTAGCTGGAGTTATAGGCATGGACCATCATATGCACACACCCAGTTAATTTGTTAGTCTTTTTTCTTTTTTTCTTTTTTGTGGTCAGCCCAACCAGCCCTTGGGGTAGGCTGGCATGGCATGTGGTGACGGTGATCGAACCGTGGTCCTTGTGGTTGCCCAAGCTTGCCTAAGCAGGCACTTCAGACCACTGAACTATCTCACTGGCCCTCTTGTTAGTCTTTTTAATGAACGTTGGAAGCCTCATATCCATAAGGCTGCCAAGCCGGGGGAAAATATCTCAGCCCCTTTCCAGACTGCTAGGCCAGCTCCTGTGTAATCACCCAGCAGTTAACAGTCACCAGCTACCAAAAATTACCATGGTTTAGCCAAAATCACACAGAACTTTCAGCCAAGTATTCCTTTAAAAAAAAATTTTAATTGCCTTACTATTTTTATTTTATTTATTATTTTTTAAATGTATTTAGTACAGCATCTACAGGGTCTCACTATATAGATCAGACTTGTAGTGATCCTTCCTGTTTTTCAACCTCCCAAGTCCTGGGATTATGGGCGTGCGCCACCATGCCCAGTGTCAGTTGCTATTTTAGTGTGCCCCAGGGGCAGGCCTGGCACAGCAGGCCGGGATTGAATCCCTGGCCCCTGTGTCTGTGCTGAGCTGTACTATTTTTATTTTAGAGACAAGGTCGTATTATTTTGCCCCAGCTGGTCCTGAACTCCTGGCTTAAGCAATCCTCCTGCCTCATCCCCCATGAACAACTGAGACTAAGCCAGGCGTGGTGCCACACCCCTATAATCCCAGCATTTGGGAGGCTGAGGCATGAGGATGGACAAGAGTTCAAAGCTAGTTTGGACTACATAGTTTAAGTCCAGTCTAAACTACATAGCAAGAGCCCTTCTGAAAAAGAAAACAAACACAGGGTTGGGGAGATAGCTCAGAGGCATAAGCACCTGCCTGGCAAAGCACCACGTCCTGACTTCAATCACTGGTACTGAAAGGAAAGAAAGAAAGAAAGAAAGAAAGAAAGAAAGAAAGAAAGAAAGAATAACCAAAACAAAAACCCACCCAAAATCGGAAAGCACTCATTCCCTGAGTCATTAGGATGCTTTATTGTACTTCATGTAACATGTACACTGAGCCCCCACCCCCGTTCCTGAGGATTGAACCCAGAGGTTGGCACTAAGCAGTGTCCTCAGCACCATGTTTTAAAATTTATTTTTTTTTTTTTTGAGACAGGGTCTCACAGTGCAATGCAGGCTCGCCTCAACCTCATATTGATCCTCCTGCTTCAGCCTCCCAAGTGCTGAGATTATAGGTGTGCACCACTATGCCGGGCCATAACAGAATAATAAATAGAACATATTTATTTTTAAATATTACATATATTGTACCTGAGTAAAATCATGGCCTCAGAAAGAAAGATGTATGTAAGGAAGGTTTTAAAAGATGCTGGAGACAGAACCCTGTGCATGTGGCGCTGGCCCCAAAATTGGGCATGGTGGCACACACCTGTAATCCCAGCACTGGGGAGGCTGAGACAAGAGGATCACTACCAGTCCAAACTGCATAGACCCTGTTTCAATAACAAAAAAAGATGCTGGATTTTGCTGGGCATGTTGGCACACACCTATAATCCCAGCACTCTGGAAATGCATAGGAGAACCACTATGAGTTTTAAGGCCAGCCTGGACTACAAAGTAAGTACAAGGCTAGCCTGAACTGCATAGTCAAACTGTCTCTAAAAGAAAATAATAATGATAATGATAATGATAATAAGGTGAAAAGATGTTGTATGTTTTTGGGTTTTTTTAGTGTGTTTGGTACAGGGTTTCACTATGCAGCTTGGACTTATAGTGATCATCCTGTTTTCAGTGTCCCCAGCATTGAGATGACAGGAGTGTGCCACCAGGCCCTGACTCAGTGGCCGGCTCAGCTCACCCAGGGACTGAGCTGGCACTGTATATGTGGTGCCAGGGATCAAACTCTGGTCCCTGCACTTGTCTAAGCAGACACTTAGTCTGCTGGCTATCTCACCTTAGCAAGATGCTGGATTTTAACAAAAGGTAACACCAAGGTAATAGGTCTGGGATGGAAAGCATAGTGAAAGTTATGACATGGCTGGGGCATATGGCTGCCTGGTGAGAGTACAGTCGCCAAGAAGATGCGAATGAAGGGGCCGAGGAGATAGCTCAGTAGAATAAGCGCAAGGGCCTGAGTTCAATCCCTGGTTCTAAAATAAAAAAAAAAGATATGAAGCCAGAAGCCAAGCCTTGACAATCTGCTGAATTTCACAAGTCCATGGATAGGCTGATCCCCAGCCCTTTATTTGAGACAGGGTCCTCTTATGTAGTAAAGACTAGTTATTTATTTTATTTTTATTTTTTAAGACTCACTATGTAGTCCAGGCTAGCCTTGAACTCATGGGGATTCCCTTGCCTCAGCCTCCCAAGTGCTAAGATTGCAGGTGTGAGCTACAATGCTGGGTTCTAGGTAAGGAGTTTTCAGACAAACCCAGTTTCACAAGAAATAACATCAAGAATTAACACATGAATTATGTCAAATTAAAAAGCTTTTGCACAGCAAAGGAAACAACCAATAGATTGAAAATACAACTGACAGCATGGAGAAAAAAATTTGCCAGTAAAATTTTATTTCTTTTTTTTTTTTTTTGTATTTAGAACAGGGTGTACAGGGTCTCACTGTGTAGATCAGTAGTGATCCTGCTGTTTACAGTCTCCCAAGTGCTGGGATTATAGGCATGTGCCACCACGCCCAGTCACAATCACCATCTCAGCGTGTCCTGGGGGCAGGGCTAACATGGCAGCCTGGGGGATCGAACTCCCAGCCCCTGCATCTGCCTAAATGCTTTAATCTGCTGAGTTATTTGGCTGGCCCCTTGCAATTTAGGGCTTTTTTTGTGGTACTGGGGATTGAATTCAGGATCTTGCACTTGTCAGGCAAGTGCTTATTCTACTGAGCTATCTTCCTGGCCCTTGCCAGTAACTTTCAACAGAGGACTAATTTCTATAGCATACACTTTTTTTTTTAAAGACAGGACCTCACTATGTGGTCCAGGTTGGCCTTGAACTCATTGTGTAGCCCAGGCTGGCCTCAAACTTGCAGCAATTCTCCTGCCTCCACCTCCTTAGTGCTAGGATTATAAGCATGTGCCACCACACCCAGTCTACATTATTTTTTTTAAACAGAATAGTTGTTTAAAACCCAGAAAAATCAGACTCCAAAATTTAAAAAAAAAAAAAAATGTGCAATGGAGATAAACAGCCCCTTCTCGGAAGTTCAAATAGCCAGTATATACATATAAAACTGTGCAGCTTCTTGGACCATCAGAGAAAATGCAAATTCAAACAACACTGACAGTCTATCCTATCCCAAAAATGGCCATCATCAATAATTTTTTTTTTTTTTTTTTTTGCGGGACCGGGGACTGAACTCAGGACCCTTACGCTTGCCAGGCAAGCACTTACTCTACTGAGCTATCTCCCCAGGCCCATCATCAAGAATTTAAAAAGTAATAAATGTTGGAAGGGGCCATGGAGATAGTTCAGTGGAATAAGTGCTTGCCTGGCAAGCACAAGGTTCTGAGTTCAATCCCTGGTTCCACCAAAAAAAAAAAAAGTGATAAATGTTGGAGAGGCTGAAAGTAAAAGGAATACTTCTACATTGTTACAGGATTTTTTTTTTTCTCTTTTGCGACAGGGACTTGCTATTCAGTTTAGGCTGGCCTTGAGCTCACTTTGTAGCCCAGGCTGGTCTCAATCGTGCAACAATCCTCCTGCCTCAGCCTCTCAAGTGCTGGGATTACACAAGTGTTCGCCACCACGCCCAACTATGCTGTGGGAATCTTAATTAGTACAAGCACTATGGTAATCAGTATGGAGATTCCTCCAAAAACTAACACTATAAATTCCATTTGAGTCAGCTATTCCCTTCTGGGTATCCTTTCAAAACAACTAAAGACATCATACTACAGAAATATATGCATACTCACATTTATAGCAGCACAACTCATAATGGCTAAACCTTGGTAGTGGCCTATATGTCCATCAACAGATGAATGGATAAAGAAAATGCAGTATCTATATACAATGGAGTTTTACTTTGCCAGAAAGGATACATTTGAGTCATTTATGGAAAAGAGATGTACCTTAAGATCACAATGTTAAGTGAAATAAATCAGACACATACCTTAAATATCACATGATTTCCCTATATGAGAAACACAAAGCATCTATACTTTAAAAAGCAAAATAAAATGTAGACAATAGGAAACAGATAGATCTTTTGCATATGGGAAAAGGAGAAGGGGATCTAGAGATGAAGGAAGATGGATGGAGGACACAGGGAGGAGAATAAGAAGAATTGAGATATGTTATGTATGTATGTGCCCAGAACCTTATATATGGCAGGCAAGCTCTCTACCTGCAGCCAGATGCCCAGACCTACAGAACATTTAACTCCTGGCATTAAATAAACTGAAGTAAGCCAGTTAGGACAGTATTTGGGAGACAGTAAGCCCTACATTAAGTGCCAGATACAATTAGAGTCACATGTTGCTTAATCATGAAAACACACTCTAACAAATATGTCATTAAGTTATTCCATCACTTGTGAACATCATGTGGTACAGAACTCTACAAGCCCAGAGGGTGTGGCCTACAGCATCTCTGGGCTACCATGCATGGCTGTAGTGCCTACACTGAAGAGCTGTATGCCTGTGACTACTGAATATATAGGAAATGGTGATGCAATGGGACATACTTGTATATCTAAACACAGAAAGCATAGAGGAAGAATATAGTATGCAGGATTAAAAAAAGAAGAAGAATGCATCTATTGGGCACTTACTGAGTAGAGTGTACAAGAAGTTGCAATAGAAAATGAAACAGGGGCCGGGGAGATGGCTCAGTGGAATAGGTGCTTCCCTGGCAAGTGCAAGGGCCTAAGTTCAATACCCAGTTCTGCCAAAAAAAGAAAAAACAAAACAACAACAACAAAAAAGAATGAAGACTAGAAGCTGCTCTGGGTGAATCAAATTTGTAACCCTCATGCCCCAGCCTCCTGAAGAGACGAGATTTCAGGTATGCACCACTGTACCAGATCTTTTCAATGTATTGATTCTATGGGGGTGGGGGTGGGGAGTTACTGGAGATTGAACAGGAGGGCTCACACCTGGTAGGCAAGAGCTCTCTACCTCTGGGCTATGTCCTCAGATTTTTGGGACTCTTGAAATAACCCTGTGGTTAAAAACACAAATACATTGTACAGATGTACAACAACTGTTTCTTCCTTTATATCTTTATTTTATTATTTATTTATTTATTTATTTATTTATTTATTTATTTTGTGGAACTGGGGATTGAACTCAGGCCCTTGTGCTTGCCAGGGAAGCACTTATTCCACTGAGCCATCTCCCCAGCCCCTATATCTTTATTTTATAAGCTTTTTTCTTGTTTTAAGTTTTTTGTTTTATTTTACTTTTAACTTTTATTTTTGTGATACCAGGGATCAAACTCAGGACCTTGGCTTGCCAATCAAGCACTCATGCCACTGAGCTATATCCTCAGCACCTGTTTTACTTTTAAAACATACACATTCACCAGGGCCTACAAGGGGTCAGGATTATCAGGATCGCTATCTTCTGCTTCCACACCTCCCCCCACTGCAAGGTCTTCAAGAGCAGTAAGATGAACAAGCTGTCATCTCCTGAAGGGAGGACTTTCTGACCTTGTCCTGCAACAGGATCACTCTTTACAAATGGATCCAGGGTGGTTTGCTTAGTTTGTTTCTCTTTCATCACAGTTTTCCTTGTAAGGAGATACTGTGAACATGCCTCTTTAATATGAAAACCTTTCAGTTTTCCCTTTTTCCCTCTTGGAGACAGTCTCAGTATATAACGCAGGCTGGCCTCAAGCTCAGGATCCCCTGGCCTCAGCCTCCCAAGTGCTGGGATTTCAGGCATGTGACAGGACATCTGATTTGTTTTCAAGGAGTTTTTTGAGATCTGGAAAAGCCCTGCTAAACCCTGCACGGTGAATTTTCTAAGGCGTTTTCTTTTTCTTCTCCAGTTGACTTTTTTCTCGCCTCTTCTTCAGCTCTGAATTTGTGTCCTGGTTCTAACAGCTGCTGGCTATTCACTTCCTAAGGAACCATCTCAGGTGCTCCTCAGCTCATCTTCTTCCACACCCAGGATAAAGTTGTGTCATTGCCATCATTGCCATATTGATTTTTGCAAGCATTCATACTGAACAAGTCCTGTCAAGTCACGGATGAACTTCTCGAGTGTCTACTTCCCAATGCCACTCATTCACATGCGGTGACATTATCCCCAGCCAAGTAAGGCTCTTGATGCAATCACAGATGCTGTAATTCTTTCAGAATTGCATATGTGTGTTCTCTACTGCTTCGTTCTTAGCCAGAATAACAATTATTCTGTTTGTGCAAACATCCTGGAGATTGAACTCATGGATTGCTGAGCTACTTCACCAGATCTTCTTTTGTTTGCTTGTTTTTGTATTGTTTTAGTTCATCTTTTTGAGATAGGATCTTGCTATGGAGCTCAGGCTGGTCTTGAGCTCACTTTGTAGCGCAGGCTGATCTTAAACTCACAAGGATCCTCCTGTCATAGCCTCCGAGTGCAGAGATTATAGGTGTGTGTTGCCACACCCAGTCCAGGCCTGGGCTTTATTTTTTTATTTTTTTATTTTAGGGAAGGGCCTACAGGGTGTTCAGGGTCTCAGTACTAGATCAGACTTGTAATGATCCACCTGTTTTCAGCCTCCCAAGAGCTAGGATTACAGGCATGAGCCACCACGCCCAGAATGCCCCAGGGGCGGGGCCTGCACAGCAAGTCCGGATGGAGCCCCAGGCCCCTGTGCCTGCTTGCAAGCCCTTTAACCCACTGACTTATTTGGCCAGCCCTCTTTTCTTGTTTTTGTTTATGAGACAGGATCTCAAATTGCTCAGGCTGGCCTCTAATTTGTCATCCTCCTGCTCCACCCCCTGAGTAACTGGGATTAGGAGCATGTGCCACCACACCCAGTCTTGGTGGCCGGCTCTGGGTGCCCAAGGGTGGGGCTGGCATGGGATATGATGCTGGGGATCAAACTGTGGTCCCTGCACTTGCCTAAGCAGGTGCTTCGTCTGCTGAGCTATCTCATTGGCCCCCTTTTCTTTCCTTTTAAAGATAAAGGCTTGCTATGCTGCCCAAGATGGCTACGAACCTCAGAGCTCAAGTGATCCACCTGCCTCAGCCTCACAAGTAGCTGGGGTACAGGCATGTGCCACTTTGCCTGGTTTCTTAATGACAACTTCATATCCAGATTCATCACCTAATGAGGTCTCTAAATAGCAACAGTTGAAATGGATTTTGTATGGTTAGGGGCCTTAATGAACAAACTAACACAAGACAAAGTTACAGAGAAGAGAAAATTGTGCAATTCAGAGATGTGGTGCCAGTGTGGAGACAGGGGGCACTGATAATTTGAGGCTGGCCTGGACAACTTCATAAAATCCTGCCTCAAAAAAAAAAACAACAACAAAACAAAAACATTGTTTTTAAGGTTTGGGGTTGTAGCTCAGTGGAAGAGCACTTGCCTAGCATGAAAGAGGCCTAGGTTTAAACCTAGTACTGGGGGCCAGGAGATGGCTCAGTGGAATAAGCGCTTCCCTGGCAAGCTCAAGGACCTGAGTTCAATCCCCGGTTCCGCCAAATAAATAAATAAATAAATAAATAAACCTAGTACTGGAAAAAGAAAGAGGAGGAGAGAAGGGAGAGATGAGAAGAAAAGGGAGAAAGAGGGGGAGATGTGTAACATGGCAAATAATTTTACAGGAAATTTATTTATTTATTTATTTAATTTATTTTTTTGACAGAACCGGGGATTAAACTCAGGCCCTTGCGCTTGCCAGGTAAGCACTTATTCCATTGAGCCATCTCCTCAGCCCAGAAACTTTTTTTATAAGTAGGTGTACACTCTAAAATAATAAAAGGATAATACAATAAATGCCTATACCAATAACACAATTGCTTATTTTCATTGTCAAATGTTATTTAAGGTACATAATTATATATGCTACACACTTATGTGGCAGCACAATAGATTTGTTCATACTAGCACCCCACAAGTACAAGAGTGCTGTGTTGTGCTACAATGGTGTAATGGCTATGAAATCATTAGGTGGTAGGAATTTTTCAGCTCCATTATAAGCTTTTTTTGTTTGTTTTTTGAGACAGAGTTTTGCTCTGTAAAGTAGGTTAGCCTTGAACTCCCTATGTAACCTAGGTTGGCCTCAAATTGATGGTGATTCTCCTGCCTCAGCCTCTCAAGTACTGAGATTACAGGCATGTCCCACCATACTCAGCTCCATTATAATCTTACAGGATAATCACAATATATGTGGTCTGAGGTTGACTGAAATATTATTACAATGACTACTATATTATTATAATCTATTAGCATCATCATCAAAAACATTTGCATCATTCTTTAAACTAAATTAAAATTGTAGCTGGTACTCTAAACAGCCCTGAGGAGATAATGCTGAGACTAGGAGCATGGTTCAGTTGTACAGCACTTGCCTAGCACACCCAAGGTCCTGGGCTCAATCTCCAGGACTGGGGAGAAAAAGCCTTTTCGTTCAGATATAATGACCAATAACTACCTTAGTTTTCCAAAGTATCACTTCTATACTTTCTCTTGACATGTATGGCTTACATTCTATTTTCTTATTAAGTCCCTATAGGTATTGCTACAAAATATTATGGTCTGTGGCTACTTCAAAAGTGATTTTTGATGACAGTGTCATACATGTGTAATCCCAGCACTTGGAGGCAAAAACAGGAAGTTTCACTGCAAATTCAGAGCTAGCCTGGGCTACACGGTAAGATCAAATCCAGCTTGAAGTACAGAGCCAGATCCTGTCATTTAAAAAAGTAATTTACAATTGACCTGAACTTCTGAAAAATGAGAAGGGAACTGATATTCTAGCTCTTCCCTATCCTAACAACTGGTATTGCTGGGCTTGGGAATGTACAGCAGTTCTATCATCAGATATAGAGGTCTAAAGGTGTACTTGAAAAAAAAAGTGTACTTTTGTAAGGTGAAAATCTCTCTCTCTCTCTCTCTTTCTCTCTCTCTTTCCCCCCTTGTCTCCCCCTGCTTGAAGGAAGGTAGGGATCATGTCCATCATGATTGTTCCTCAAAACTATAAAAACTTCTTTAATCAAGGCTTTAACATTAAACAGATTTCTAAAATAAAATGGCAACACAAATCCATAAATCATCATAAAAGGGCCAGGGAGATGGCTCAGTGGAATAAGCACTTCCCTGGCAAGCACAAGGGCCTGAGTTCGATCCCTGGTTCCTCAAAAAAAATTTAAAAAAAAAAAAAATCACCATAAAGTACACATAATACCCAGCAGGAAAACATAAAACAGCAAGCTTACACAATCCCCTAAAGGCCATGGTCTGCTTCTCAGATGCTTCTTTCTTTCTTTCTTTCTTTCTTTCTTTCTTTCTTTCTTTCTTTCTGGAACTGGGAGTTGAACTCAGGCCCTTATGCTTGCCAGGCAAGCGCTTAGTCCACTAAGCCATCTCCCCGGCCCCCTCAGATGCTTCTTTCACCTGTCCAGTGTGTTCTGCTGGAAACAGAGCACACCGCGGCTCCTCGGGTCAGACTCAGCTGATCTGCAGCCCAGAGACTCACAGGGCAGAGCTGTGGTCCCACTCAAGAGGCAAGGCAGTCATCAGCACATTCAAGCAGTGTATTCAACATCCTTTAAATATCAAAGTGAGAAATGAGAAGGCAACAAAATCGTATTATCAGAAAGATGTCAGGCAGGAAGGATAGCTGTGTATAGCTTGAGGCTGAATGGCGGTTTGCCACCTTCATTTGTTGGGCTTCTTGAGTAGCGGCTGTCGGAACAGCAAGATATGAGGTTCTGGTTCATGGATCATATAATGGACCCCCCATCCCTGACTCTGCTGAATGCCAAGATTCCTCCATTCAGATTCAGACATCGAGTGGGTTTTAGGAACCAGCTTGGCTATATCCCAACAACATGACATGCCTGTATTCAAACTCTTCATCGTCATATTTGTCTGAATAAATTTTTTTATGTGACATGTTCACTTGGCCTGGGGCCCTTTAGCCCCACAACGCCAGCCTCCAAACAACTCCACTTTGTTTCATTTTTGAGGCAGCGTCTCACCATGCAGTTCAGGCTGCCCATGAACTCACTATGTGCTCAGGTGGGTCTCAAATTTACAATGATTCTCTTGCAAGCCTCAGCCTCCTGAGTGCTGTGATTATAGGTATGTACCATCACACCTGGCTGGTGCTGAGAATTAAACCCAACTCCCCTTTAACTTTGTTGAGACAGGGTTTTACTAAAGCACTGAACTGCCCAGGCTGGGATCAAACTTGTGATCCTCCTGCTTTAGCTTTCCAGAGTGTTAAGATTACAGCTATGTGCTACCACACCTAGCTTGCTTGCTTTCTTATTTATTTATTTAGGTCTTTTGAGATAAGGCTTTGCTGTGTAATTCAGGCTGATCTTGAGCTCACAGGCTGCCTTTGGTGATCCTCCCGCCTCAGTTTCCCAAGTGCTGGGATTACAGGCATGCACTGCTGCACCCAGCTTTATTTTTTGTGTTTGCTTGAGACAAGATCTTACTGTGTAGTTCAGGCTAGAAAAGTTAAGATCAAACCTGAAATTCTCCTGCTTCGGCTTTCCAGAATGCTGAGATTATAGATGTGTACCAGCCTGTTCTGCTTCAAGGCCTTGTGATAGTGGTAAGCCCTCGGGGGAAACAAACAAACTTGAAAACCAGGTGTGATGGCACACACCTATAATTCCAGCACATTGGGAGGCTGAGGCAAAAAGATCACCAGGAATTTGAGGTCAACTTTGAATGACAGAAAGAGACCCTGATTTAAAAAAAAAAAAAAAAAAAAAAAGGATTGCTAAGAGTTCAATCTGTGTAGTGAGACCCTGTACGAAATAAAAGTAAGTAAATAAATAAAATGGAATTTTTTATTTTCTTTTCTTTATGTATTTTGTACAGGGTCTCACTACGCAGGTCAGACTAGTAGTGATCCTCCTGCTTTCAGCCTCCCCAGCGCTGGGATTACAGGTGTGTGCCACCATGCCCAGGGTCAGGGCCCACACAGCAGGTGAGTCTGTGAATGGAACCCTCAGCTCTGAGCTTACCTAAGCTGCCTAAGCAGGTGCTTAGTCTGTTGAGCTATCTTACCAGCCCTTAAAACGGAATTTGAGTGCCTTTTTGCGGGGGTATGGGGGCACTGCTAGAGATTAAACCCAAGGCCTTGTGCATGCTAAGGCAAATAGGCAAGTGGTCTGCCAATGAGCCACATGCCAGCCCTAAGATTTTGTAGAACTGGTGTTTCCAAAGTAAAGGTTCTTAGACCCAGTCTGATTTAATCCAACATGAGCTATAAGACTCTTTTCTGACCTTACTCTCTTCTGTGTTCTCTGAAAAGTTCAGAAGTGCTCATCTGTTTGTCTTCCTAGCTGGTCTCTGGGCTCCAGGGGAAAGAAACCAGGACTTTCCTGATGCCTAGCATACACCTGACATTAAATAAATAAATAAATAAATATCAGCAAATGATGAACAAAAGAAGAGTGGTCAAGGGCATGTCTTGCCTTCTGGCTGAATGACTGCACACACTCTTCTTGCAGGGTCCTCTGCTTGTGCTGGGGAAGCTGTTCACTGAGTCAAGGAGTGCGCTTGCACTACCCTGGGAAAAACTCGGGAGTCTGAGAGCACAGGGGAGGTGGCTGACCCGCAATGGAAGGTTAGGGAAATGAAACTAAATCATTAGAACAGCGATTAGTCTGATAAAAGGTCCAAAAAGGGAGAAGAGGTTTCTTCAGAAACCAAACATGGGGATCCTTCTCCCACTGCAGAAGGATCAGTCTTTGAGATAAACTAAAAGCACTGTGGGCCTGGCAAGAACAAGGTTCTGAGTTCGTTTCCCGGTACCAAAAAACAAACCAAAAAAGATCACCGAGGGCAGCCTAGACATTTACAGAGTTTGTAGAAGAGACATCCTAAGGAGATTGGAGAGGTAGTTAGATTTGTAAACCGCTTTAAAATTGTGTTAAAGACAATACCGAGAAGTCATTTGAGGTTTTAAACACAATTACATGATCAAATTTACACTTTTAAAGATAGTCCATCAGCTGTGCAAATAGTGGGTTGGATGGAGACAAAGGCAAATGCAGTTTAGTTTCGCTGAGGGTCTACAGCAGAAGGCTCCTTGAGACAGGACAGTGGTTTTATAGGTGGGAATGTTAAGAAAGGTAATCTGAGATATACAACTGGATTATCTCTGTGTTGTGGGCTAGGAAAAGAGTGATCGGATAGGGAGGGTTCATTAATGAGCTTGGACTTTATTCGGAAGGGATAAAAGGGGAAGGCGGTTAACATTTTAACCGTGGGATTGATCCATTCAGATATGGATTTATGAACAGAAGGTGGTAAAACTGTCTGGAACAGTGCGCAGGAGAGAGGTGTAAGTCGGCTGCAACAGCCTACGCGGGGAAGCGGAGCAGACACACAGAAGCTTCGAGTCACGTACAAGCTGCGCAGCCAGGCGCAGAAGCTGACGCGGCGGCATAACCGCGCGCGCGGCCCGGGCGCGCGGGGAAGGGGGAGCGTGGCGCCGTGGGCGGGGCCCAAGCACGCAAGGCGGGATGACGCAGGGCCCCGCCAGCCTCGTTCTGGCCGCCGCCGCCTAGCTGAGGCGGAGTAGGATGAGGCCCGCGGCCGCGGCTCCGGCGTCGGCGGGGGCAGCAGCAGCTGAGGCAGCAGCTGAGGCAGCCGAGACGGCCGCGCCCCCTCCTCCTGACCTGGATTAAGCCCAGCGGCTCCGTGGCCGCCGCAGCCCCGCGGGGGGGCGGGGTGGGGAAGCGCCTCGTCTCCCCGCCCCCGCCCCCCCCAGCAGGCTTGCGGGAGGCCACCGCCGCGACCCCGGCGGAGCCCGCGGCCCAGCCTTAAGCCCCCGTCCCGGGGGGCTGGCATGAGCAGCCGCTCCGCTGCACCGGGGGGCGGGGGAGCCTCCGTCTGAGCCCCGGCCTGCTGCCGACCCCACCTCGCCAAGCGAGCCAGACGCGGAGCGTGCGAAAGACCCCGTCACCGCTTTCTTCCTCCCCCAGATCACACGGCCCAGCCCCAAAGATGGGGAACTGCCTCAAATCCCCCACCTCGGATGACATCTCCCTGCTTCACGAGTCTCAGTCGGACCGGGCCAGCTTTGGCGAGGGCACGGAGCCGGATCAGGAGCCACCGCCGCCATATCAGGTAGGGGAGGGTGTGTGTCGAGGGGAGGTGAGAGGCAGCGCTCGCCGAGCAGGAGGGGGCTTCGGGTTGTCTCTGCGTCAGGCCTCGGCGAGGCCTACCCCGGGGGTCGCCGACCTCTTAATCTGGGCCTGCTGGCGGCGTTTCCCAGATCCCTGAATATGGGTGATCCTTCACCTCCCTTGGACACCGTTTGGGCATGGTACTCTGTCCTTGATTTCAGGGAGTCGGTATGTGACCATGTTCTCTTGACCAGTGTCTCTGTCTGGTGACTCATATGTGGAGTTCGGGAGTAACATTTTCCTGCTTTTTGTCTATGAAATCCTATGATTTCTTCACCGGCATCACAAGTTGGATTATGGGTTCGGGGTAGGTGGCCAATCCCCCATTTATGTTTTCATGTACACAATCTTCACCCCTGCCTTTTATTAACCAGTGTGGTAGATGTTCATTTCTCTCTCTTCTTGGGAGAGATCTCCAAGTAGAGATTTTAGTTCCAGCAACAAGAAGTTACTTGTTTATGTATTATTGATTTTTAGCACCTCCTCCTTTTGCTCCACCCTGTGACACACCTTTTAAACGAGCTGATTTAAAACTTAAGTATTTTGAACTTTGGAAATCTCTTAACCTGACTGGGGAAATGCCATCTGTTACTGGTGATTCTCACTTTTTTGTTAAGGAGACTGTCAATAGTTTTTTTTTTTTTTTTTTTTTTTTCTCTTTGTACAACAACCAGGGGCCCCAGATGTGTTACAGAATTAATTCATAACACCAAAGACATCTTAAATTCAGCATAGTTATATAGATAGGTGTCAAAAGTCATGGTATATGTAAGACCTTTCCTCTTTTTCCAAGTTTTGAATGACAACGAAAACTTTTTCCAAAAGGGTTTGAATAACTGTACTTGACTTTTTTCCTGAAGGGAGTTTAGTTTTCTGAGTGTCCTTTGTTGTTTCATGTGATGACATCATTATCTGGTGTTTTCTTTTGTCATTCCTGTGTAAAGCAGTGTTTCATCACACCAGAAAAACCTGATTACAAAGGCTAGTTTCCTGAAATCCTTCAAGATCGTTTCACATATGCCAGTCAAGTTCAGTCTTAATTGTGACATGCAGAAACCTTCATGGCCCCTCTTCTGGCCTTTTTTTTTTCTTTCTTTCCTTTTTGAGATAGGGTCTCATTATTTCAGGCTGGCCTTGAGCTCACTTTGTAGCCCAGGCTGAGCTTGAACTTGCAACAGTCCTGCCTCAGGCTCCTGAGTGAGTGCTGGGATTACAGGCATGTGCCACCCACCTGGCTTCCTCTCATATTTTGTATTCTAGGTCTATCAGTGTATCAGGCTGTTCACACATCTGCCTTCACTCCACTTGCTCTCAGCGTGGAGCCCTTCCCCCAAGGTCAGCCCGGTGAACATCTAATCCTCTTTATGAACTCAGCTCTTGCTTGTATTTGAAGTCCTGACACTGTCCTTCCACCTTGAATTCCTGAAGGTGTACCTCTCCAGTTACCATAAGCAGTACCTGTAACTCTGTATCTTTTTTTAATTAGATGTGTATTTTTTTTTTCCTTGCTTTTTTTTTTCCTTCCTTTGAGACAGGATCTCACTGTAATTCAGGCTGGCTTTGAACTCAGTAACCCTCCTGTCAGCTGCCCAAGTATTGGGACTGGGATTATAGGTGTGTACCACTGTGTCTCATTCTTGAGCTGTCTTCCTCTCAAGCTGTCTTCCTTTCATGTACAGGTGACTTTTGTATAACCAGCATACTGGCTCATAGTAAGTACTCAGTAACTGGGAGAGTGAAGAATGGGAGCATCATTCTCAGAGGCCATCCCTTGCAGTGATTCATGTGATTTCTGGCACATAAATACACCTAAATGTTGAATGAACTAATTTTAATTCAGAACTATACTTACTACATTTTGCTTCCTATTTCTCTCCAGAATGTGTAGATTGTCGCAGGGGTAGTCTAATTCTATGTCAAATCTAAATTTTTTTTTGAGTGAAGCAAGTAAACTTACTTGTCCTCCCTCTCATATAAACTAAACAAAAAGTGAGCAAAGTTTTTAGAGGTAAAAATTTTTATTTCAAAATCTTTGCTCTTTAGCCATTCAATGTCTTCCTCCTAGCCTCATAATTGTTGTATTAACAAAAATTTTAAGGGCTGGGGAGCTAGCTCAGTAGAATAAGTACTTGCCTGGCAAGCATAAGGTCCTGAGTTCAATCCCTGGTACCGCAAATAAAATAAAATAAAAAAACAAAAACTTTAGACTTTATGGGAACTGTATTGCTTTCCAGAAGGACAAGATGATAGTAGCATTTTGGTAAGGTGAGCACTTTGTGTGTGTTTGTGTGTGTGTGTGTGTGTGTGTGTGTGTGTGTGTGTTTTTGAGACAAAGTCTCACTATGCAGTTCCGGGCTGGCCTTGAGTTCACTCTGTAGCCTAGGCTGGTCTTTCAGTGATCCTCCTGCCTCAGCTTCCCAAGTGCTTGGGATTACAGGTATGTACCACGCCACCCAGCTTGGAATGTATTATTTTTGACAGTGGAAATTTTTTAGTGGTTGCCCCTTCCTGAGACGCATTGACCCAGTTAATGGTAGGCAAATTTAGTATAAATTTTTAAAAAATACTTTAAGAGATGAGAACATAAAGACTCCCCCCACCCTTTTTGTTTGTTTTGAGATGGAATTTCACTGTACAGTTCAGGCTGGCCTTGAACTCACTCACTTTGTAGCCCAGGCTAGCCTCAATAGTGATCCTCTTGCCTCAGTCTCCCAAATGCTGGAATTACAGGTGTGTGATACCATGCCTAGCTAAAAAGAAGCTATTATAGAAAGAATATTGTCCCCACTAGAAAGTCAGATTTGAGGAATACGTTTTTTAGATGAACTGAAAATCACCAATCCAAGGTAAATAATTTATAATATTTTCATTTGACAGAAGTAACCATTTTTTAAGAAATAGCATAAAATTAACCAAGCCACAGTAATAGTGGCTTCTTTAATGAATAGGCAGCTAGAATAGGACCTTTTTTAATTTTTTGTATTTTAGTAAGGATCTACAGGGTCTCATTGTGTAGATCAGACTCATGATTCGCCTTTGTTCAGCCTCCCAAGAGCTGGGGTTACAGGCATACACCACCATGCCCAGTCTCAATCCCCATCTTAGGGGGTCCCCGGGGGCGGGGCGTCCCTGGGGGCAGGGCCAGCACAGCATGCCAGGAATCAAGCCCCAGTCTGCCTAAGCAGGTGCTTTAATCCTCTGAGCTATTTGGCTGGCCCTTTAGATAGGACTTTAAACAGGAAGTAGTTGATTATAAAGGTAAAGGAACACTTTCTCTGTAGACAGTAGTTAAAAGATAGCTTTTTTGTTTATCGTACAATGAACATACATGCTACAAGCTCTATAAAATACAATTCTAGTTATTTCTTATTAGCAAGATCTGTTTCTGTTTTGCTTAAAAGTCAGTCCTAACGAGTGTAGCCTAGAGGTAGGTCATATATTTATCTATTTTTGTGTTTTTTAGTTTTTTTTTCCTCCAGAACCGGGAATTGAACTCAGGCCCTTGTGCTTGCCAAGGAAGTACTTATTCCACTGAGCCATCTCCCCAGCCCCAAAAGGATTTATTTGTTTGTTTGGTGGCTCAGGCTGCCTGAAGGGCAGGTCTGGAAAGGCAAGTGGAGATGGGGATCAACCCATGGTATCCTGC
>NW_004524683.1:2726723-2733145 GCF_000260255.1 Octodon degus | reverse complement strand
TTTTCAGCGATGAATTTATCTATTTTTGTGTTTTTTTTTTTTTTTTTTTTTCTGAACCGGGAATTGAACTCAGGCCCTTGTGCTTGCCAAGGAAGTACTTATTCCACTGAGCCATCTCCCCAGCCCCAAAAGGATTTATTTATTTATTTATTTACTTATTTATTTATTTATTTATTTTTGGTATCTCAGGCTGCCTGAAGGTCAGGGCTAGCTGGGGATCGAACCTCCATATCCTGCTCCTGACTGCCTTTGCGTAAGCAGGTACTTAAACAACTGAGCTAAGGGCAGGCCCCCTAGGTTGTATATTTAGTATGTACAAGATCTGGATTCAATCTCCAGTACCAGGAAAACAAAAAACAACCAAAAGTAAACAAGCCCTGTGTGAGTATGATCAACATTTGTATAAAGTATACGTGTTTCTTTCCTGGTTTACTTTAGTAATCTCTCAACTGTTCACTCTGTGTTTAGTTCCCCTATCTATATCTTGTTCTCAGTGCAACAGCTAGTGATAATGGTAAAACATACCATGATACTCAGTTAACTTTTTGTGGATCCCTAGTTAATGAAAGGAAACAATTCCTTACAGTGTCTCATAAACACATAATCTGTGTTCCCTCCATACATATTTGTCACAATTCCCAACTGTGCTTTTTCTTGCTGACTTCAAGCCTCACAGGCCCCCCTTGCTGTTCTAAAATACTTCAGGGCTCTGCCTTTCCCTATTGTTTTTGCCTTGGAGCTAGCTGATTGTGGACTGAAAAACCTCTACAAACTGAGCTAAATAAACCTTTCTTTCCCCCTTTGAAAAATAAAACAAAATACTCCAGTGCCTTTGCCCTTTTTCTGTTCTGTGCCTACCATTCTCAGGTGTCATGATGGCTGGCTGACTCTCACCATCTTTGAGTCTTTTTTACCCAGAACCAGAGATCGAACTCAGGACCTTGTGCTTGCCAGGCTGGCAGCTTATGCTGCTGAGCTATCTTCCCAGCAAGTCCATTTCATTGGCATTTGTTTTTCCTTGTGTTTTTGATTTTTTTTTTTTTTTTCATGTCTTGGGGAGATTTTTCTTTTTGGAGGATGTGAGGGGTAGGAATTGAACCCAGGTCCTGGCACATGCTAGGCAAGTGCTCTGACACTGAGATACATTTCCTGCCATAAGTTTTTTCTCAGATGTCACCTTATATCTTTAACCATGATGCTATTTAAAATTGCAATCTGCCCCAGTACCCTAGAATTCCCACTTAACCCCATTCCATCTTTTTTCTCCATATAATTTCAGACCAGGGTCTTAGAGTATATAGTGTAGGCTGGCCTTAAATTGATTGATCCTTTAGCCAGGCAGTGTGACACATACCTGTAATCCCAGCACTCATGGGAGTCTGGGGCAGGAGGATTGGCAAATTTGAGGCCAGGCTGAGCTACATAGTGTGATGCAAAAAATAAAAAAAAATTTTTTTTTGAGACAAAGTCTTGCTATGTAGTTTAGGCTGGCCTAGGACTCAACTGCTTGCAATCCTCCTGCCTCAACCTTCCAAGTGGTGGGATTATAGGTGTGGACCACCAAGTGACTCAAAAAATTGCTTTAAAAAAAAAAACTTAACCCTTTTACCACTTCACGCTAAGTGCTAGGATTATAAACATGTGCCACCACACTCCAACCAACTTTGCTTAATGTTTGTTATCTCTCTGCTGCTACTTGGAAAAGAGAATTTGTTTCCTAGCAAGGGTATGATGTTGCATTCTTGTAACCCTACGTACTAGAGAAGCTGTGGCATGCTGTTCCAGCCAATTTAGGCAATTTAGTGAAACTCTGAAAATACAGACTAGAAAAAGGCTGGGGATATAGTTTTGTAGTAGAGCAACCCTAGATTATACCGCCAATAAAAAAAAAAGTTTTTAAGTAGTTAATATAAATAGTGCTTGACACCTAGGGCCTCAAATTTTTTTTTTTTTTTTTTTTTTTTTTTTTTTGCGGAACCGGGGATTGAACTCAGGCCCTCGCACTTGTCAGGAAAGCGCTTATTCTACTGAATCATCTCCCAGCCCTCAATTTGGTTGAATGAATGGATTTCTTATAAATGAATTAATATGTTTTAAAGTAGATTTTTACAGGAGTTATGTCTATCTCAAATGCCAATCAATATTAAATATGACAGGTACAGTAATTAGTGCTGGGCATAGCGATACATCATGGCCATAACCCCAGCTATTGGAGGCTGAGGCAGGAGGATCATGAGTTTCAGACCAACCTGGGCAGTGTAATAAACTTGGAAAAAAAAAAATCTTGGATGTATATTGTCCCAAGATATTTATTTTATGGAAATGTATTTAAATGTCCTTAAAATATTGGGCAGAGCATGGGGTAGGAGCGTGCTGAGGGTGTGGGAAAATTAAGACAGTTCTTGTGGGCTGGGGAGATAGCTCAGTAGAATAACCACTTGCTTGGCAAGTGCAAGGGCCTGAATTCAATCCCTGGTTCCAAGAAAAAAAAAAAAAAGTGTATGTTTGTGGGAACTACCCACTTGGGCCCCCTCCTGTCCCTCTCTTGAACAGGAGCTTTCTTTCTCTCAATAAATATATTCTGCTAAAAAAAAAAAAAAAAAACAAAACAAAAAAAAAAACAGTTCTTAAATTTAAAAGTAGGATTAAAAAATCTGGAGCATGTTTATTCAACTCTACTTCCTGAATGTTTAGATGAGTATGAAGGAAATCTACCTATGTAGGGCAGTGTTGAAGAGTAGTAAGAGGGACGATAAGTCATGAAAGGCTGGGAAATGAAAGTCATCAGGGGCTGGTGAGATGGCTCAGTGGTTTAAAGCACCTACTTAGAACTAGCTTAGCAAAGCACAGGGACCACGGTTCAATCCCCCAGCACCACATGCCAGCCAGCCCCGCCCCTTGGTGGGCTGAGCTGGCCACATAAATAAATAAAAAAATTTAAAAAAAAAAGTCATCAGACAAGGGAATCATCATTAGCTTTGCTCTGAGATATAAGAGGAGAGGCCCACTTGTCATGTGCTAATTTGAGCATGGTATGCTGTTAAGAGTTTGATATTCACTGAACAACAAACCACTTTCTAGTAGTAGTGTCTGAATATATACAAAGATTGTGGTCCTTCAGTTTTATGGTAATTAAATATAGACTCTCTTGTGATAGTTTACCTCAATGCTTTTTTTGAATTTTGATCTTTTCCTGGGCTAGTAATGTATGATTATAATTTTTTATAAAGCTAGGCATTGAGCAGCAGCAAGCCTCAGCTTCCTGTCAGCCACTTCACCACAAGGATAAACAAACCGAAGCACTGTGCTCTATTGCAAAACTGTTAGGTTGGATATATTCACTGCATTTTCAATTTAGGATATTTGCAACTCATGATGGGTTTGTTGGGATTAGCTCCATCTTAAATTGAGGAACATCTATAGTTTGAGATTTACTGATCTGATTAAGCCCTATTCTTTTTAATATATTTGGAAGTTTAAAATAAGAAAGTAAGTTATTAATAGAGCAGTGAGTGCAAGTATAATTTTGGTTTTGGACTCAAACCTAGGTTCAAAATTTGGCTCTGCCACTTATTTGTGAAATATAAAAAAGGAAGGAAAGTTTATCAGATCATGTTTTAAGGAACTTCTTTCGCAAATAAAACAGTATTTTTACAGTATGTTTTGAATTATGACAATTTTTCTAAGTTACTTTTCTTAGAAGGAGTGGACTAGCCTGTAGAATTCATTAAAAGTAACCTTTAAAAATCTGGAGTAAAGTATTTTTAAGCATTTGGAGCTGTAGTATTTATGTCTCATTTTTTCTAATAGCATAAAATTCAAATAAATGCAAGATCTTTAAAAACATTAATTTTATTTACCATTTTTGGGGAAATTACCTCAATTTATTTGCATATCTTGGTCTTACTAAGGAAATTCCTTTGAAAATTTCCTCTAAAGGGTGGAGATGCAGTCGATTAATTGCTTAGTGTGGGCAAAATCCTGGATCAGACTTGTGCATTGCAGAAAAATATGTAAAGTTTTATCTCTTAGCTTCAAGTTGTCTTCTCATTGAGGTACATACTCCAACTTTGTTAGTAAAACTTTCTCCTGTCATTTTTTCTTATCACTTTTGATTTGTCAAGTACAGTTTATTTATAACATTCGTCTTAATCATTTTAATTAGCCATTGGCTTGCCAGGGAAGCGCTTATTCCACTGAGCCATCTCCTCGGCCCCAGGCATCAAACATAGGACCCTGTGCTTGCCAGACTTGTGCCACTGAGTGACATCCCCCACTCCTGTCCTTTTGCTTTATTGCAACTTGGCCAAGGTAAATTCTGGAAATGAAAGGAGTGATTTTAGTAAAAGGCGAAAGATTTATACGATTTGAAGAGAAACCAGAGTATGAAAGGAGTGATTTTAGGATGCTTGTAGATACAATCAGAATTAGATGTTACATTCTTATCTAAACTCTGGCTATTTCTGAATATAGCTTTAGTGTATTAACCTTTCTTCAAATGCAGAGTTAGAGATGATATATTTCTGTCTAGTATACAAATAGGTTATACTTAAAATAAGCTGCAAATGGACAGTTAATTGTTCAGTGACTATTCAGTATCCAGCTTTACAAACTGAAAAGTTCTGGAGACATGAGTAGTGATGGTGGTTGTATAGCATACAGATATATTTAATGTTGCTGGGCATAGTGGCTCATTCCTGTAATCCCAGCACTTGGGAGGCTGAGGCAGGAGGACTGGATTGTTGTGAGTTTGAGGCAGACTTGGGCTACAAAGTGAGCTCAAGGCCAGGCTGAACTGCATAGTGAGACCCTGTCTCCAGAGGACAAAAATGTTACTGAACTATGTATTTAATAATAGTTAAGGTGAATTTTATGGGTATCATTCATTTTGAAACAAAATATGGCAAAGATACACTGTAAATAGTCAAGAAGTTAATTCCTCACTAGTGATATTTAATACTGAATTAACCAGTATGGCATATGGCATTTTTAATATGCTTGGAATTTTGGCTTTTGGCAGTTTTAATGTAAAGTAACAATTGACATGGTATTTGAAGTCTGAGTGGACCAGTGAGTAGAAGGTGTAAGGAAAAGTTGACTTATAGCCAAAGTGTGATTTTATGGGCAGAAAAGATTACTACATGAAATTGCAAAGTAAAGTGGTAAAGGTTAAATATTTTCTTTTAGGAAATCAGATATGCTAGTTTTTATACTCAGCTTGCTTTTATGGCTTATTTTTAAACTCTTGACAGAATTCCTTATTTTTTGAATAAGAATACAAATTTCATAAGAATGGATGCGTATCTATCTTTTAATTAAATAACCAACCTGAAGTATGCTCCCAGAGGCCGGATGAGTAATTATCTTGTTACCTAATCCAGAGAGCATACATTAAAATAACTAAAGAATCTAAAATGTGGGAATGAAGGAAATTTCCCTCCAATTATATTTGCAAGATTACTAAAATTTTTTCAGTACTTATTAAAAAAACAGGATGTGCCAGGCTTGGTGGTACACACCTGTAATCCTAGCACTGGGAGGCTGAGGCAGGAGGATCACTACAAGTTTGAGGTCAGCATGGGCTACATAGTGAGTTCAAGACCAGCCTATACTACAAAATGAGACTTTGTCTTAAAAAAAAAAAAAATAGGATACTTGACATCATCTGTCAGTAAGTTTATGTGGGGCAGGGATAGGGACAAATATGAGTCCTTCCTTTGAGGAGCTGATAGTTAAGTAGACAAGACAAATATACATAAAATAGTAGTAGCTCATTGTGAAGCAGTACACAATATAGTATTGTTTGGTATAGACTTGTGAAAATAGGATCAATTTGTTTTATAATTTTTTAATTCTTTTTTTAGGGAAGGGTCTACAGGGTCTCACTACTAGATCGGACTCCTAGTGACCTGTTTACAGCCTCCCAAGAGCTGGGATAACAAGTGCACGCCACCACACCCAGTCTCAATTGCCATCTCAGCCCACCTCAGGGGTGGGGCCGGTGGGGCCGGTCCCTACGCCTGCTTGTAGATGCTTTAATCCATTGAACTATATGGCTGGCCCAATTTGTAATAGGGCAGTTGAATCACAAGTTTTACTTCTGAAGCTCTCAGATGAAATCCTAGACCATGGAACCCCAGTACAAAAGAATGAATAAAAACAATAGAGGTGCCCAGATTAAATGAGTGGGGAAGCTTAGAGCTGAAAGAATAATCAGTAGGTGGTGAGAGTGAAAAGTTCAGAGCTGGCATGCCTGTCATCCCAGCACTTGGAGGAGAGTGAAGCAGGAGGACCAAAAAGTACAAGGCCTTTCTGACTACGTAATATAACACTGACTCCAAAAAAAGTTCAAGAAGTTGTATAATCTTTTTGTGTGTGGTACAGAGTCTCACTATGCAGCTCGCATTCATAGTGATCCTCCT
>NW_004524683.1:2704613-2726213 GCF_000260255.1 Octodon degus | reverse complement strand
AAAAAAAAAAAAAAAAACTCACAAAGCTCAGTAGACTAAAGTGCCTGCTTTTAGGCATTCACAAGGACCATGGTTCGATCCCTAGAGTGCTGTGCTGGCCCTGCCTCTGGGGCACCCTGAAATAGCGATTCAGACTGGGTGTGGTGGTCTGTGCCTATAATCCCAGCGCTTGGGAGGCTGAAAATAGGGATCACTGAGTCTGATCTGTGTAGTTAGACCCTGTAGACCCTGGACTAAATACATTTAAAAAAAAAAAGCCAACTAAACACAATTTCAAAACAAGGTAATAGAATAACAATAGTTAATACATAGCATATTATTACAGAGTACCAGATAATAAACATGAAAAATTGTTCAAGCAATATTAACACAAACCTTTTCAATGAACTGAGAGAAACTAGTAGTATACTCTTTGCTATTATATATTTTTTTTCTTCCTTTTTCTTTAATCCTTTTCCCAATTTCTCTTTCTGAGCAATTTCGTCCCATTTCACAATATCTATTGATTAACTGTACAAGATTATACTACAGCTGGGCTGGGGAGATAGCTTGGCAGTCTAAGTACCTGCCTGGCAAGCTCAAGGACCTGGATTTGATTCCCGGTACTGCATGCCATGAGCTGTGGAGGCTGAGACAGGAGGATTACTATGAGTCTGAGATGCATAGTGAGACCCTATTCCCCTCCAAAAGAAAAACCTTACACAGTTAAGTGAAATGTATGTGTGTATACTTTTATTTTTTTTAATGTATTTGGTAAAGGGTCTCACTATGCAGCTTAGACAGCAGTGAGCCTTCTTTTTTCAGCCTTCCCCGCACTGGGATTACAGGCATATGCCACCACACCTAGTTCAGTGGCCATTGCAACATGTGGTGCTAGGGATCTAACTCCAGTACATGTACTTCTCCACTGAGCTATCTTGCCAGTTCTATATACTTTTAAAGAAAAACAATTAAAAAAGTAATACAGAATTGTAAAATAATAAGTTAACAATGGTTGTTATATGGCATATTATCTTCAAAGTAGTTGCTCATTATAAGATAAAGGAATGCAAAATTGATCAAACAATGTAAGAACAAAGTACCTTTCAGTGAACTCAGAATTTAGTAGTATTCTTACCTTAGCTATCTTGTGTGTACATACATACATATGTATGTATGTATGACTCCCTTTTCTCCCTTCCTCCATCCCAGTTGTTTCCTTTTGAGCAGTTTCTTTCTCTTTCACAGTATCTATTATACATTTTTGACTTTGTCTTTTTATGTATTTAGTTTAGGGCCTCACTACACAGATCGGACTCATAGTGATCCTCCTGTTTTCAGCTTCCCAAGCGCTGGGATTACAGGCATGCGCCACGACATCCATTGTAAACTTGTCCTTTTTTTTTTTTTGTCCTTTTGAGACAGGGTCTCATTATGTAGTGCAGGCTGGCCTTGATCTCACTTTGTAGCCCATAGTGGTCTTAAACTTGCAGTTATCCTACTACCCCAGCCTCCCCAGTGCTGGGATTATATGTGTGCATCACCACATCTGGTCTGCTGTACATTTTTATCTTATTTACTCTTTCAATTTCTTATACTAAGGGCCAGGGATATACCTCAGCAGCGTAAGTACCTGCCTGGCAAGCACAAGGTCCTGAGTTCAATCCCTGGTACCGCAAAAAACAAAACAAACAAAAAAGCAGAGGATCAGTTTCTTACACTAGGGAGACAGACTATGTTTACACGTGGAGGTGTGACTTATTTCACTTACGAGTATGGTCTCTAGTTGCATCTATTTACCTATGAAAGCCTTGAGTTTTAGTTTATCCATATTTATAACTGAGTATTCCATTTCATTTAGTTTTTAGTACTCCATTTAATAAAAATACATCTTTATACTTTTAAATTGTTTTTATCTATAGTAAGTAGCCTTTAATGATATAACTAAGAGTTATATAACTAAGAGTTATATAACTGTATGACCCCCAGTGAATTATTCCCAGCCTCCCTGAAGGTTCCCTTATGCCCCTTCCATCAGTCAGTTTCCATTCTTCAAAGGTAACTACTATTCTGATTTTTCTTTTTCTTTTTCCATTTATTTGTTTGTGACAGGATCTTGCTGTGTATTTCAGTCTTTGAACTCACCTGTAGCTCCAGACTGGCCTTGAGCTCATGGTTATCCTGCCTTAGCCTCCTCAGTTCTGGGATCACAGATATGTTCTTATTTTGTATTACCCATATATTTGTATTTCCCAGTTTCAAATTTCAAATGTACACATGATTTGATGTTACTCAATGGCAAGATTTTATCTTTTATTTGTATAATACTCAGTTTTATAAATATATCTCATTTTATTTATCCATTCTAATAGCATATATTTGGTTTGTATCTTTTTTTTTTTTTTTATGTATGTAGTACAGGGTCTCATTCACTACACAGGTCAAGACATGCAGTGATCCTTCCTGGGATTACAGCATGTGCCACCACGCCCAGTCTCAAATCACCATCTCAGTGCAGCCTAGGGGCGGAGCCAGCTCAGCAGGGTGGAGGTAGAACCCCTGGCCCCTGCATCTGCGTAAGCAGGTGCTTTAATCAGTTGAGCTATCTGGCCAGCCCTTATATTAGTTTTTGACTCTATAAATAAAGCTAGTTTGAACATTGTACAAGCAGCTGTTTATTCTGGGTAAATATCAAGGAGTAGAATTACTGGGCAATGGAGCAGGTATATATTTCCTTAACATTTCATTATAGAAATCTTCAAATATAAGATTAAAAGACTTATTTGACTCTCCTGAAAAACATATTTGAATATTGGTTTCCACAGGATAGGTGTCCAGTTAACATTTTGCTTCACCATGCTATTACCAGTCTGTTGTTTTAACCCCCCCCCAGCTTTATGAGGTCTGTTGGACAAATATAATTATATTTATAGCTCACAATGTTTCAATAATATATACCTTGTAAAATGATTTGCATAGTTAAACCAATTAACAAATCCATAATCTCATGGACATTTGTTTTGTGATGAGAATATTTAAGATCTATTTTCATATCCATTTTTGAGTACATATAGTGCATTATCAAAAACGGTAGTCACCATGCTATATAATAGATCTCTAAAACTGTCTGCATTTGTTTGTTTTGAGACAGGTTTTGTTCTCTAATTCAGAATGGCCTTGAAATCACTTGTGTAGGCCCATTTGACCTCAAACTCTGCAGCAGTCTTTCTGTCTCAGCTTTCCAAATGCTGGATTTACAGGCATGCACCACTATGCCCAGCTAAGAATTGTCTATTTTATTTTACTTATTTTTATGTCTTTGATACAAGGTCTCACTACGCAGCTCCGACTTGTAGTGATCCTCCTGTTTTCAGCCTCCCCAGAGCTGGGATTACACACATGTACTACCATGCTTAGTCTTGGTGGCTGGCTCAGCCTGCCCTGGCTCAGGGTCAGCGCAGATTGTGATGCTGAGGATCAAACCATGGTCCCTGTGCTTGCCTAAGTAGGCACTTAGTCTGTTGAGCTATCTCGCTGGCCCTAGAATTGTCTTTTTATTGTAGATATTCTATTTGTTTTTGTTTTTGTCTTTTTAGATAAGATTTCACTATGTAGTTCAGGTTAGTCTTGAACTCACTTTGTATCCCAGGCTGACCTCATGCTTGCAACCCTCCTGCCTTAGCCTCCTAGTGTACCGGGATTACAAGTGTGCATCACCACTCCCAGTGTCTTTGCTCATTTTAATAAAGCTATTTCTTTTTTATTATTGAGTTGTAGGTTCTTTACGTATCCCGGAAGCAAGCCCTCATCACATAGGATTTGCTAAAAAGTTGGTTGTATCTTAATTTGTCTCTTTACTTTCTTGATGTTCTTTGCAATACAAAAGTTTTTCTGATAAAATCCAATTTACCTGATTTTTTTTTTCCTTTTTGCTTGTACTATTGTCAAAGAAGTCCAGTTTCAATTATTTTTATGTAGTTTTGATGTTCCAGGACTGTTTATTGCGAAGAGTATTTTTCTGTTGAATTTTCTGGCCATTATACCAAAATTTACTTCTCCATAAATGTAATGTATATAGGCACAAAGTATTATTATTCAGCCATTAAAAAATGAAATTAATGGCCTTGGTGGCACCCACCTGTAATCCTAGCACTCCAAAGTCTGAGATGAGGATCACATATTCCAGTCCAGCCTGAGCAATTTAGCATCCTAGCAATATTCTGTCTCAAGATAAAAAATTAAATTCAGAAGATTGAATATAGACCTGTCTCACCATGTACTAAACTAAACTAAAAGTGGATTAGAGAACTAAAAACAGAAACACTTAACTGCTAGGACATAAACTCTTGAAAATGTAGGCATAGGAACGACTTTTGAACAGAAGCCTGATAGCACAAGAAAAAATCAGACTTCTGCACAGCAAAGGAAATAACCAAAAGAGTGAAAGAGAAAATGTACAAAATTAGAAGAAATTTTGCCAGCCGTTTCTCAGAGAGCTAACATCTAGAATATATAAAGAACTCAAAACAATTAGACCCCAAAAAAGGCCCAATCAAGGAATGGGCAGCTGAAATGAACAAATGCTTATCAGAAATTCAGATGAATAACAAGTACATGGAATGTTCAATATCACTGGCCATTAGAAAAATGCAAATTAAAGCAACATTGAAATACCATTTTATTCCAGGAAGAATGGCTGTCATGAAGAAATCAATAACAACCTGTGGCAAGGCCGCAGTGAAAAAGGGACCCATCTACATTGTTGGTGGGGATGTAAATAGTACAACCACTATGGAAGTCACTCAAAGTGCAAAAACTAAAAATTACATTTGAACCAACTATTGCACTTCTAGGAATCTTCCTAAAAAATTTTAAAGTATGGTATAGATACATACATACCCAGGTTTATAGCATAACTCATAATAGCCATATCTTGAAGTGACCTGTATGTCCATCTACAGATGAAAGAATGAAGAAAACCTGGTATCTGCACTAAATGGAACAGTACTCTTACATTAGGAAGGGTAAATTTGAGTCATAAGTAGAAGAAATGGATGTATCTTGACTATATCTTTTAATTTTTTTAATCTTTTATTGGTTTGATACAGAATCTCATTATGCAGCTGCAGTACAGACTCATAGCGATCCTCCTGTCTCAGCCTCCCCAACACTGGGATTATAGGCATGTGTCACCATGCCTAGGTTCGGTGGCTGACAAGGCACGCCTGGAATTCCGGGACCTGTTCAGCATGTGGTACCAGGAATCCAACTCCTGGTCCTTGTGCTTGCCAGGCAGGTGCTTAGACCACCGAGTTACCTCCCAGCCCTTGACTATAATGTTAATTGAAGTAAATCTGATACGGGCTTAAATATCACATGGTTTCTGTTATGAGAAACCCATATTATAAATAAAAACCATAATAAATGATAACAGGAATTAGGGGCATAGATCTTTTTCATATGGGAAGGGGTTCTGGAGGTGGGGAAGGGTGAGGTGAGAGGGAAAGGAGAAAGCAGAAATTAAGTTGTGTTATGTACATGTACCAGCTCCACACGAAGAATGTAAATATATACTGCCAACATAACAAAAAAAATGTAATATCAAGGGTCAGGGATATAGCTCAGTGTACAGGCCTGGGTTAAGTCCCCAGTACCAGAAAAAAACCAAAAACCCTGAGATCCTATCATTTTCGAGAAAATGATGAGCCAGGAAATCATGTTAAATGAAATAAGCCAGACTTAGACAAGTATCACCTTTGCTTTTATAGGATAGGTTGCCAGGTATGGTGGCATATGCCAGTAATCACAATACTTTGAGATACTGAAGCAGGAGGATTTCTGTGAGTTTTGAGGCCAGCCTGGGCTGCATAAGCAGCCTGCACTCAAAACTCTCCCAAAAAAATGTGAAAAGAGAAAGAAAATAAGATAGGAGGCTGTTAGACAAGAGAAGAGCATCAGAAAGAGAGTAGGGTATTCTTTGGGGTCTGCATGTGGATACTGAATATTTGCATCAAGGAGTTGATGTGCAGTGGGCAGGGAAGTTCTGGCAAAACTGCGTATTTTGTTAATCAAAAAGTCACTTGCAAGAATCACCCCCACATAACCACTCCTGTACTGGGGATTGAACCCAGAGATCAGTGAGCTACATCCCCACCTTTTATGAGACAGGGTCTCATTGAGATGCCCAGGATGGCCCTCAACTTGCGATCTTTCTGCTTCAGCCTCTGAAGCAGGGAAAAATACAGGTGTATGCCACCATGCCTAGCTCACCTATTGATAAAAGAATTAGCATTACTTTCACTAGCCTCAAATTAGAACACTGTGTGAGGTTTAAATTCACTTCATCTGGAGGGTGAGGCAACCTCTTACTAAGGCAACAACTGTTTGGGGTTCAGAAACTTCCTGAGGCATAACTGCCTAATTTCCAAAAGATTTCAGATTTCTACCATTGTGTTTCAAACATAGAGCCTTTAACTTTAATATGAAGTGGGAAAATTAGATCTAAATTTTAAATTTGCTTGTAAAGTGATGTAAGGGACCTTCAGGTTTACTAGTTTTTCAGTGGTGGTGGACAGCAATGTCGCTAGCACTGTTAGGTACTATGTGCCAAATATACATTGTAAACAAATGAGACAAGGTCTTACTACATAGTTCAGGCTGACCTTGAACTCATAATGTAGCCCAGGCTAACTTCAGACTCCTGGCAATCCTGCCTCAGACTTGGGTTTACAAGTGGGTGCCACCATGCCTGGCTATTGTTTATAAGTATTTTTCTTATGTTGCTTTATAATCAAAAACTATAATGTTTAAAAGCCATTGAATCCAGGATTGATACACGCCCATAATCTCAGCACTCAGAAGGCTGAGGCAGGAAGATAGTTGCAAGTTCCAAGACCAGCCTGGGCTACCAACTACTCAAGGCCAGCCTGAACTACATATCGAGACCATCTCAAAAATACAATAAAAAAAAAAAAGCCATTGAATATTCCATTACATTGATATTATTATCCTTCACAATTATTTCAAAAATTTCTTGATTTCTGGTGGCAGTTGAAATGGTGCTAGAGGGGCCAACAATGCAGCTTACCTGCCTGGCAAGTGCAAGGTCATGAGTTTGATTCCCAGAAAGCAAACAAATAAAAAAGAAGTGATGCTACAGATAGAAAAAAGTGGTACAATATTTCTCATCTAGAAATTGTGCCAGGTAGTTTATGAGGTTGCAGATAGCTTCCATTCAAAAATAATGTATAAGTAGCTGATGGGCAGATATCCTTGTTTATAAGTTTGACATAGTGTCCTAAAATTAATGATTCTCTAACGGTTTATGCACATTTGTTCTGTTGATCAGATTGAGAAACCTTTCCTTTTCTTTATGGTACCAAAGACCTTAAGTGATGGATCGATCTGTCTATAGATATGTATGGATATTTAGTACAGGGTCTCACTACACAGATCAGACTCATAGTGATTCTCCTGTTTTCAGCCTCCCAAGGGCTGGGATCACAGGCATGTGCCACTACGACCTGTCTCAGTTGTCATCTCAGTGCGCCCCGGGGGCAAGGCCAGCACACTGGGGATCGAACTTGGGCCCCTATGCCTGCCTAAGCAGGTGCTTTAGTCCACTGAGCTATCTGGCTTGCCCTTCCCCACCCCCCTCAGTTCTAGGGATCAAATCCAGGACATTCTAGGCAAATGTTGTGTCCATGTGCTACACCCTGAATCTTTTGTTTGTGGTACTGGGGATTGAAATCAGGACCCTGCACTTGCCAGGCAAGTACTTATTCTACTGAGCTATCTCCCCGGCCCTACACCCGGAATCTTAAAGCAAGACTGTTTCCACTTTTACATTTGACTTAAAAGTGTTGGTGGCTCTTGTTGCAATCTGAATCATTCAGTAGAAAAATACCAGCATCCATAATCAACATCTTTGAATAGTGCATTAGGAAATAAGAACCACCTACTGGAAGAGGCAGAAACTGACTTAACTAGAGGGTGTAAAAAAACTACCTTATTGGTTTTTCAAGAGACCCAGGTTTGTTTCAGAAGAGTCTTCCTCTGATTCCTGCTTATTTAGCCTCAACCTAAAATACTTCACTGGGTTTCTAGGAAAAAATTCATATTAGTTGATGTTTTTTCAAAAAAAAAAATTTAAACACTACTGGTTCACCTGCATATTCACCTATGAAGTGAAACTGGACTTTTGTTTTTTTTTAATGGCAGCGAAGTTTTATTTAAGGTGGTTGAATAAGTTGTCTAGAGTAAGTTTGGGCCAAATAAAAGTACACCTTACACTGTAAGTTGAATATGCAAGAGAACACAGTGGCTGGATGCTGTCCTTACTGCATATTAGCTCAGCAGAGTGAAGTGCCTGCTTAGACAGGTGCAGGGACTAGGGTTGGATCCCTGGCATCCCGTGCTGGCCCCGCCCCCAGGGCCTGCCAAGACAGCAACTGAGACTGGGTGTGGTGGTGCGCACTTGTAATCCCCAGAGTTTGGAGGCTGAAAACAGGAGGACCACTATTAAAATTTTTGATTACCTTCTGGGATTGACTTTGAGATCCTCCTGTCCCAGCCTCCCAGAGTGCTGGGGTTACAGGCATTTTTGACAGAACACTTAGCTAACAATTTCAGTATGAGCTTAAATTATAAAACTCTTAAGAATCCAAGAATGTGGTCTCATGGTGTTGGTTAAGGCATACTCTTAGATAGGATTTTGAAAATACGAATGATATCCAAACTCTGAGTTGGGCATCTTCAAAATTGAAAACAAGTTGTTCCCAGTTTGAGGATATAGCTTGGTAGTAAGAGTGCTTACCCTAGTATACATGAGTCTCTGGGTTTGATCCTCAGTAATGGGAAAAGAGAAGAGATAAAAGGTGTATTTCAAAGAACACCATCCTGAGTTCAATCCCTAGTATACCCCCTCCAAAAAAAAAGGTAAAAAACCAAGTGTGGTGCACACCTACAATTGCAACACTTTGGGAGGATGGTAAGTTCAAGCCCATCCTCAGTGACTTAATTCTGGGGCAACCCTAGGTTCATGTTCCTAGTGGCCTCTGCCTTCCACAGAAAAGGGATAGGGATGTAGCTTAGTGAGGAAGAACCTAGCTAGGTTTAAATTCCCAGTACCATCATCCATCCCTACCACCAGAGTGAAAAGATAATCCATACAAAACAACAGATGTTTCCAAGTCTTTTTTTCCCTCCCTTCATTTTGAGACAGTTTCTCACTGAGTTGCCCAGACTGGGCTTCTGGGATTGACTTTGAGATCCTCCTGTCCCAGCCTCCCAGAGTGCTGGGGTTACAGGCATTTTTGACAGAACACTTAGCTAACAAATCATTTAATAGTATCCTGGTGGCTGACTTATAACATTCTCTTGAACAATTTTTAGAAATTTTTAGAACAAGCATACCAAAAGGTGCTTTAGTTAGCATCATTTGCTAACAGAAATACAAATCAAAACTATGAAATCATTTCATACCTCCTCAATGGCTAAAACTAAAGGTGTAGGTAAGTTTGGCAATGATGTAGAGAAATTGGAACCTTCGTGCACTGGCTGATAGGAATGAAAGATTGCAGGTGCTTTGGAGAACAGTTTGACTTTCTTCAAAAGACTGACTAGTCTGAAATTGATGATCTATGATTGTAGTGGCAGCTGTTCCAGGTTGGAGGCGTAGGGTTTGCTGCTTGAAGGCTAGGCTAGGTCAGAGACGTAGACCACCCTAGGTCAGAATAAAAAAAAAGGACTCGGGATATAGCTCAGTGGTAGAGTGCTTGCCTATCATGTGCAAGGTCCCAAGATCAGTCTCTAGTACCATTTTTAAAAACAAAAGTTGAAGAGAGTTCTGCTCTTAGATGATTCATATACCAGAGTAATGAATTACATACTGTAAACAAACTTATAAGGGAATTTTTATTACACAATTCTTCATAATAACCCCAAAGTAGAAAACCCAGTGTCCATCTGTGCCTGCATAAAATGTGGCCTATTCATATGGGTAGACTATTTAGCAATAAAAAAAAATGTGGTGTACTTTTTTTATTTATGAATTGTTTGCAGAAAAAACGAGACCATGTGAGAGTAGATAAGAAAAAAAATGTTATGATACATAGTAGAGCATGGGTAAACTTTGAAAACCATTAAGTGAAAGGCTGGTCACAGGGCTGGGGTGATAGCTCAGCGGCATAAATGCCTGCTTGGCAGGCCCCAATGTCCTGAGTCCAATCCCAAGTACCACAAAAAAAAGGGGGGGGGGCGGCTGGTCACAAAAGCCCACATATTTCTATGACTCCATTCCTATGGAATGTCCAGAGTAGGTAGATACATCATATAGAAGGCAGATTAGTGGTTGCCTAGGGCCAGTGATTTTGGGAGGAAATAACCAACTGCTTATCAGTACAGTTTATTTTTTATTTGTTTTTTAAGTGTATTTTTAGTACAGAGTCTACAAAGTCTCACTACCCAGATCAGACTCATAGTGATTCTCCTGTTTTCAGCCCCTCAAGCACTGGGATTGCAGGTGTGTGCCAACCATGCCCAGTCTCATTTGGCCTCTCAGCATGAGGGGGCGGGGTGCACCAGGGATCAAACCCCAGTCACTGCACCTACCTAAGCAGGCTCTTTGTCTGCAGAGCTATCTGGCCAGCCCTGTACAGTTTATTTTATTTTATTTTATTTTTTAATTATTTATTTATTTTTATTTATTACATTTATTTATTGTGTGTGTGTGTGGCCAGCTCAGCCCACCAGGGGGCGGGGCTGGCTGGCATGTGGTGCTGGGGGATCGAACCACGGTCCCTTTGCTTTGCCAAGCGTAGGTGGCTTTAGACCACTGAGCCATTTCTCCAGCCCCTGTACAGTTTATTTTAGAGGAGATGAAAATGTTCTTAAACTCCAGCTGAGTATGTTGGAGCACCTGTAATCCCAGCCACTCAGGAGTTAGGCCAGCCTGGTCTATTTAGTGACACCCTATCTCAAAAGGTTAAAAAAGGGGGGGGGGAGTCATTTGTAGAGCATTACCTAGAATGTACAAGGTTCTGTGTTGTGTCCTCACCTACAAAAAAGGAAAAGGATGAAAAAGTACTAAAATTGTTTAACATTTGCATTAGTCTCTGAACATACTAATCCCCAGTGAATTGTGCATTTAAGTAAGTGAATTTTATATTTTAATGTAAGTTATATATAAAAGTGTGAAATGTAGGCCTTTGGCTTTATAGTGATTATTACCCCTATGAGATGTAGTTTTTAAAACTTTCTTTTTTTCTTTTTTCTTTTGAGACAGAGTCTCACTCTGTAGTTCACACTGGCCTTGAACTTGAAGTAATTCTCCTGCCTCAGCTTCTCAGGACTGCTAGGATTACAGGCATACATCACTATACCCAGCTCATTTTTTTTTTAATAAAAACATTTTAATGGTGTACATTTAGCTTCCTAAACTGTTAGCATCCAAGAAATATACCTCTGAATTATTTTTTAACATGGTTAAAGAGATTTTTATTAGTGATCTTAGCCATAGGATTATATTATGGGTCCAATACTAATTTATCTCTTTAAGTCAGAGGTGCATCTCAGCCTACATACACTCTGGAGAGCTGTACCATTGGCAAACAGTTCTTTGTGTCAGAAGACAATAGATCAAATTGCGTTTTATTTTTATTTTTTATTCTTTATTTTTTGCCTTTTATTTTTGAATCTGGATTGGAGCAGCTTCCATTATAAAAAATAGAATGAGAGCTTCCATTGGGCACTAGCAGAGCAGTGTTCGTATAATAGAAAACAGAAACCAAAAAAAAAAAAAAAAAAAAGAATAGGGAAAAAGTGGTTAATCTTCTGGTACTTTGGGTTACCCTTTTGTAAGGCTTTAAAAAAAAAAAAACTTCCATATTATCCTAGGTAAATTGGCTGCTTGCTTGGTTTGGGCTTAATGGTATAGAAGTTCAACACCAGTGGCTATTTCAGCTTGGTCTTCTGGGCCTAGTGCAGGATCTCATTCCAAACCAATGGATCCCTTACATCAGTAAGATGTTGTTTCTCCTCTGAAAACCAGTTTGTTGAGTAGGATAGAAAAGGTAGTCTAATTTAGGGGAAAAAAGAAAGTGGTGGTGATAAGAGGTAACTTTTGTTGTAGGTAAGATTAGTACAGAGAAGCCTTGTTCATTTTAATGATACATGTGAATTAGAATCAGAAAGCTTCCCAAGAGGGCTGTGGATATAGCTCAGCAGCACAGTGCCTGCCTGGCAAGCACAAGGTCATGAATTTGATTCCCAGTACAAAAAAGAAAAGAAAGCTGCCCAAGGACTAAAGGAATTAACTTCTGTGTCCTATCCAGGAGCTTAAGGGTTTTTGGTTTGTGGGCTTCTAATTTTTGCTTTTCTCCACATTTCTAGTCCTGTCATATTTCTTTATTCCTATCATGTTCTTCATCATCTTACTTTTTTTTTTTTTTTTTTTTTTTTTGCAGAACCAGGGATTGAACTCAGGCCCTTGCACTTGCCAGGGAAGCGCTTATTCCACTGAGCCATCTCCCCGGCCCCATCATCTTTATACATACCTTCTATTGGCCACTCCACAACCCTGAAGTTAGTTAATTCAGTTTCCTAACTTACTTTTGCCTAGTTTTCCCAATTTTAATTCCCAAGGGGAAATAAAGAAACTGATTGGGTAACCTGTCTTTACCAGCTGGTTAGGTAGCCTATGGGTCCATGTAAGTATACCTAATCTAGAAGCTGTCAGATCGTGGATGTTTTAGGGATAGAAGGGCCTATGGATGAGATAGGGTAGTTACAGTTGTTCCAACTTACTATCTCTGTACCCTACTAAGGGGGATTTAAGCTTCATACGGGTAGAAACCTTATCTGTCTTGGTCACCACCAGATAGTATTTTGCCTAAAGCACTTCCTGGAATGTGGTTGGGTGTTCATTAAAGATAATTGGTGTCTAGCCTCAAAATGTAACCCCACTTTTAGCTTAAAATTTCAGACAAATGAATAATTTTATCTACTGACTTGATCATGCTAACTGCCTATCAGTTAGGATACTGTATAGATCTCTGTATGAAAGTATTCAGTGAATAATAGGATGAACAGAAACAAACTTCTAATTCTGTTTTTTAAGCAAGCAAATAAATCCCAGCCACTTCTTTGGAAACAGTACCCTTTTTCAGACATGCTTTTTGTTAACTTTCTTATCAAATGCAAAAATTACATCATTTTTCAGTACTATAGATGTGATGCTGGCTTTCATTTCTCCATGTTTTATGTTCATGGGCTACATACACAGTTATGGCATCTTTGGGGTTTTGTTATGATCAAAATTAATGGAACATCAGAATATACATGAGACCAACTGTTTCAAATCTTTCTTTATGGCTTAAATATTAAGGTCTAGCAATTCCCACTAGGAGACCAGCTGGGGAGGGCTGCATTGCCAGCCCATTTGCAAGCCTGTAAGGAAAAAAAAAATTAGAAAAGCAGACTTTTCCTTCTTACTGGATGAAAAGATACAGCTTTTGGCGACAGCTGCATTCTTTAGTAGTGACTAGATTTTTCCTTCACCACAAACCAGACTTGTTTCCAGCCTTAGCACTTTAGACACTTTCCCACTACATTGTTTTAATTTCTGAAATCAAATTCCCTAAATTGAATCAGCATTTAATGGTATGCCTTTCAGATGTCTGGACACATTTTACATTTTTTCTGTTTCTTTCTTAGTTTGTAAACTTTTTAAAATTGGGCTCCAGTATATTCTTGATAACATTTAGCATTATAGGTGCAATATTGTATTTTAACAAACAACTAGAATGTTTTGGAGGTTTTTCTGATTAGCTCAGATCTTGGTTGGATGGCTTATTGTATTAAACAGTCTTCTCTTTGCCCTGCCTCTCAACATTTTTTTCCCCTCTTTTTTGCTTCTTTGTTTTTAGGGGCAGTCTTATTCTGTCATTCAGCAGCCTCAAACCCACATCGATCCTCCTGCCTCAGTGCTGGGATTACAAGCATGCACCACTACTCATGGCTCAGCATATTTTATAATCCTGTGTTTCCTTTATATTTGGAGAGAATTGTTTGGGCTTTTGGAGTGGTATGGTTGAGGTAGGGTCTTACTCTAGCTCAGGCTGGCCTTGAAATCACCTTGTAACCTAGGCTGGAAGTAATCCTTATTCCTCAGCCTCCCAAGAACTGGGATTATAGGTATGCATTACCATTGTCAGCTTTCTATACTGTATATTTTAATTTTAATTTTTTTCCGTAAGTCAAATACTTTTCTTTGAATAATTTTAAATTTTTCCTTTCAGGCAAATGCTTTTAACTTTGAATTTTAAAATTTTGTTTTGCATACAGACTTACTTGGAGAACTGAAGAAAGCATTAAGAAGAATATTTAAGTTTGAAATATATTTACTTCTGTGAATTCCATCTATCAGAATTAAAACTCAGAAGGCAAGCACTTGTTATTAAGAATGAGGGAATGATAGTTAAGACTCTTAAGACACTTAAAGAAGGTGATGGATGACAGGAAAGAAGTCAGAGGAATTATAAAGGATAAGATACCTGCCCTAGATGAGTAGTGATGTCATTGTTGGAGGCCCTGTAATATAGTGTTTTATTTTCCTTAGTTATTTCTTACAGGTAGATAATTCTGTTTTGCTGATGAGGGAATCTTAAGACCAGAGGGATTACATGGCTAAAGTCTCATATTTGTTCAGATGTCAGGGCTTTTCACTATTCTTCTCTGCCATTAACCTAGATCAGCAAACTCGGTATTTTCACTTAGAGAAGACGTATTGAGTGTAATTTATACCATTTCCTTTTTTTATTATGGCTTAAGCCAAATCATTAGCAATTTCTTCACAGCATGTTTACAATTTTTATGTGTGTGTGTGTTTATGAGACAAGAGTGTCACTGTGTAATCCAGGCTGACTTTGAACTCACTACATAGCCCACTTTTGCCTCAAGCTCACAACAGTCTCCTGAGAGCTGAGATTACAGGCATGCACTTCCATGGCTGGCTGTGCTTACAATTTCTGATGTTATATAACAGAAAAATTATATTATGCCTTGTGCTTCCAGGTAGGTGCTGTCACTGTGCTTTATCCCCAGCCCAACATAGGAATATAAATACTCCTCCGATTTAGATCATTCTGTTAATCAGTAATGTTTAGATCCGTCTCTTGTTGCTAAGACAAAATACTTGACACCCAAAATTAAGGAAAGAAAGGTTTATTTAGCTCAGTTTGTGGAGGTTTTGGTCCATGTGTGGCTAGCTCCAAGGCAGAGTGACAGACCAAATCTCTTTCCCTCCCTTATATTGCATTCAGACTATCTGCCCCCGGGCAGTTGTAGCACTCACACCCATAAGCCCAGTATTAGAATTAGATCATGAATTAGTCACAATTTCTAGAAGCCCACCCCATGACTACATGAGGCTTTGGGGGAACATCTAGACACACACCGTAACAATTCCGAACTATAAACTAAGATGTTGTGCTAAGGAGATAGTATATACTGGAAAGCAAACAACCTATGTTCTCACTAAATTGTATTTAGTGGTTGAAGGGAAAATTTATTAAAAGTGATACAGATGTAGGCTTAGATTGTACCTCAGTGGTATGTTACTTAACTAGCATGCTAAGGCCCTGTGTTTGATTTTTTTTTTTTTTTTTTTTTTTTTTTTTTTTTTTTTTTTTTTTTTTTTTTTTTTTTTATTTATTTATTTATTTATTTTTTTTTTGTTCACTGCACAAATAATCACTCTTTTAGCCCAAACACAAAATGATTACAGCTGATTGTAACCAGTTGAATCTTGGATTATTTTTGCTGTGATACATATCCGAAGATACTTACAGTCAGAAGTGGTTGATTCTCAGGAAATTTCATTTGTCCTCTCTTTTTACTGGTGTTTTATCCTTTAATCAAATGCTTGAAAGCCAGCATTTACACTCACAGTTTAGTGTCTTGGTGATTATACTGTATGTTGGAAATGACTAATTGGTAAATATTTTCCACTGGCTGATAAAATTACGTTTAGTATTTATATGTGGGGGTGGCAGAAATTAAGTGCCAATATTATCGGTCACTCTTAAAGAATACCTAAAAGCAGATCCAAAAAGCCCTCCTTGTTATGGCACGTACACAAACAGGGGTATGTTTTCAGGAAATGTTTAATATAGTGACATAAAAAGAAACACTGGGGTAAGTTGATGGGTGGCTGTATTTTTAGCTATGGGTTAAGTAGCATTTTTAGCCAGTTCTTTATTCATCCATTCAGTGAGTTTATTTACTGGACACCTATTGTGTATCGGAGACTACTATGTTTAAATGTTGAGTCACCAAGGAGCACATATATAATTGTTATTGTCCTAGATCTTACAGTCTAGTGAGGAAGATAACCATTCAAAGTGTAAGTAAGTGTAAAATTGCAGATGTGGCAGATATAAAGAAAACTTGTTTGGGTAAGGAGACCCTATAATAGAGTGGGTAGGGAAGATTTTTGAGAAAGTAATGGTTAGGACTCTGAAGAAAGAAAAGATGCTGTAGAAGAAGAGTGTCTCAGGGAATCTGCTGTGACAGGTACTATGAGACCTTACATGTATCTGACAAACAGCCAGTGGGGCTGTGAAGCAGGGTTTGGGTGTAGTCTGTGCTGTCCCTGGGAGATCTTGCTAGGAAAGACTTTGGCCTCTATCCTAAGAGCAGTGAGAAACTTTTGAAGGGGTTCAGCTGAGGTTGGGAGATATTTGTGTTGAAAGGATTGCCCTAAGTTCTGGGTAGAGAACAAATCCAGGTTTTGCTAGCTAGTACAGTAATGCCTTGGTACTTGACTGATTTGAAGCTCATCAAATTTGGTACATAGTTCATTTTGATGTGAAAATCTTGTACATGTTACAAATAGTACATGTGCTTAAAAGCACATTGTGCACCGAGGTGGAGATTGAGACTGGGCATGGTGGCACGCACCTGTAATCCCAGCTCTTAGGGGGCTTAATACAGGCAGATCACTATGGTCTACATAGTGAGACCCTGCACACCCTATACACCCTGTCCTAAATTCATTTTTTAAAAAAGTATAGTGTGCTTAAATAAAAATGTTACAGTGAAAGATAGATTGCCTACTTTTTAAATGTTTTTTATCATATTCTGTAAGGGCTTAAAGTTCAACATATCAATACTTGATGAAAAATACCTGTTCCATATTATGCCTAAGATGTTTGATATGCAGATAGATAGTGAGGGTAAGCTTAACAGCCTAAGTTGTTTGATAATAACAACAAGCTTGTCTTCTGGATGGTTAACAACCTAAGTTTGCAAACCAAAATTAGAGAAAAAGGAGGGCTGCAAGGAAAGCCAACATTTTGGCCCTAGCCTTCTAAGGTCAATTAAGACTCAGGACATAATGAGAACTTGTACTGTAACGTCATGTAACTCGATAGTGTCCCAAATTTTCTGATCAAGGAGATTATGGGGCCAAAGAGGAAAGTGATCAATGGTGTAGAGTATACCTAAGGAGAGTCACATGGAGAGAAAACATTCTCTCAGACTTTCACAGAGAGCACATTGGCCGTGACTCATCCACATGGCTGACACTGACAAAGGTTCTACAATCTGAGGTACAGCATCTCAGGATAAATCCTGAGGGGATTTCACTGACCTTATCAGACCAAAAAGCTACAACTCTTGTTGCATAGGTCCTGCTTTACCTTGGTCTTAAACATCCAGAAGAAAAGTATAAAAATGAAATATAAGAAATAAAGCCATGCTGTTATGTTGAGCTGTGGGGGACTCAGGTCAACAATTTCTGACATTGCCAGTTAAGTGGAAGACCCAATGCTATTATGGGATACTGGACTCTTTTAGAATATTTTGCTGAGTTTACACACCTATAATCAAATAACGGATCTTAACAAAAAAGGGGATACAGATGAATGTCCATTTTGTATCTGTATTCAAAGTGGTTGGGATAGATATATAGTTACATTCTGTTAATGAATAGAATGATATGTTCTAATGGTGTTTGTAAATAGGATATCAAGTCCACATCTTGTACAGCAATTAACCACTAAGAAGAATGTATGCAATGTATTATTGAAACTGTCCTACCGATTTGATTTGAAACTGTCTCATTGCTATTTGTTTATCAATAAAACTATGGCAAAAAAAGAAAGATAGATTGCCAACTTGGTGAATGAATCATTTTTTTTTTAACTTTTTTTTTTTTTTTCCTTCGGAACCGAGGATTTGAACTCCGACCCTTGCGCTTGCCAGGCTTATTCAGCTTATTCTACTGAGCCATCTCCCCGGCCCCAAATGAATCATTTTTAATCTAGATAATTTCAACTATTAAAATGGACCTACTTATTAGGTGAAAAGTATTAGGACAGGAGAGAGGGCCAGGACAGAACTTGAGAAATATTTAAGCAGTAGTGGGACATAAGCCTGAGAAGCAGTCTGGGAGGTAGGATTGTCATAGATTGTGCCAAGGCTGTAAAAATGCTGCTAAAATGTTCTGGACATACTATCTCACTAACAGTCCACATTATGCCTTTCTTAACATTTTTCTTTCCTATACTTGTATAACTGCCTTGTTAATCCATGTGGGAGGTTTCATGGCACCTGGATTCTAGTATAATCTATATCTTAGAGCATAGAAGATATTAAAGAAGATTCTTTGCTTTTTTGCGGATCCAAGGATTGAACTCAGGCCCTTGCAAGAAGATTCTTTCTCTGTTAGTTTGCAGTATTAAAATAGTACAGACTGGGTGACTTAAAAGCAACAGAAATTTATTTTATCACAGTTCTAGAAACCAAAATCCAAATTCAGGCCGTTCAATTTCTAAGGCCTTTTACTGTGGCTTGCAAATGGCTGTCTTCTCACTGTGTCCTAATACATGATTGGCCACCAGTTGATTGTTCTGTTTCCTGATGTCTTTTAAAGAAATTGAGTACATTAAGCTAAAGCCTATCTTTATAGGCTACATTTAATTTTAAATCTTTAAGACCCTATCTTCAAATTCAGTCACATTCTCAAATACAAAGGATTTGAATTTCAACATGAAATTTTCTGAGGATAGGAAAGTTTAATCCATAACTATCTCTTGCATGTGCTTGCTTTAAACTGATTTTCAAAATGTTAGTTCCTTTGGGAATCTTTAATTTTACTGTGAGCAAAAGAATAAAACAAATGCTGGATAAACCCTGTTTTCAAATGAGAAGCATAGCTGTGCATTGTAGCTTAGTGATAGAGAACTTGCCTAGCATTTTCAAGGCACACTAGGTTCATGCCTGGCGGGGAAAGCACTTCTAATGAACACAATGAAACTGAAACACAGGAGTGAATGCAAGCATCATCCATTATTCTGAACATTATCAGAAAAGCATGTTTGTATATCTTTTATCACTACTCCATGCATGGGGACTAGAACATGTGCTAATCAAAACTTTGTTTTTTACTTGGTTTCACTTGGCAGTTTGACAAGAAGACCCATAGGACTCAGCATAGTCATGCACACTGTTTTGATATTATAGCAAAAAAATAAAAAAACAAAATCAGTGAAAGGAAAAGGTAATGTAGAGTCGAGTCCGGAAGATATCAGGCATATGCTTCCAAGAGTCCTCTCCTAGTTGGGTCACATAGGACACTTCCTAAAACATGTATGAAGAGTTGTCTGCTAGGGATATACAGGTACCTACCGCCTACATATAATAAAATTTCAGCTTCCCAAAAGGAAAGCAGATTTTCAGCATAAATCTTACTGTTTATACAAAGATTTTAGGATTGAACCATCAGTTAGAAGATAGTAGGTGTTTGTTGGTGGGTTTTTTTTTAAATATATATCTGCTCTTCCATTATCTTCTAACAACTGAAACAAGATTCCATGTGCTACTGCCCCAGAGTCTTACAGGCTGGCCTTGAGCTTTTGGCAATCTTTCTGTCTCAGCCTCTCAAGCACTGAGATTACAGGCATTTAGCAAGAGGCCCAGATAATCCCATTTTCTAAGATTTAGTGTGCTTCAAACTTTTATTGATTCCTGAGATTCTGCAAAGGTGACCAAAGTAAGGGCATAGTCATAGGCATCCTTATCCCCCCCTAGGCAATGCCATCCCCTCCACATTCCATCAAAATGGTAGTTTGGTTTCTAGGCCTTTTCTTGTCTCTCTCTGTATAAGACATGTCTCACTATGCAGTTCAGGCTGACTTTAAGCTCACTTTGTAGCCAAGGATGGTCTCAAACTCAACAGTTCTGCCTCAGCCTTCCAAGTGCTGTGATTACAAGCATGCACCACCACACCCAGCCAAATAGAATTTCTAACGTTAATTTTTTGACTAGTTTTCATCATGATTGTATTTACCAGCAGTGTGGAAGTTTTCTTTTTCCCCCACAGCCTTGTCAGCACTTATTGGTTGGTTTCTGGACAGCCATTTTTTCTGGAATAAGATGCGGTCTTAGCCATTTCTCTAATGGTCTCTAATGTTGGCCATTTCTTCATGTACTTTTCATTTGTATTTATTTCTGTGAAGTGTCTATTGATTTAAGTTACCCATGTTTTGAGTCTTTTATTTTGGTGGAATCTAACTTTATTTGCTACAGAGTTTCACTATGCAGCTCAGACTCAGTGATCCTCCTGTTTTCAGCCTCAGTGCTGGGATTACAGGTGTGTGCCACCATGCCTAGTCTAATCTAATTTTTTAGAGTTCTTTTATTTCTTTTTTTAATTTATTTTGGTGGAACCAGGGATTGAACTCAGGCCCTTGGGCTTGCCAGGGAAGTGCTTATTCTACTGAGCCACCTCCCTGGCCCCTTAGAACTCTTTATTTTAGATATTAGTCCTCTGAGAAATAACTGGCAAATTTTTCTCTATTGTGTAGGTTGTCTCCTCACTCTGGTTGTTTCCTTCATTGAATAGAAGCTTTTTAATTTGATATGATTTGCTGTTGGTTCTTTTATTTTTTTGAGACAGGAACACACTATGGAGATCAGACTGGCCTCAAACTCATAAGGGTCACCCAAGTGCTGGGATGATAAGAGGTGCTCCACCATGTCCAGCTCTGGTTCTTGATGTTATTTCTTGTGCAGCTGGAGTTCTGTTAGGAAAGTTATTGTCTTCAAGAATTTTACCTATTCTAGCACCTGCAGGGACTGGGGACAGGGTTCTGGCATGTCGTCTTGGCCCTGACTCTGGGGGTACTCTGAGATTGGGCATGATGGCATGCACCTATAGTCCCAGTGCTTGGGAGGCTGAAAACAGGAGGGTCACTGAGTCCAATCTGTGTAGTGAGACTCTGTAGACCCTGTACTAAATACATTAAAAAAAAAAAAAAAAAGGAATTTTATCTTCCAGCAGACTATATGTCTATGTTTCAACACTGAGATTTTGATCCATTTTGATTTTAGTTTAGTAGATGGTGGAGATAAGGGTCTAGATTTAAGTCATCTGCTTGTGTATAGCCAGTTTTCCCAGCACTGCTAAAGAGGCTTTCTTCCAGAGTAGGTTTTTGGTCCCTTTGTCATAGATCAGGTACCTAAATGTATCCGGGGTTATTTCTGCATCCTCTGTTCAGTTCTGCTGTACCATGTCTGTTTTGTGCTAGTGCCATGCCTTTTTTTTTTTTTTTTTTTTTT
>NW_004524683.1:2695360-2704445 GCF_000260255.1 Octodon degus | reverse complement strand
TTGGTATTTAGAATGGGGGTACTTTTTCTTAACTTTTCTCCCATACTGCTGAGGTGAAACCTAGGATTTGAACACACAGCACCTGTGTGGTCACTGAGCTGTCCCCCACCCCCTGTTGCTTTAAGAACCTACTGGATTAGAAGGTTGTAGACAAGATTGTTTGTGTGAGACAGGAGGATAGTTCTGGGCAAGTAAGACGAAGAACCTCTTTCTAGTGTTTTAAAACTTGCAAGCTTTGGTAGCAATGGACTTTGACATTCTTCCAAGCTCAAAATGAATACTACCTGAAGTAGCCCACAAAGTTCAAGTAGAAGGAAAGACAAAAATGTGTTTTAAGGCTTTTACTTTTCTACCAGTAATGAGTATTTAACCAGTACTTTACAGAAGCATTTCCTTGTTAAAATTCTTAATTCTAGAATTTATTAAAAGTATAAAGATGATTTCTAAGATAAGAAAGAAATTAAATCCAAGGGCTCTCACATGCTAGATGCTTTATTTTTATGGCTTTTTAAAAGGAGCCTGAGGCAGGAGAATCTTCGTGAGTTTGAGACCAGCCTGGGCTCCCTAGTGAGTTCAAGGTCACCCTGAACTACACACTGAGATTGTCTCCAAAAAAAAATTTTTTTTCAACTGAGTATAGTGGCATGTACCTGTAATCTCAGTCCTCTGAGATTAACTTGAGTTCCAGGCCAGCCTGCCTACATAAACAAATTCAAGGCCAACTTGCACTACATAGTGGGACCATGCCTCAAAAAAAAAGTTCATTTCAGTGTATGTTTTCAAAACAGAAGCGAAACTATCGTAGAATAAATGTGGTATTATATAGGAAACTGCCAGTGTACAGGGAGAATGTAATTCAGATTCCATTGTTTTCAGTGAATGTAGGCAAGCTCTGTGCTATAAAGTGGAAATTGATCTTAGAGGATAATTCAAATCCCTCTAAGTTTTTTCACCATAGTCTATTGCAACCAATTTTGAAGTGCTGTTCTATAGCCATGTAATAGTAGAGCTGTGATAATAGCAGCTAACATACTGACTGAGAATGCCAAGGACATCATTTAAAATCCCCATTTAATTATCACCTCTAGTACTTTACACATGGAGAAACTGAGGTTGAATATTTACCTGCTAATTATAAAACCTTGAAATGAATATCTACAACAAGGATCTTCACAAGCATACTTATGATGATTAATAACTAAGGGATCACTCAAGTTTTAGTCATACAGACTGTACCTACAGTACAAAGGGTATTTAACAAGTTTATTACAACAATATGTAGTTTCTAAAAACTTACATGAATTTTAAAATTTCCATATGGGAAGAAAAATAAGTCTATATTGGCGAGTGCTAATGTGCTCCAACTTCCTTGTAGTCTACAAAATACTAATTTAGTCTAATTGCTTGCTTACACGCAGATCTATATATTGATTTATCTTTGACATATCAAGAATAAATATATCTGAATTATATAGACTGTAGGGAAAGACTTCATTTAACTTTTATTAATTTTTGTTTTTGTTTTTCTGTATTTTAGGCAAGGGTCTACAGCGTGTTCAGGGTCTCACTACTAGGTCGGACTGTAGTGATTCTGTTTACAGCCTCCCAAGTGCTGGGATTACAGGCACATGCCACCACGCCCAGTCTTAGTCTCTATCTCAGTGGGCTGGCATGGCAGGCCCAGGGATCGAACCCCTGGCCCCTGTGCCTGCTTGCAGGTGCTTTAAACTGCTGAGCTATTTGGCCAGTCCTCAGTTAACTTTTAATAACAATTTTTCAATGGAGCTTGTGTTTGTGTCTTTTACAAGTAGGTCATATATCCAACAGTGGGTGTTGTGCACCTCCGTTTATTCCAGAAGCCTAGCCTTCTACTTCCTCAGGGCCCTTTCCCTTTTATTTCTGACCAATAACAATAATGATTTCTTAATCTGCTTTTGATATTTAGGAACAAGTTCCAGTTCCAGTCTATCATCCAACACCTAGCCAGACTCGGCTTGCGACTCAGCTGACTGAAGAGGAACAAATTAGGATAGCTCAAAGAATAGGCCTTATACAGCATCTGCCTAAAGGAGTTTATGACCCTGGAAGAGATGGATCAGAAAAAAAGATCCGGGAGTAAGTTTTAATAAGTTCATTTATTTCAGAAGTCTTATCTTCAGATTAGCTTTGAAAAAATTTCCCTTTTCTCATGTGCAGTGATACCTCAGTTGTTGAACTCAGTTCCAAATTCATGTTTACTCCCCCATTTTGTTTAGACATCAAAAAGTATGAAAACTGGAAATATTTTTCTTATAAGAAATAATAGAAAACCAAATAATTGTCTCTGTGGTCCAAAAGTTAACACTTTTTTTTCCTAGTACCAGAGCCAAAAATTACACGTATAAATTCTTGGTTCCAGAGCTTTGAACAAATTTTGCAATATTTTCTTTCTTTAACTCTGCCAGTTTTCCTCCTAGCTTTATTACTGGTGTCATTCTGTTTAGCCACAGTTACCATATTTTACACAACTAAGTGCAAAAAAGCACAGTGAGGAATGTTTGAACATGCTAAACAACACTATATGTTGTCTGGGCAAGAGCAGCACCTGTGCTTAAGTATCACATCTTTGTGCGTGTGGCAAGACTCGACATATAACTTACCCTTAGCCTGTTCAGTTGTTTTTCAAGTTGGATTTTTGGTTTGATTATTCACAAAATTAAAAACACTGAGCAGATTTTTTTCAAACTTTGTTGTTGAAGTAGTGAGAAGTTCACGCTTAGAGCCATTCAATAACCGTGTCACTGTTCTTTGGAAATCTGACATTTACTGTGCTGGAGCATGTCAGTGAACATGAGAATGTTTAAATGTACCAATGAAGAAAAATTTGTATACAAAATGAATTGATTATTTACACTTGTCCATTTGGATAACAATTGATAGCTAAAAATCATTTACATATATGAATGTGAACTAGGACAAATGTTATAATTGGCCGTGTTAATTTTGCAATGTCATTTGGAAATATTTCAAGAATCTATACCTTTTAAGACAATAGCTATAGGGAAATATCCCAAAATGTGTACCAATCCCACCACTCCCCCAGCATGAAGCTCATTGCCCAAGGTATTTACCACAGTCTTGTTTGGGAGTGGGCACATACTACGTAACTGACCAACAGTACAGTAAGTTGTGATAATGAGAATACTTCACTAGGTTATGGAGCCATGATAAGTTTTTAGTGATATGTATGAGAGATCTGTGTCTTGTAAGATATTTTATTGAAGCCTAATAAGTTGAAGATAAAATTTTGCTTGTGTGGAATTTTTGTCCTTAAGGCTCATTATTGTCTTTGAGAATCCCTCCTGAACGGGCTGGCAAGATAGCTCAGTGGCCTAAAGTACTTGCTTAGGCAAGCACAGGGAACATGGTTCGATCCCTGGCACTAGCACCACATGCCACACTAGCCCTACCCCCAGGGTGGAATGAGCTGGCCACAAAAATATAATGGATAGAATTTAAAACGAAGAAAAGAATCCCTAATGAAGGATCCATTCTCCTTTGAGAATTTTCTAATAGCTTACCCAATACAGTCATGGTTTGATTTACTGTGTTAATATTTGTCACTACCAACATTTTTGTGCTAATACTTATGGTTGTACTCTATCTATCTAGAACACTGACCTATGAAGTGAAAATTCAAAATTGAGTTGATGAAAATAGCTTTAAGTTAAAGGAGCCTAGTAGGCTGCCGTTAAGGTTCTATTTTTGCATGATTTTAAAATAAAAAGTATTACTTCAGGATTGCATTAATAACTCAGTATTAAAAAAAACAAAGTTGATCTGATTGATGCCTTTCTATTTAAAGGATCACATGCTCCTGCAAATTTCTCGTATAATATGTAGCTGTTTTATAAACAGCAGTAAACTTGCATTTCTCTTTGCTCTATTTATTGCTCTTAAGCTCACCAAATTATGAGGGGATTGAAACAAGGGAATATAGATTGATAAATACTTAGGGAAAAACTCCTTTTGCACACTGTAGTAATAAAGTGATATTGTTCCAATATGTTGTTTGAAGTAACAGCATCCTTGAGTATTGTGGATAGGCTACTTATATAAAAATTCTTCCTGATTGCTCTCCCTTGTTTCTTATTACAGGTGTGTGATCTGTATGATGGACTTTGTTTATGGGGACCCGATTCGATTTCTGCCGTGCATGCACATCTATCACCTGGACTGTATAGATGACTGGTTGATGAGGTCCTTCACGTGCCCCTCCTGCATGGAGCCAGTTGATGCAGTACTGCTTTCATCCTATGAGACTAATTGAGCCAGGGTCTCTTGTCTGACTTCAAGTGAACCATCATTTCTGGTGGTTTTGATCTTTTGTCACTGAGCCCAAAGAGCCAGGGATTAGGAATTACGATCATGCACAAAAGTTTCCTTAAAATTCCTGGATGGCTGCAGATGTTGAGGAAAGTATGTAATATTTTAGAAACTTAGGGAGAAAAAGTAGGATGGTATTTTTATGTAAAGCCTTGACCCAGTGTTTAAAAAGATAATTGTATTTAGATCTTGTTATTGCTCCAGTACATAGGAATTGTGTAAAGTGTTACAGCAGCTGTTTATGTTTAAATTGTGTATGTTGAAGATTAGGAAAAAGATAGTGGTTATTTTTCCTAAATGAAATTATTCTTCTCCCTTCCACCCAGATTTCTTTTCTGAAGTTACTGGCATTTGGGTCAAGGTTTTATTAAAAGCTACATTTTATAACACTGGCACAAAAAAAGTAGTTTTAAGCTTGTTTGCACAGTTCTTTTTTTCCATTGGAAATGGAATTCATTGCCTTAGGTCTTTTAAAATAGTGTATTATTGTTGGGGCTGGCTCTATGCTTGAAAACAAGTTTATTTATAACCTGTTGTAAGTGCTATGTTCTGTTTGCAGTTAGGAAATGCAGAATTCAAAGTGATCTCCTAGCTTGTAAGCAAACTGAGATGCACTATCCCTTTTCTATAAAAAATGAGTTAATGCGTCAAGAAACCAACTCCAGAAAAGTGGTTTAATAGTACCCTTTCCTATGTGTTTAACTGTTTTGGTTGTTAATATGGTGATGATTGAAAGTCAGTGTAAATTTTAAATATGAATATTTCTGTTTATCGAGCTTGAATTATGCTACCATGCTTATGTGAAAATGAAGGTGGCGCCATGGTGAAATGTAAACAAGTAGTTTTTTAGTTATAACAGTTTTGATTTATTCTTTCCTATGACCTCCTTCCTTGTCTTGACCCATAGCAAAAGGATACTGCATCTCTCATAACTGTTGTGCTGAGGTTTATTGAAGTTATATAAATACATCTCAGTCTGTGTCTCTTGGAAAGGTATATATTAAGTCCTTCTAGATGACTGATAAGACTAAGCAAGGAAAAAAGGTAAATGTGTTTCATGTTTTGCACACAAATACAGAATTTGTATAACATGACTTCATAGTTGTGATCTCAAAAAAAGGAATTTCTCATTTAATTTTTCTTGCAGTTAATGTAAGAATACTCTAAATCTCTAAGCTTCTGAAGTGTTAGAGATGGTCTAGTAAATCTGTAGTAGTGTTTTATCCACTTAGCATGTGTTTATTTTTCCTTGTGTACTCAAAGGTGACTTATTTGTTCAGATCAGTGATATTACAGCTAAAAATCATTTGTAAGCAAAAGGAGAAGCAGTCTCTGCCTAACAAATTAGTTTCTTATTTTATATTGAGTTGAATATTTGAGTCTTAACACTTTTCTACATACAAAACAAGTTTCTGGAAGGTTCTTCATAATTGCATTATAGGAGAATTTAGTATGTCATTAGTACTTATTTGACATTCAGCTGTATTATGCATATGTTGGTTAATTTCCTTATGAGCCCCATGATGGAATGACTCAAAGTTGAATTTGAGGAAAAATTAAAAGAAACTAGATTATCAGGTTCTGTTAAATTGTTATATGTATCTTATTAAATTTCTGTTCGTTAATTTATATCCACCCAATTACATAAAGCAAATTTGGAGGAAACAGCTGAATTTGTGCAATATTTTCAGTAATACTTTTTTTTATTGTGTTTTCTACTTACACATGGTGTCTATATCAAGTATTATAGTGAATGTTTCTTTTTTTCTAGGTTGTCAAAATTGGTAAGTAAACTTCCATGTTGCAGTTAGTCTTTATTATAAGACTTCTTCCAAAGAAGTTTGGTAAATTTGAATGAACCAGAGTAGAACAGAATGCTTCTTTGATTTTAATTTTTTATTTTTTAAAGAGAGTACAAATTAAAATTAAAAAACTACAGATGATGCAGATTTTCACTTAAAGTGATATGAATTTCACAGTATTTGTTGTAATACGTAGTATTGTCTTCCAACCAGTTATTCATATTGTCAAATATATGCTTGTAAAATTGGAAGAAAAAAAGAAATGTATAACAAATTAAGAAGAGAAAAAGTACAATTGAAGAAAGGACATGAAAAAATTAAAGCACTAACTGCTTCTTTCCATAGACCAGCAGAAATGCACAGTATAGTTGTCCAAACTGTCCTGCTTACATACATAGATTTATCTCCCCCACTTCTCCTTCTGTCCTCCTCAATTCAGTAACTCTTTTCTTTTGAATAAGTTCATTCCCTTTTCCCAGTATCTATTGTATCCTTCAGAGTCCACTTTTCTCTTTCAGGTTCTGACACTAAGGAGACAATACAATGTTTGCACATGTGGGTCAGATTTATTTCACTTAAGAGTATGTTTTCTAATTGAGTCCATTACCAACAAAAGACTCAAACTTACCCTGTTTTATAGCTGAATAATATTCCATTGTGTAAAGAAGTACCATATCTCCGTTATCCATTTTTCAGTTTATGGGCATCTGGGTTGTTTCCAGGATTTTAGCTATAACAAATTTCACTGCTATAAATATGGGTGCACATATATTGCTGTGGTATGAGGTTTTCAGTTCTGGAAAAATACCCAGGAGAGGAACAGCAGAATGCTTTTTTGAGCATTTTGTATTCTCTAACTTTATTCTCTACATACTCTGTTAAGAATCATCAATTTTGGCTTTTACTACATTGTTAAATAAAGTCGTAATACAGCTATAAAGGGTAAAGTTAGAATTGATTATAAGATTATTAAGATTTCCAAGGTGTCTTTTAGAAAAATTTATCTATAAGTATACATACCTTTGGGAAGTTTTTTTGTTTTTTGGTTTTTTTGCTTGTCATTTAATATCATCTGATCATATACTTAGATGTCTGATAGCATAAAGTATAAATTTTAAAATGTAGATAGTTTTGTTACTTGTGTTTGCAAAAGCAATAGGTAGCAATCACTTCTGGAGTCTACTAATTAATACTTTAATGCAAATGCATCTCAGCCATTGTAATAACCTCTGCTGATCCTTTTTCATTTTGAACCCAGGTATAATGGTACATAGCTGTTATCCCAGCTTTTGGGAGGTTGAGGCAAGAGGACCACCTGTGTAACCAGCCTGGGTTACATAATGAGCTTAGAGTCATCCATGACTATGTAATGAGGCCCTGTCTTTTTTGGGGACATTTTCATTAATATGGTAGTGTTTGAAGTAATACTGTCTTTACTTAAATTTAAATACCATCTCTTTTACTGTTTGGGGAGAGAGAGAAGAATTTGAGTCCTTTTTATATCATGCTCCTGCTTCAATCTTTTTTTTTTTTTTTTTGTAAACGGGGAATTGGACTCAGGATCTTGTGCTTGTCAGGCAGGCACTGTGCTGCTGAGCTATATCCTCAGCCTTCCTGCTTCAATCTTAAACTCAGCTCAACCTTTCCAGAACTCTAGATGGTAATTTTATGTTTAAGAATTTATCCTGGGGCCAGGGAGATAGTTCAGTAGGATAAGCGCTTGCCTGGCAAGCACAGGGTCCTGAGTTCAACCCCCAGTACCGCAAAAAAATAAAAAAGTATCCTGTAGAGATAGTTCTGTTGTTAATACCTACCCATTTTCTGGTATCCTAAAGCCAAGTTTCTACTTCTGTTATCGCAGTTTCTGCTAAGTATGATGAACATTAGAATATGACTTGCTCACAGCTAAAAGTGTCATCTAAAAAACAAAACAGGCCTAGGTGCGGATCGCCCGGATTGTTGGATCGTCCATCATTGTCAGTGGCGTGAGAGCTACAGTCCTTGCTAAGGCGTCTCCAGCACGTGGCAGTGGTCATCTGGGAGGCTAAGCTGGGTCCTTCTCTCTTCCCTCTCACATCAGCCCAGTTTTGATGCATTTTGGCTTTGAGGCTTTTTTCCCATCGACTTTAATGTCCCTCATGGTCAGATGTGGTTTGATGCTCTTCCCTTCAAAAGTGAACTAGTTCAATACTGCACTAAATAAAATTCTAGTTGACCCATGGATAAGGTGACATTTTCCTGAGAGGCATCAAAAATGGTCTCAGCCAATTTTTTCCTCACTTCTGTGTGTCATAAAAGAAGTTTCAAGGAAAGAATGCTGAACTGGGAGTCAGGGCTTGACAATTCTGTAATCCCTTGTCATTTTGTCTCTGTAGGGCACATTATTGAGGGCATTGGTAGACCAGTTGGTCTGTTTGAACCCAAGCTTTTTGCAATGAGCCACTATTTTGTGTGTGTGTGGGGGGGGGGGGTGTTAAATTGCCCAGGCTAGGCTTAAACAGGCTGACCTCCTGCCTCAGCCTCCCAGTGCCATGATCCAAGTTGTGTACCACTATAGATTGGTGATTTTTGAAACATAGAACAAGGAGAACATGTCTTTGGGCTCTGAATGTTTATTAGTAATGAAACTCTTATGTCATCAGCAGCAGAGGAAAATCAGAAATCTGTCATTTTTAGGGTCCCATAGCTGTTCTGTTGTACCAGTAGCTATCGTGTAAGTGGTAGATGGTTCCTTCCCAAATTAATGTGTTAAGGTTTGATGCTTAGTTTTTTAAAAACTGCCAAAGTATGAGGTTGAAAACAACAGTATTGGGTGCTTTTCAATTCAGAGATGGTAAGACTTTTTGCCTTTCAATTTATCCTTTGGCTAGTTCATGGTTGCAGAAAACACAAATGAAGTGTTTTTGATTTTTTTTTTT
>NW_004524683.1:2680308-2695260 GCF_000260255.1 Octodon degus | reverse complement strand
TTTTTTTGGTGAAAGACAGGGTCTTGCTGTGCAGTTCATGCTGGCCTTGAACTCACTGCATAGCCCAGGCTACCCTCCTGCTTCAGCCTCCTAAGTACTGGGATTCTAGGTGTATACCACCATACCCAGCCTTTACTTAGTTTTTGGCCTGAAATTTTACAAGGGTTTCAAATTAGCAAACAGTTTATTCATACACTTTATTCTTACTAAACAATAGGCACTTGCTCAGGGCATTAGCTGAATATATTTAATGAATGCTATTCACTAAAATCATTTTTAAAATGGTCATTAGGGCTGGCCAGATAGCTCAGCAGATTAAAGTACCTGGTAAGACAGACATGGGGATGTGGCCATGCCAGCCCCTCCCCCCTGCCCCCCCCCACCCCATGCTGAGCCAGAGATTGAGACTGGGTGTGGTGGTGCACACCTGTAATTCGTGTGCTTGGGAGGCTAAACCAGATCATTACAAATCTGATCTGTGTAGTGAGGCCCTGTAGAACCTGTACTAAATACAAAAAAATAGAAAAATTATTTCTTCACGGAGGGTTGTGGGGATTTTTGGTTGCTGTTTTGGTTTGGCTTAGTGTGGTTTTTGTCTTTTTGAGACAGCGTATCACTATGCAGTTCAAGCTGGCCTTGAGCTCCTTTCGCAGCACTGGCTGACCTGGAACTCAGTTTTGCCTCAGCCTTCCAAGTGCTAGGATTACAGACGTGAACCACTATGCCCCGCCACATATGGTTTATATGAGCACTTTTTTGGGGGGGTGGGTTGGTGTGTCCCCCCCCCAAACCAGGGATTGAATTCAGGCCCTTGCACTTGCCAGGGAAGCACTTATTCCACTGAGCTATCTCCCTGGCCCCTGAGCACTATGAGAGAAGTTTTCATTACATTACAGTCTTAAGAAAAGTTACTATTAAAAAAAAAAAAAAAGAAAAGTTACTATTCACTGAGACATTTCAGTATCATATAATTTCCACAGGATTTTCTTTTGGTATAAATAAAGGTGTATCATAAATTAGAATCACACTCTAGGCATGGTAAACCGCTTATAATCATATAAAAAGGGCACCTGTGTGACTTGGACCCCTTCTGTAACCATGCTTACAGGCTCCAGATTTCTTGGCACAATATAAATAAAAGAATTCAAATACAATGAAGAATTGCTCTAAAAGTCAGAATAGCAGTGTGTTCTGAATGTCTGTAAAGAGTTTTGGTTGGCTATGCAAAACCCAGTATGTGGGGTCAACTGTGTAACTAATCCCATCATTTAGGACCAAAAGTAAGTTCTCAGCATTGTATGAATTGAGAAGGTTGGACTGTGTTACCAGACTACTGAGGCTGGCTTCTAGTGCTCCACAGAAGAGACTTAGAAACAGGCTGCATTCTGCCAATTGCAGGATTAAACCCATTCCTCAGCTTTGAAACAGGGCAGAATAATGAGCCTATATCCATGAGAGTAGCTAAACAGTGAACGGTTTATAAGCTACGGTGTTAACAGTGAAGTGATTTTCATAAATGAGTAGGTCCTCATGGATCTTGGTTGCCCTGTTAATTTTTATTTGTAAGGGCTTGAGTGGTGATAACTCCCAGGCATTCTTCCTGGTTGTGAGAAGGTGCCAGATGGGCTGATAATTTCACATGGGCTGTTATTGCCAGTCCTCTTAGGACTTTCTTAATATTGAATTAAAGGCTTTGAAGTTTCCTTTGAGGTAAAATGCAGTTTGTGTTTACGGCTTTTGATAAACTGGGCTCCTGATTTCCCATGAAGGCCAAAGAACACAAAATGTGAACTCAACATTTAGTCTTAGTGATTATAACTTAATCTACTGAAAGCATTCTTTTTTCTAACTTCAGTAGTTGGTGAAAGAAATACTTATTTTTTGTGAGCAAAACAAACTGGTGCTGGAGGCTTATATTCATGTTTAACCCTATGTAATCAGTTCTTCACACAGCAGCTAGAGTAATTTTAAGTGACTAGATTGGATGATGTCATTCCCTGGCTTAAGACTATCATAGCTTCCCATTGTGGTAAAAATAAAATCCAAACTCCTTAACTGGGATCAGTAGGCTTTGTGCCTGGTGAAGTGGCAAGCTCGCACCTGTCTGAGGTCTTTTTGAACTACAGACTCTGCCCTGCAGCAGGATGCTTCTCTTAGACAAAGCACATCCTTTTTATTTACTTCATGGCTCTAGTTCTTTATGTACTTGCATGCCTTCCCTATCAGAATAAGTTACTCAAGAGCAGGGCAGTAGATGCTTAAAAAGATATGGGATATTTGTTAAGTGAAGGGAAAGACAAAATAGAGAAAAGAGACTTAAGGAATCTGAAAATTTCTGCTGGAGAGAGAGCTACCATTATCCCAAGGATATTCCCACTAGAGCATAGCTCATTAAGAGTTTGGGGTTGAGAAGAAAAAAGGCAATACAAATGCCCAGTATATTCCCGTTTGTCAGGAATGTGCCAGTCATAGTTCTATAAGTTTTTGAAAGAAAGGACATAAAAGTGGGTTTATAGTGTTTTAAATCTGCCTGGTGCCCATGTTCGCAGCATAGGACCTAAGACCAGGCCAGTTGTACTTTCCTCACATTCTAAAAAGTGGTTCAGCCAGGCATGGCGATAGACACCTGTAATCCCAGCACAGGATGCTAAGGCAGGAGGTTGGTTGACTGAGTTCGAGATGAGGCTGGGCTACACAGTTCAAGGCCAGCCTAAATTACAGAGTAAGACTTCCCCCCACTTTTTAATACTTCCATTTTAGTACACATCAAGTTTACCTGAAGGGCTTGCTAAACTTCATGTTGCTATGCCTCATCCCTATAGTTTCTAGGTCTTTTATTATTATTTTTTTTTATGGTCAGCTCAGCCCACCCTGGGGGCGGGCTGTTATGGCATGTGGTGCTGGGGATCGAACCGAGGTCCCTGCATGCTTGCCTAAGCTTGCCCAAGCAGATGCTTTAGACCACTGAGCTATCTCACCAGCCCAGTTTCTAGGTCTTAGAAGTTATTTCAAGTAAGTTCCCAGATAATACTTAATATTGCTGGTTTGGAGATAGCACCATGACAACTGCTTGCCTAAGAGACAGATTTTGAGTAACAGCAGACTGACTTGTCCTTATCTGGCCTTTTCTTTTTTGCAGTAGCAGGGATTGAACCCAAAACTTGTGCTATATCCTCAGCCTTTTGATTTTTTTTTCTCCCCTTCCATTTTTTTGAGATCCTGTATTGCTAAATTGCATGGGTTGGCCTTGAAGCTGAGGCAGGTTGTTATCCTGCCTCAGCTTCCCAGAATGCTGAGCTTAACAGGTGTGCAGTACTACACTGGCTCTTTCCTGGCATTTTTAATAGGGGTTTAGGGAAAGACATCCTTCCTCACTGGCTGTAAGCTATAAGGACATGAGGGCTGAATGCCACATACCATTGCCCCTGTGAGGCTGCCAGTTCAAGAAAACAGGCCTAACCAGAAACAAAAGCAAGAGATCAAGAAGCCATAATGGCAGCATTAGAGCTCTTGATCTGGTCTCCCCCCAGGCCAGCTGTACCACTGCCTTCCCACACAGTATGTACGGACCAGTAAATTTACCGTTAGTATATTGGGGGATGAGCAATATGATTTATGCTTTTTTGGGGGGGGGGTGGAACTGGGAATTGAACTCAGACCTTTGCGCTTGCCAGGGAAGTGCTTATTCCGCTGAGCCATCTCCCCAGCCCCCAGATTCATGCTTTTTAATCTTAGGCAGTTTTACAAAAGTTGTCGTTTAAACCCCATTAGACAAACTGATTAAAATTTTAGAGTCTATGGTGGTTCAACTAAGGCTCTGTGCGTGTGCGACATTACTGGGGACTGAATCCTGCATTCTAAGCACGCTAGGCAAGCACTCTACCCCTGAGCCTAAAAGGATCTTGTTAAGTGTCCATGCAGTCCTCAAACTTGGAATCCCTTTGCCACAAACCTCTGAATCCCTGGGATTGCAGATATGTGCCACCATGATTGGCTGACCTCAGTTTTGAGTCCAGTCTCCTATTGTGAACTACCACTTGTAATTGGTGGCACTTAAAGTTGGGTGTTAGGCATGGTGGTGTATGATGCATGTAATCCCAGCTCTTGAGAGACTGAGCCAGCAGGTCACTGCAAGTTCAAGGCCCACCTGGGCTACATAGTTAGACCCTGTCTCAAAAACAACAAAAGTTAGTAGACCAGCCTTTTTTCATGCTATGGATGCATTCACAGCCTTTGCAAGAGATAACTGCAGCCCACCATCTCTAAGAGGTAGATGAAAATACTCTGGCCCAGTAGCAGAGTGCATACCCTGAGTGAAGTCCTAGGTTTAGTCCTCAGCACATAAAAGTTTTTCTTTTCTTTTGATGGACCACTTGGGCTATAGCTTATGTTTAAACTAGAAGTTTGAGTATCTTTAGTATTGTGTACCATCCAGTTTCCCAGTGTTCCTACAAATTACTCTCTTCAACTTGTACATAAGTGTGTAACACTGCAAGCCTCAGTCCAGGCCTGAAGCCCTGCCTCTGTGCAGGCTTTATTAAAACCCATCTCTCAGGCAGCTGTGTGGTCCAGAGAACCATGTTAACCGATATACCCTGTCTGTACCCTGGCAAGGGTTTCCATTGGTTCTTAGCCAGTACTTCTTCCATCTTTATCATTGGGCCAAAAAACAGTATAACATCCAGCCAATAATTTTACAGCTTGTTGAAGTTTGACAAAGTAACAATATTAATTACCATTTTCTCCAGAGCATAAGATGTCTGATATTGTAAAGTGCCTGTTAATGGAGAAAAAAATCCAATTGCTTTGAGGTGTTAGCTGTGATTAAACTAAAATGTCAACACTCATAGAGACCTTTAGTAATTGTGTGCTTTCCCAAAGGACTCTGTTACATTTTCTCACATAATAGAGTTTATACAGTGTAAGCAGTTCATAGATTGCTCATTTACAAGTAGACTTTTCTTTCAAATGAGGCTTCTTGTGCGTGTACTTACCCTGTTGCTTAACAATTAACTTTGCACCCGAGTTCAAAGGAGTTGTGCTAACCCAAGCAGAAAGGTACCTTCCTACCTTGGAAAGCCGCGTCTGCAGGTAGGAGGTGGCATTCCTGTTTGGTGCTTTGGCTTTCCCATTTTCAGCAGTAGACAGAACCCACTTAAAGGCATCTGTTAAACTTTATATTGAAAGCACAAGGAAACTGCACAGCTTGTAACCTCAGCACAGAGGGAGGCCAAGGCAGGAAGACTGCAAATTCAGGCCCCGCCTGTCTTAAAAAAATAAGGCTGTGGATATAGCTCAGTGATAGCCCCTGAATTTAATCCCTGGTACCACATTCAGACAATAAAAATAAAGCAAGGAAATTATTGTTTATCCCTCATCTTTGAGTTGGTGAACTAGGGAGTAATTCCAGAGAAAAGTGGATTTAATTTCTTGTGTCCAGTAGTCTGACATCAGTCTGGGGCTTTCTGAAAACGTTACAGTGCCCTTCTTAACCTGCTGCGAATCTTCCACATGGGCCTCAGCCAAGTCCTGGGTTGATACTGGCCTCTTAGAGGCCTAGCTTTTATGTCAGCTTGTGGCTTTTTGCTGTGAATGGCGATAACTGTCTTGGAAGCCTTCCCATTCTGACTTAGATAAGGAAATGGGGAAACTTGCCGGTGTGTGGGAGAGCTGATAGGAACCAGCGCCCTGCCAGGCAGAGAGCCGGTGCCCAGTGAGAGGCTGAGGGAGACTTGCCAAGGGCATGTTCAGATCATGTTACATAGTTGCTTCCCTGACAACTGGGTTCATCTGTGTGGCATGGTACTTGGACACTGAGTATTCCTTGCGCTACACTTCCTGCCTACTGCAGAGCCCTTCCCCCACCCCATCCCACTGCCATTTAAGAAGCCAGTTCCATGTGTTTGAAATGCATGGGAATGCAAGCACGTATTGAGAAAGGTTACCTCATTTTGCAGATGAAAACCCAGAAAAAGACTTGACCAGAGTTAGAACTTACACTGTAGCAAGGAGGAAAGAATCTCAAACTCTTCTAAATTGCTAGCTTTCAGAGGGGAACTTTTTCCAAGGACAAAGCCAAGATTAGAATTCAGACCTTCCTGTTTGTAAGCCAAAAACACCTGATCATCTGACTGTAGAACACATGTGCTGGGAAAGTCTGCGCTGTTAAGCAACTGCCAGGAATAACTCAAGTACACTGGAGGCCCATGACAAGCTTTTTCTTAGCTTCAGAGTCCCCTGTGTAAGGGAAGCATGTGGTGGTGCTGGTGGTGAAACCTAATGGTTTCACTCTTGAACATATTTTCAGTAGACTATCTCAGCAACTGCAGGGCAGCAGAGGTAAAAGTGACATGGGCTGATTAGCAGCAACAGGACAGCAGCGACAAATGTTGGCAAGGAAGCTATCCTGAGAAATTTTTAAATAAAAACAAAGCCACCTGCAGTGAACATTCAGATAAAGGGCTGTGTTTTGTTTTCTTGTGAACTGCATTTTGTAAATCATATGCCATGACCAGCCTGTCTTTGGCTGAGCAGTTCACAGCACCCTGTGGAGCCCGCTCCAGTTCAGCACCCTGTCCCACCCCTGCAGTCTGGGAACAGCCTCATGGCAATCCAGACTTTGGAGAAAGCTTGCAAAAATCTTGCTCTCTGTAAGGGACATTCCTTTGACTTGTTCTGGCAAAATAAGACATCTTCATGGCATTTCTAGTCTCAAAGTATGAACTACAAAGGGTGATCATGCAGGCATTTGATTTTTTCCTGTGAACTTCATTTACCTATAACCCATGACTTTTATCTCATTCACAGGAGTCGAATTGATTATGTAGTAACCACAGATCCTCTGGGCCTTCCCCAGGTCTCCAAAGGGTTTGCTGTGCCCTGTATGGTGGCCTGCAGCTGCAATCCCAGCAACTCACGAGGCCATCAAGATGATGACACATTCACAGCATGACCCTATCTTGAAAAAATAGAAAGGCCTGAGCATGTAGCTCAGTGATAGACTGCACTGGGCTCAACTCCTAGTACCACGAAACAAGATTGCTTGCTGAGTAACATGAATTCAGGTGTTTGGGAGACACATTTTCACAGATGAGTATTTTTGCTGCATACATGATTTTACACTGACATAAGTGAATGATAAAACTTGGTGTTGGTCACTTAGAGTTCTTTGTCCCAGGGGTTACAAATTCAGATGCTGGGGGAGACCTGCCTAGCAAGCACAAGGTCCCAAGTTCAATCTTTAGTACAGGAAAAAAAAATTCAGGCCATATTCAGGGCCAGAAAAGTAGCAAGTCTTTAAAGTAACATCTATTTTGTTCTAATAGATTCCTGTCTAGTGGAAATTAAGGCTCAGTCTTGCCAAATTGGAGACCAGAAACCAGATTCTTTTGTGAAATTTCACTTTTAAATGTTGACAACTTAATGAAAAAAAACTTCACATACATGCCATGTCATCTAAATAGACCATGTGACTTCTAATCAAGACTTTCTGCCCTACCCAAGAATTAAAGCTACACATATGTTACCGAAGCATGTGGCATGATCTCTTAAGGGCATAAATTTTATTAAATACTATCTCTTAACTGAAAAAGCTAATACAACAGGCCAAGAATAACTTCTGTTTCTAAGAAAAAACCAGTAAATGTGCCTTTGAGTGCAGCAAGAATGCTTGATGCCTCTCAGATGATTCCGGGGGTTTCAGTCTGGCAGAGAGCAAGGTGCAGATTGGTTCCTGAGAAACCGCCCTTACCCTCAGTGTTCCTGGCGTTGGTGCACACAGGGCCACGCAGCTTTGCTGTCCAGCCTGGGCATCCCTGTTCTCTATTCATAGAGACTGATTTTTCTACTGATGGGTTCAAGTTTCATCTGACTGAAAACACTTATTTGGTTTTTAAAATTGGAACGTTACAAAGGGAGTGAAATGAACTATGAGAAGTAAGGTGGTAGATATCCGTGTGCGATCTCTGTGTCTAACCCCCAGGAGCTTTGAAATTTCCCCAGATCCTTCTAGTCTTAGAAGTTGAGACCTTGCTAAGGTTTGAAACACAGTTTGGCCTTCGGTATCATGTAAAAAGATTTACCTTCAGATTAGTATGGGTGAAAGCAAAGATTTACAGGTTTTTTGTTTTTGTTTTTGTTTTTTTAAGCCAATCAATGTATTTCAAGAGAAAATGTAAACTTTATACATTCTCTTATGCGTCACAGTGAAAAACAAGTACCCATAAGTACCCGTATATGTGATAGGGCAGGAAGAGGGCTCCACCTGCTCTGCCCTTGGCAAAGGCCTGTGGCCACCTGGTGAAACACCAGCTTTGCCTTTGCTCGGATGTCCTGGAGCCATCCCACTGGAGCACCAGTGGACCCCAAGGGGAGGGCAAAGCAGGAGGAGGGGATCTTTTGAAATGTTTCCAGGAGTTCTGTCCAGTGTCTCTGTCCGTTGTCCAGCCCAGGAGTGCTGCGCAAAGCTACAAGGACACTGACGAGACTATGGATCTGTTACCATTCTCCAAGGAAGACTTGGCTTGGAGTGTGGCTGCCTGGATCCGAAAATGCGTCCTTGACTCCATGGAGTAATTCTTGTAGTTTTGCCTAGAAATGAGCAGAGAATCAGACATGTGCTTTTTACTCCTGAAGGTCTTCTCTTCCATTTGAGTTGTGTGAGGACCCCACCGCCACTGCCAGCCAAGGAGGAGGCTGAAGTCCCCGTGCTGTCCAAAGAACAAGCTGAGCCCTATCCAGTAGAAGGACTGACCAACAGGGTGTGTGGCCCCACACCTCTCAAGCAGCAGCCTCAGGAGAGAGCCATGATCTATAAGCAGCCCTGCAGCTGGGTGCTGTGACCCTCAGCAACTCACTATCTGCTTCTGGGATTATAAACTGTTCATTTTGAAACGCAGGAGGCAGCTTTCCCAGGGTGGGTGGAAGCTGTGTGCTGGGGAAATGGGCCTGGCACTGGAACTCCACACGGCCGCTGCTGTCTGGGCTCTTCCACCCCCAGCCAGTGCTAAACTTGGAGCGAGGGACAGATGGAGGTGACCTAAGGCTTACTTGGCAGATTCCAGGAGTTTGATGGCCTCTTCGTTTCTACCCTGTTCCATAAATAGGAGGGCCAGCTCCAGTAGGGCATTTGGGATCAAGTAGTGGTCATATTTAATCTTCTTTTCACTGTAAAACAGGAGATGGCTCACAGGCTTTGCTCCTTGAGGTCCTTCTCTGGAGCCTTCCCAGGAGTCCGTGTGAGAATTTCCTGTGCTAAATTCCAATTTGGGAATGTTCCTACTGGCCAGCCTTTGAAATCCTGGTGCCATCCTGCATCCCAGGCCTCAGCTCATCGAATGGCTCCAGTCATGTCCTTAGCTTACTCTCCCACCTCAGACCCCACCTTCCCCCCCACAAGGTTGCATGGCTTATGACAGGGTCAAGTGGGAGGCTCTGATTTGGCCTCCTCTCTAGAGCTGCTCCAGAAATAAAACCCCAGGCTGCCCTGCCTAGGGTCCTCCCCTGCTCCCCACACAGGATGGAAAGGCTAGCTGCCTAAATACAGCATCTGGGCCCTTTCTCAATCCAAGCTTCCTTATTCCATCTTCAACCCTTTCCTCATTGCAGCTACATCCAGACAGGGAAGGACCTTCCTCACTACACCTCAACCTCCCAAGTCTTTCCTGTGTCCAGGCGTTGCATAAGCTGTACCCAGTCTACTTAAAACTTTCTCCCTGCTTTTCTGTGCTGGATAAACTTCACAGTTGAAGTGTTGGCCCTGGAGAGCCAGGCGTGGTAGGGCACCACCCTGTAATCCCAGCACTGGGGAGGCTGAAGCAGGAGGATCATGCAAAGTTAGAGGCCAGCCTAGACTACACAGTGAGACCCTGTCTCAAAAAAACGAAACAAAATGTTGGCCCTGGGGAGCTTTCTCAGTTATCTCCTATCAGATTTAGGTCCTTCCTCCAGGCAATTTGTGTCCCCTCTAGTTCCTTTAAGGACAACTCCAAGGGTGCTAGATTGGGTTGATAGAACTGTGGCAGCAAGGGTGTAGTTGCTGCCCCACGGGAAATGCCATGATGGCTTCCTCAGGCAGGCAGGCAGGCAGGCAGCAGCTCTGGGCCAGCTGGGACTGAACAGTCTGTGCCAACACAGGTCCTAGTATGGCAGTGAGTGGAGCCGCTGGGGCAGCCACTGTGGTGGGCGTGAGGATGAAGGAGCCCTGGAAATGCTTCCAGGAGACGCAGGCCCAGTGGGAGGAGGCAGGGCACTTACTTAGCAGCAATGCTCCTGAAATTCTCTTCGGCCTCCTGGACCCGGCCCAGGTATTTGAGACACAGGCCTTTCAACAGCTTCACCAGGCACTCATCATCTACAGAGTACTCGTTCTCTGAGAAGGGCAAGCAAGAAGTGAGGCTTGCTCATTCTGCCACAGTTACCAGGGACCTGCTCTGCAGGGCCCAGCACACAGGCAATCGGCCATGGGCCCTGTCCCCAGGAAACTCTCATCTGAGGACAGACAGATGCATGGAGTGTGCCTTAGACTACCTGAGGGAAGCCCAGGGGCTGTGGGGGCCTGGAGGCCTTGACCAGGGGACGCTGCTGCTTGGAGTTGACATTGGAACTCAACACAGTAAGACAAGGGATAGTTAGCAGGGGGAGAGGGGAAGGAAGGCACTTGCAGAGGGAAGCTCCAGCTGTAGAGACCTACTCTGGCAGGCGCAAGGGCCTGCGTGCAGTCACCTGGGCACTTGGCCAGCACTGCTTCAGCCTTGGTGATGATTTCGAGCATCCCATCCGTGAGTTCCGGCTGCTTCCCAATCACAGCATAGCCGTTCCAGATGTACATCATTTCCTGGGGGAAGGGGAGTGAGACAAGTCAGCCCTGGATTTTGCCTCACCCAGGCCTCTGTTTTTCATCTGTAAGATGGACAGTTCAGATCAGAGCGTTTTCAAAGGCTGCCTTAGCTATAATCTTCTGAGACCAGTCTCAGCTTGGCCTACATGGGCTTCAAGGGATTCTGGAGGGAACTTCATCCCTTATGACTGAGGTCTTACCCTACTTCTGTGAGCATTTAACTTGGGCCAGCATCCTGATCCCTCTTTGGAGCTGCCTACATTTCTCCCTCATTTTCTGCTCAGGGTGTCCCTGGGTGCTACTGCGTCCTCTCTCAACCTCTCTCCATCCTTTGAGGACCAAGCCATGCCCACCCCCTCTAGGAAGTCTTCCTCCTTGCTCCAATTAGCAATAATGAAACACTTTAGGACAAAAACTCTGCCAGCCTCTCTCCCACACCAAGGGATGGGTACAGTCATGGAAGCTCACCTTCCATTTCCTGTAGGAACAAGTTAGCATGCTGAGAACTGAAAACCACATCTAGTCACCCCTCACCTGCCTTCCCCCCCCCTCCCCTGGCCTCAACAGCCAGGAAGCTGAAGGTATTGCATGAATTCTTATTCACAGTAATTCTCTCAGCTCATATGAGCATTTCCTAAGTGATCTAATAGATGTGAGCATGACTTGTATGAAGTTCTACAAAGACACTTGTTATATTCTAGGGAGGGAATATAAGTTTAGACCATTATTTCTCAAATTGTCTGGGGTCCCAAGTGAGTAAATGTCTCATTAAAAAGATTTGGGGGGCGGCAGGGAAATAGCTCAGTAGAATAAGCGCCTGCCTGGCAAGCGCAAGGGCCTGAGTTCAATCCCTGGTTCTGCCAAAAAAAAAAAAAAAAAAAAAAAAAGTAAATAAATAAATAAATAAATAAATAAAAAAGATTTGGGGATCTGTGCCCAAAAGGGGAAAAAGCAAATATATAAGTTCTTCTGAAGATTCACAAGCAGATTAGCATGTAAAGCTGCCCCAATTTTGTTAGGCCTGTCTTTCCCAAGCATTTACTCATGGAAAACCCTTCTCTCTTTTTTTTTTTTTTCCGGAACCAGGGATTGAACTCAGGCCCTTGTGCTTGCCAGGCGCTTATTCTACTGAGCCATCTCCCTGGTTCTATCATGGAAAACCATTTCCTACCTAAGTAGTATTTTTTTCAGATTACAGTTTGAAATATGTTTCCTTAAATTTTTGGTACAGTTATATCTCCTGCCCTTCCTACAATAACTCCTTCTCCATTTGATAGGAACAATGCTATTGTTTGTTTTATTCATTCATTTGGTTTTTGAGACAGGGTCTCACTATAGTCTAGGCTGGCCTCAAACTCATGGTGATTCTCCTGCCTCAGCCTCCCAAGTGCTGGGATTACAGGTGTGCACCACCACACCCGGCTGTATACTGTACAGTGTAAACTGTAAGGTATTTTAAAACTTACCCAGAAATATTCAGAATAAAAGATTTAAATAAAATCCCATATAAAAAGTTTAACATTTACAAAATTTTGTCGCATTTTATCAGTAAATTCTCAGAACTGCTTTATTAAATGGGCATGATTCATATGCTTACATTCATTTTATATTGAGGAAAGAGGGAACTTAGCGAAGGTTATACACAGGACCAGAAAGGTGCATTTCTGGGCAGGCCTATTCTTTGCTGGCTGCCTTACTGAGTAGCAGCAGCACTGAGCAGCTGGAAGCACCTCTGATGCCTGCTCAGATCAGGCCTGGAGTTAGCCGCCACAGTGGCTCGGAGCACAGGCTCTGGAGCCAGCTGCTGAACAAATTCTGTTGCTCCAGCTCGCATGTTGGGACAGTCAGCTCATCTTCCTAGTTGCCTATTAGGCCTCAGTACTTCTGTTAGGTGTTATTTGCTCAAAGTTGAGTCTGACATGGGCTGGGACTGCAGCCCTCAGAAAAAGTCAGTCTGTCGAGGGAGGGACAGTGTGAACCTCTGCTATCCTCATGTGACAAAACTGGAATAGATGTCAGACAACACAGACAGCTGGTGAGCTCTCTGCCTGGAGGCCAGAGTGGCCTGCCCAGGAAAGCAGCTATTTCTGAGCTGAGGAACCTGCAGCTCTGCTGTCTGGACACCCACCTTCCATGACCACCCTGGGGCAGAGCCCTGCTCACCTCTGCCCTGCCCCTCTTCTAGTCCCAGGTGAATTGTGAAGCCCTTTCCAAGCCCTGAGGCCCAACATCTTTTTCCCTTATCCACCACCCTCCAGGCAGTGGCTACCAACCAATTGCTAAAACCCCCACTCCAGGCCAGTCCACAAAGCCTACTCACCAGAGCAGGGATTGGCAATGAGACAGGGTTGGGGGAGAGGTAGCGCCTCGACTTCCGAATGGCAAACTTCTCCGTGGGCAGTGATTTCCCAGCAATCTTGAGCTTCAGGCCAGGCACGGCTCTGGGAAAGAGAAGGGGAGGTTAGGAGAGGATGAGAAAAAGCAAGAGAGGAATGAGCGTTCCCAGCCTACCCCGCTTATGTGGGACTCAGTTTCCCTATCTGTATGGTGAGCATTGGCCTCTAAAGAGCCTTCCAGGTGAGAAACAGCCTTTGGCTCTGTTCTTATAGGACTTGTCCCATACCTTGACCACTTCCTGACTGCAGAAGGGACCCCAAAACTGGCAGGCTGGACCAGACACCCCAGGCCTGCCCTGCCCCTCAGCTATTTCCCCAACTTTCAGGCCTCATTTCCTAGGAGGGCCCAACAGAAGTCCAATCCTAGTGTCACACAGGGGACTTAACACCCAGAGAAAGGGTGGGGCCCACCCGCCTAGACCAAACAGCTCCATCCCAAATTGACTCTGGCTTCATACAATGCCTCTGCCTCTCCAAGGGCAGAATAAAATGCTGTTGGGCAGCTCCACACCAGGAGCCTCGCCCACCAGCTCCAACTCCTGCCAGTCACTGGGTGTGGTTGTAATCTCTGGCCTGGGCCACTTAGGCTCAGGAAACAGCTGGGCCTAGGGGTGATGACACCCCAAATTCCTTGTCTGCTAATGTAGCATAGAGCCCCTCATAGCTCATGTTGGTAAAGACACCTATGCCTACCCTCCCAGGCTTTTTTTTTTTTTTTTTGTCTTTTTAAGACAGGGTTTTGATATGCAGGCTGAAATTGAGCTCATTTTATAGCCCAGACTGATCTCAAACTCACAAAGAGTTTGGGCTTACAGTGCATGTGCCACCATACCTGGCTGCTCACAGGCTTTCTGGGAGGTTCTGTGAGATGGAGACATGGAGTTCACTGTAGCAGCAGGCATCCCACAGATGAGGAGCACCCTATTATTGGAACAACAGTAGCCCAGGGAGCTCCTGTTACACCCACTTCCAGGTCTGCAAATTGGGACTGAGGAACCTCACCATGACTGGAGGAGTGCGCCAGGCTTCATTGTCACTGCTGAGCTTTCCCGAGGACTTCCCTGACCCTCTCAATGCAAACAGGTGGCAGAAAAAATGGTAGCAGCACCCTGGGTGACAACTCTCTGGCTTCCCAGTTTTAAGAAGGTTCTTCCCTTCCAGCACTGGGGATTAAATCCAGCTCTTTTTGTACCGGGTCTCACTACACAGCTCAAACTTGTAGTAATCCTGTTTTCAGCCTCCCTAGCACTGGGATTACAGGCATGCCCCACCATTGCTGGATCTCAGTGGCTGGCACAGCATTTGGTGCGGGGGGTGGGGGGGAGATAGAACTATGGTCCCTGCACTTGCCTAAATAGGCACTTAGTCCACTGAGCTATCTCAAGCCCCTGGTTCCCCCCTTTTTTTTGGTAGAATCTCACTAAGTCACTGAATTCCCTAGGCTAGGCTTGAACTTGTGATCATCCTGACTCAACCTCCCAGATTGCTATAATTACAGACACCACACATGGTTTAGCAGGCTCTTTAAAACACATTTTCTTGGGCTGAGGAGATAGCTCAGTAGAATAAGCGCTTGCCTGGCAAGCACAGGGGCTGAGTTCAATCCTTGGTTCCACCCCCCCCAAAAAAAAAAAATGGGTATTCAGAGTCTCACTACTAGATCAGACTTGTAGGCAGCCTCCCAAGAGCTGGGAATGCAAGTGTGCGCCACCACGCCCA
>NW_004524683.1:2650823-2679506 GCF_000260255.1 Octodon degus | reverse complement strand
AAAAAAAAAAAAAAAAAAAAAGTTAAAAAGAAAAACAACCTTGCAAGGGAGGTGATTTCAGTGGTTCCTCGGTTCATGAAATCAAGTTCTGTTTTTTTTAGACAAGGTCTTGCTATGCAGTTCAGGCTGGCCTTGAGCTCACTTTGTACCCCAGGCTGGTCTTGAACTTCCAATGATCCTCCTGCCTCAGCCTTCCCAATGCTGGATTACAGGCGTGCACTACCATGCTTGCCTAGGTTCCATGTTGACCTGATGGGGAACGGCTGCCGACCCCAGCCTCCCTGGGCGGCGGCTGGAGTAGCATGGGCCTGGCTGCACAGCAGAGCCCACCTGAATAACTCCACTTCATCGTCCCCGAATGGCTTGTAGTCCTCCTTCCCAAACATGCTGAGGTAGGCAGCCTTCATGTAGATGTAGGTGGCCTGGGCGAGAGCAGGGGAACAGCTGTCAGAGGTACAACCTCCCTCCCTGGAGTCCCCTGACTGGGGTGCCTCATCTGGACCTCACCATGTCCAGCACAGGGGCGAACAGTGTCCCTGGCCGGAGGAGCAGGTTGGACAGAACTGAGGGAGCCAGTGCAACCTGAGGACATGAGCTGGGAGTTATCAAGGACCCAGGCGACATGCAGACAGGCAGGGTTGCCAGGGCTTCTGGAAGGCTGTGACTGCACAGTGAGCCCCTGAAGGCCAATCCAGAGACCCCACAGAGCCGAGTGGCCAGGAAGCGTCGTGTGCAAGGTGCTGTGTTAAGAAAGGCAAACAGAAAATTGGGCAGGGCCCTGGGTAGGCTCAGTAGTCTCCCGGAAGATCCATCTGAGTGAGCACCAGCCTCCCTCACTCCCTGCCCAGGACTCGAGGAATGCACAACCCTCTCCTTCCGGAAACCCCCAGAGCTACTGGGGCCTATGGAGCAGGGAGCCCACCCCGGAGCCTGGCGAGCGCGTGCGCGCGTGCGCGCGTGCACACACACACACACACACACACACACACACGCGCGCGCGCGCGCGCGCGCGCGCACACACACACCCCTAGCAGGAAACCAAACCCGTCTCCTGGCTGAAGTCCCTGGGAAGAGGCGCCTGGCTCGGTGCTGCCCTCACACGGCTAAGCCCTGAACTGCATAAACTGCCGCTCTGGCCACCTGGGGCTGCTTCCAAGGAAAACACCTACCAGCGGCCAAGAAAGAAACAGGGGTGGAGAAGAAAAGGGAGCAGGACATCCTGGAGCCTGCCTCTGTAGGAGGTGGAAAGCAGACTTTACCTGGCAGTCACTACTGCTGGAGCCCAGTCTGTCCTTCCCAGTGTGAGGAAAACCCGGTTGGGCTCTAATGGGACATCCCTCAAAGGCAACCTGTCCCCACCACCTTTAACACCTCAGCCCCTCCCTCTCCTCTCCCCCTGACACGGAGGCAACCAGGTTCTAAGGCCTTCACCTCCTGTCTAGTTTTGGAATCTCCCGGGCCTGGGCCTTGCCCTGTCCTACTCTTGCTCTCTGGCAAACTCCAGCTGCGCTGGCCTCCCTGCACCTGCTATAGCCACGATTCCCGCTGTAGCAGAAAATGCCCCCCCCCCCCCCGCCAGTATACTTCAGTTTCTTAGTTGCCCAGGTAATAGTTCCTGTTTCACATCCGGTTATTCCTGTCTCTTAGAAACACTGTGATGCATAGTGGGTCACTGTGATGCACATCGTATAAACCAATCCCCAACTGACAAGCCACTCTGTTCTGCACTTCCTGCTTGCTTATGCCATGGAAGCCCTAGACCACCAGAGATCAGGGCCTCATATTCTGGGAATCATCCCAATCAGTGCCTGTCAACGTAAATAAATCTGCCTCCAAATCCTGGGTGTCATTTCGGTGTTTCTGCTTCTGTAGCACCTCCTCACTGAAGTCTTTTCCACAGAGCCATGTGACTTGGCCCTCCATTGCCCTGAGTCTTCTCTGATGGCCTCCCCAGTCACTCCTCTGACAGAACCTGATGCCAGCAGACTCAGACTGCATCTGCGTTTGCACTTCTTGTCTCCCTCCTCACTAGGACATGAGCCTTAAGCAGGGTTTTTGTTCACTCTTACATTCCTGACCTAGTAATGGGGGTGCTCAGCATGCACAAACATGAACCAGGAGTTCAAGGGCTCCTCTCACCCCTGCTGTTAAACTAAAGCCCACACAGCCACAGAGGCCGTTCTGATCTGTCCCATCTCCTTTCCTGCTCATAAGCTGCCACCCCAATTCTCCAGGCCCAGGACTCTACTGCCTGCTGCCAGGTGCATTCCCCACCCCACCCCAGACCACAAATCCACACTGTGGTGAAGTGGATGTGGTGACCTAGAGTGGTGGACATCCAGCTCATGGACAGGTGACAAAAATGGTAGCCACCTTCTAACAAAAGCCCAGACTACCCAGAATAATCTAACCCTCTGCCCTCTGCACCAGCATCAACTTGCTTGATTGTGATCCCAGTTTCTGTACCAGGCAGGTGGTGCTTGTGTTGTAGAAGCTCACGGTTCTGAGACAGAGGGTCCCTCCTGTCCCCCATGTGCCTATGCCATGAGCCCCTGAGCAAGCAGGCAATACAGAACCTGTCCCCGCCGAGCTTCTTTCTGCTCTTGCTGCTCCCTGGCTCAGAGGTCTTCTCACTCCCACCCCTCTGCACCTTATGCTCTCCATGGCTCAGCTCAGCAGCCTGTCCTCCTGAAGCCTCCCTTCTCCTCCTGGCTGGTTCTGACTACCAGGGCTATCCCTGCACCACTAGGATCCCCTTTTACTGCACTGAGAGTTCAAAGCTGGCAGACACAGAAGGACTTACTGCCCAAAATCACATAGTGATCTGGGTGCACAGCTTGTGCTCACAGGGAACATCCTGACACCTGGGATGTGACATCCTCTGGGATCCTGCCCTCCTTAGAGCATCTCTGCAGACACCCAGGCCTCCCCTTCCCTGCGTGGGGCTTCAGCTGGTGGCCTCACCACATAGGAAGTCTTGGGCAGTCCCTTTTAGTTCCCAATGGTTCCAAACCCTTTGTTCTTATTAAGACTGGGAAGGTCAAGGAATGGGGCTGTCATCAGCAGGGCAGACCCATATCCTCCCAAAGCCTGGTAGCAAGGGAAAAGCAGAGACTTCTGAGTCTCGCAGAACTGTCTTCCTATCCAAATCTGTCACTCATTGCTATGTGGACTGGTATCTTCTTTTAACCCCCGAGCCCAGTGTACTGACGCACTGGCTGTGGTGTGGAGGAAATGGGTAGGGCCCCGGGAAAGCCTCCTGGGGCCCGCCTGTCCCAGGGAAGACTTACAGCCTGGACCCTAAGCAGCAGTACTGAGGAGGGCCTTCCACACAAAGGTACGATGGGGATGAGAAACAAGGACTAGATGCAAATGACACTAGGTCCCCTGACATGGGCAGGGCAGATCAGTTGTAGCCGTGCCTGGAATACTTTGCAGAGAGGGCTTCTGAGTTGACGACCAGGCCAGTGAGGTTCAACTGTGGGACTGCAGTTGAAACCAAGGAGAAGGGGCTAGGGAGATAGCTCAGTAGAATAAGTGCTTGCCTGGCAGGTGCAGGGTCTTGAGTTCAATCCCCAGTCCCACCAAAAAAAAAAAAAAAAAAAAAAGAAAGAAAAAAAGAAACCAAGGAGAAGATGAGTACCAGGAGAGCCGGCGGTCACCTTGTCTGTCATATAAAGAGTATGCTGGCACAACAAGGTGTCACATGTTCAAGAAAAGAACACATCCACTGGTGGAAAGACTACGCCTGGGAATGTATTTTGAATTCCTAGATCTAAACCTACCTGAAGTCAGGTTTGCCTACATTTTCTAGTTACATAAGCCAATGATGAGCCCTCTCTATTCTAGACCTGCACAGTCCCAACTATAGCTACTAGTCTTGTGGCCACCTAAAAGTTCAATCCATTGAAATTAACTAAACTTAAGATATTAAATTTCTCAAGGTGTACATTTCAAGTGCTGAATGTACATGGGTGTATAGCTACCATACCGAGACAGTGCAAAAGCAGATCATTTCTACCATAGCAGATACTTCTACTGGATGGCACTTGCCTAGACACAAGAACCATGTTTCTGTCCCTTGTCACTAAATGTCTCAGACAACACATTATAATTCTGGTGACACAGCTCAGTGGCAGAGTATGAGTTCAGTGTGTACAGGTCTCATCTCTAGTACCAAATACATGCACACATTAGTAAAGGCTCTGAGGTCCTTTCCAACCCTGGGTCGGTCCTATGGGAGCATATGGTTCTATTTAAATTCCAGCTGGCACATCTGCATCCTGTCAGGGGTCAGTCTGGCCATTGGTCTGGAACTCGTGGCCAGTCTGGATGGGGTCTGACCTCCCGTGCCCCAACACATGTATCAGCCCACCTTGGACCAGCAGTTCTCTTTGCTGAGCAGGTCGGCGTAGAAGTAGGCCATCTTCCACTGCCCCTTGTAGGTGAAGCACCACATCAGCTCCCAGTAGCACATGTGGTGGAACTGCTTCCAGTGCTGCTGAGCCTCACAGCATTCCTCAAACCGCCGGATGGCCTGTGGATACCTGCTGGTCAGCCTGGCCAGTGTCCCAGGTCCCAGCCCCCTTTGCGTTCTCTGCGGCTTCCCACAGCAGCCTGGCCTCTAGCACATGGTGGGCTGTCCAGGGGACCAGGGAACCAGTCCTGCTTCTACACCCTGTGTCCCTATCTGGGCCTCCACACCTTATCTTAGCAAAAAGGCCAAGAGGCAATGCTGGGACTCTAAACTTTGGGCCACAAAATGTAAAGGTGGAACACAGCTATACTCCTGTAGTTTCTGTGGGGCTCCCAAGATCAGGGATGCTTGTTCTGCTAGGGCCAGCTGGATATCCAGAGTTCCACACTGTGGTCTGTGGTGGGCCTTGGCTTGGTGACAGGGTCCCACCGGCACCACAAGACTCCGCATGAGGGTTCCCACAGCACTTGGCACCACCACACTGTTCACGAGGATCCACTTGATTGCCACACATGAAGCAAGCAGTCTTCCCAGCTCTCCTCCCTTGAACGTTCCCTCAGCAGAGATGTCACCACCTTGCATCTCTGTCAAAGTCCTAGAGCCCAAGGGCCAGGGCTCCCTCATCCTCTCTCATGCCTCAGTTAGAAGCACTTCTCACCCCTTCTCTCACTGTTTCTCTCTTGGGGTGTCCCTTCCCAGTCTGCCCTGTCCCTGTAGATGCTTATTTATCTGAAGTCCTGCTGGTCTAGGATGCCACCCTGCCAGCCCCCATCACTCACTGTGTCAATGTTGCCTTTAATGGCCTCAATCCGCCCCGCAAAGAACAGGAAGATGGCACCCTGCAATGACACATGTGTGGGTCATGTGGCCCCATGGGGTGCTTGTGGGTGGGGGCTGCCTGGCACAGGGTGGGCTCACCTTGGGGTATCGATTCAGGTAGGGCTTCAACAGCTTCTCTGCCTCCTCGATGTTGACATTCCCCGTACCTACGGTGGTAGCAGGGCGTCATCATTGGCCCCTCCCCCTCCCAGCAAGCCACTGCCCACTATATGTGGCAATCATAATTCTTCCTATCTCCGGGAGATATAGGATTACACAAGACAGTGCAGACACCCTCCCCACCCCAACCAGCCTGCACACTGCAAGCTCAGTCACCAGGAGCAAGTATCTGCCAAATCTGTCCAGAGCCCCAGGGACCACATCCCACCCACTCTCCAGGGTGGGCACAACCGTCCATTCCTGTGGATGAGAGGGCTGCAGCTAGACCTTGTTCCCTTGTGAGAAAGGGCAGGCAGCAACCTGGGTGCCAGGGTGGAAGCTGAGGCTCTGTTATTTCTGTTTTGAAGACCCAACTCAGTACCAGGGCCCTGAGCAGGCCTGTTCCCATTGTCTCTGGAGACCCCAGCCCCGGGGACTCCTACCGAGCACGAAGGTGAGGAAGGTGTGGTAGCAGAGCAGCAGCATGACACAGAGCACCGCGCGGAAACTGTGGCCTGTTGCGCCCTCCTCCAGCTGCAGCAGCCCATAGTCCTGGGGGGAAGCACAGCCTGAGGGTCCCAGGAGGCCAGGGTCCTAGGAAGTCCCTAAGCAACTGAAAGGGCCCTGCTGCTATGCCAGGGATGGGAGAGCACTGGGCTCAGGATCTGCAACTGTGGAGGCCAGGGTGGCTGTTTCCAGCCTGTGACCATGAGCCAAGGGTGCTCTCAGTGCTCAGCTTCCACCTGTGCCACCAGGACTGCCCAAGGCTTGGCTGGATCTCCCGTGTCCCTGTCTTCTCCACAGCCCCTCTCCATGGCTGCTTCATGCACCTGTTGGCTGTGGGCCTGGGCAGGAGGAAGGAGGACCAGAGCCAGACAGTCCTCCCACTGGCTCCAACCACAGCAACGGGGCCTCTCCTGGGGGAGAACCTCAGAGCCATGCTCTGGCCCTCTGTTTCTCCTCCACAGCATTCTCATTCCTCTAAAACACCAGCCTGTCCTGTCATGTCCGCCTTTATCCTGCCTTTGTGACAAAAACTACACCCAAGCTGAAGCAGCAGTTGGGTTACCTGTCCCACCTCAGTCTTTCCTCTCACCCTCCTGCCCATCAGCCTGGAGACCACACTGATACCCTGAGGCCCTGCTATAGGAAGCCACACTTACGGGACTGTGGAGCCATCAGCCGTGGACTTCAGATACTAATCAAGATTTTCAGGACAAAGGATCAGTGCCCAGAGGCGCCAAGCTCCATGTAAGGGGCGCCTCCCTCTCTGGGCCTCTGTCCTTCCAAAGAAGCCCAAGGGAGCCTGGCCCATGTTCATATACACCCAGACTCTGGCCCTCTTAACATTTGTCTTTATATACTAATGTGAACATTATGGGCTTGGGCATAGTAATGTTTCTTTTTTTTTTTTTTTAATTTTTTTTATTTATGTATGTGTGTGTGTGTGTGGCCAGCTCAGCCATGTGGTGCTGGGGGATTGAACCGCGGTCCCTGTGATTTGCTAAACTTGTTCTAAGTAGGTGCTTTAGACCACTGAGCCATCTCACCAGCCCCAAGTAATGTTTCTTTTAAATAAATTTAAGTAAAAGTTGCAAGTTACTCTTGAGAAAAATAATATATGAATAATAATACAGAGGCCCATGGATGGCAGGGACCAGAAGGGCCAGAGCAAGTGCACCTCTGTGGAATATTCATGTGGCTGATACAGAGTCCCGGGTTTACTTCCAAAGAGGCTCAGAGAACAAGGGCGGGGCTGGCTGGCGGTGTCACAGGTTAAAGAGGACAAGGCTGGAACTACCCTGGCCCTGACCTCCAAGCCACCAACACCTGTCAGACCCAGAAAAGGTGACACCATGCTGCTTGGACTGCCTTCATGCCCACCCTCACCCCAGACCCTCTCTACCCTGTGAAGGGCCTGGCAGGGATTATGGGCCCCTGCAACTGGAGTCAAGACCAAAGCCCACAAGGTCTCAGGGCTGAGCCCCAGAGGCAGCCAGGTGCCACAGCTCCTCTGCCTCACCATGTCCAGCCCCGGTAAGAACGCAGGTGCTCACCTTGTTCCCTGAAAAACCCACAAACTCCAGCAGCCGCAAGATCCTTGTAGGCAGCATGGACAGTGTCTACAGAAACAGAGACAGGGGGACTCATGAGGGGCCCAGGGCTGGGTGGGGCATGCATACCCCAAGCCTGCTCTCCAAACAGGGCTTGCCAGGAAAGGACAGAGCTCTACTGCCCCTGACCTACGCAGGATTTGGAAAGGTCCTGGCCACCCTTCTCTGCGCAGCTCCTCCTCCTGAGAGTGGGTCAGGGCTCACACTGCGCCCCCTGCCTGCAGGGCCTCCCCCTCCCCCAAACCTGTGGCGCTGATGCTCACCTCCCGCCCTCAGCAAACTCTCCCTAGCTCCTCCAGAAGAGGACTTTGCTCTCTGTCCCCTGTGGGTCACCAGCTGCTCCCAGGCCTTTCTCTTCCTCTGCTACTGGCAAGCATTAGCGATTTCCTTTCCAGGGCAGAACAGGCCTCCATTTTCAGGGTTTGCTAGTCTAGGGGGTCCCACCATGGGAAGCTTTGTACTACCAACCTGACACACACAGAGATACGGGCCCTAGAATCAGCTCCACAGCCTCCACAGAGCCCAGCAGTGGTGCCTTCATCTTTGGAACCACTCTGAAGTGACCACCCTGAGGTGGGACAGCTGGGCAGTTGAGCTGGAGCCCACACTCACCAGGTTGAAGGCACCCACACCAAGCTTCACCCCTCCTTCGAAGTGCCGGTGGCTTTCCCCCTTGCAGTACTGTGAGGACTGCACAAGGCTGTCCAGCTCCCTGGGCAAAGAGAGAAGCCCTGTTCAGGCCACATGGGGGACCCTGAGGCAAGAGTTGTGCAGCTCTGAGGATCTGGCATCTGATTATCTAACCCCATGCCCACTGAGACAACAGTCCTGGCCCCTGAATCGCAGCAACACTGGACCTGTTGTGCCCCACCTTGTTCAATTTCTAGGTGCTGAGTCTGACCCCCAGGCCAGTGCAGAGGCTTTACAGAGATCCTGCCTGTCTCCTAGGCTGAGAGCATCTCGAGAGTTTCCATCAGTGGGCTTGCTGGAGGCCTCTCCGTGACAGGCCCCAGAAGACAGGGAGCAGATGCAGGCACGGCTCCCCATGGTGCTCCTCCAGAGGGACAGCCACCATCAAGTCACTGGTTAGAGCCTCAAAGGAGAAGAACCCTGAGACCTAATCTAGCTAGAATCAAGTTGGCTTCCTGAAGGAGGTGACATTTAAGCTGGGAAGTGACCTCTGAGCAGAAACCTGAAGGGTGGATTAGGGTTAAGCACACAGTGTTCCTGACAGAGAAGAAAAAGCCCTGGGGGAGGAATCTGCTCGGCTTATCTGGAACTGAGCAGAGGCCTGGGGGGTCTGAGACAGAAGGCGATGGGAGGGCAGAGGGGAGCCCCCAGGACCAGAACCTGAGCATGACAAGCCTGGGATGTTGGGTGGCCTGACCAGATGTGCATGCTTGGAAACTGGAGGGCCCAGAACACAGTCCAAGTGTCCTCAGACAGGACAGTTCCAATGCAGGTCCCCAAGGTGACACAGAATGCACCCTCCCGTGTGTTTATACCCACACAGCACCTTGTCACACTGACCAGCAACACCTAGCTCTGCAGTGCAACGGTCCCATGAAATGGGGAAGATGAACACAAGATGTGCCAGATAAGCTTTAGTAGGGAATAAGTTTTGATGTAAAATTTAGGGGAAGAAAACGGGGCTTAAGGATGGCTTTGTAGGGAAAGTGGCATTTGGCATGAGCCTTCAAAGATGCATAGGCCTTTTTCTGCTATCCTTAAAATACTATGCCTAGGTCTGTCTTCCTCCCTTCCCCAGCCAAGACTGTGGAACCTGGATCTTATTTTTCCTATTGGAGGAACACAGTAGGCACACAGGAGGTTAAATGAACAGACACAGCCAGAAAAACAGGGGACTATTATACCAGAAAACTGAGGCCTGGGGGTCCCTGAGCTTAGCATTCAAGGCTTCCAACTCCCAGCCAGTCCTCTCTTCCCACAGAGCCTGAGGGGACAGGGAGTAGGCCATGGGACCTGCTGCCCACGCCAGCCCTACTCACTTGTACGTCTGGTAGCTGTTCCGGACCTTGATGCCGCCCTTGATAAAGCTCACCATGTTCTCATCCTGCAGGAAGAAGAGATTGAGAGTGGCTGGGGGTTGCCACAGGCTGGTGAGGGCACTGGGTTCACCTGCCTCTCCCCCAGCCAGATCTAGGAGGGACCCACAATAGATGATCTACTGTCACTGTAGCCCAGACATTCTGGCAAGTCATGTGATAATAGGTCCCCAAACCCCACCGTGTGTTTGGGAGACCCGGGTCTTGACTCGGCCAAATGCAGGTTCAAATCCTTGCTCATAGCTTGTTAATCATCAAACCTCAGCAAACTGGCTGTTCTCCCCCAGGTTTGCCCTTTGCTGGCCTCTGAGGCAAAGATTAAACAATAAATATAAACATAGGAAAACAAACTAATGTGAGAGGGGCCGGGGAGATGGCTCAGTAGAATAAGTGCTTCCCTGGCAAGTGCAAGGGTCTGAGTTCAATCCCCGGTTCTGCCAAAAAAAATAAAATAAAAACCATGTAAAAAGGGCCTATCTGTACTATAGCGTTCATTGAATGGATCAAGTGTAAGGCCCCTTAGGAGCCAAAAGCAGTGCCAAGGCAACAGGGCTCCTACCTGCAGGAAGGTCAGCGCTGCTCTCTGTAGCAGGCACTCTGCATAGCAGACCTCAGCATGGATTTCCTCTGCAAGGAGAAAGCAAAGCTCTGTGGCCTCTTGGACTCTCACTGTTTGGGCCAATCCTCCAGCCCCCGCCTCCCAGAAGCAAAGGGAGTTTAGGGCACCTCCACTTGTCCCCCAGCCCGTGTTAGCTCACATGTCTCCTCAGTTGTCAAAGTGGCTCCCAGGCCCTCCCTTCCAGAGCATCGTTCCTATCCCCAAGTGTCACTGCAGATGCCATGCACGCAGCACCCCTGGATGCACTGTTGGCTCCTGGCATCTTCCAGGGCTCTCAGTGTGAGTTGGGCCTTTGCCCTTTGAGCTGCTCACAGCCACACATGGGCATGGCACCAAGATGCCATCCAGGTTATAGTGGGCCAGATCTGCTCTCTGCCACTGCCAGCTCTCTTGTTTCAATGTGTCACCTTCTCAAATCACAGTTGTTTTGGGCCACATGAGATCACTAGGACAAGCAGGTCAGCACACCTAACCTCATGCTTCCTGGCCAAGGAGCAAAGCTACTGTCCTGAAAGAAGACAGCTTTTCCTCTTCTTGCTTCAGGTTCCTGGTCTGTAATGCCGGCAGGTGGTGAGTGTCCCCTGCTCCCAATACCCTTACCCCGGCCACTCCTCAAAAGGTCCCAGGCCTAGCCCACCAGTGTCCCTTGGCCAAGGCCCAGCAGTGGCAACTGGCAGAGTAACTGCCCCTTCCTGTCCCTTCCTGGGCCTAGAGCCAGGCTAGCTGGTCTTTATGTGCTGATGGGGCACCCCAGATGCCCACCTTCTGTGAACTGGTCCATTGTGGGGCGGTGCACCAGGTTGCTGAAAGAGTCTGTCACTGAAGACTTCCTCCGGTGCCTGGGGGGAGAAGGGGGCTCAGGTCATTTGGTGAGGGTCAGAGGGGGCCTGCTCACCTCAACACATATACTACACTCCAGGAGATGGCCAGAGGGGCAGCTCTAGCAGAGAGAACATAGAATTTGGGGTCAGAACAAGAAGTTTTGAGAGTCTAGCATAAAAGCTACTTTATCTCTCTGTGCCCCTGATCCTCCTTGGTAAATAGGGACAGCTGACACCTGTCTCCATCACTGGCCAAAAACTTAAGGCAGCCCATGGTCAGCCTGCCTCAGGCTGAGGAGTGTTGTCCTCGGCACACCCAGCTTGTCTTACCTTTGGCTCCCTCTCTTCTGTTTCATCCACTTCTCCTGCCACCCAGGGCTTGGTGCCTGCTGACCTGTGCCTGGAGCGTAAGGTTCCTAGAAGGCTTTTCTTGCTCAGAGCCTCACAGCTCTGCTCTGCCCTGGGTACGGTGTGGGCTTCTGGGGCAGCTTCTAAAACATCACTGTCTATACCTGTGTTCCCACCAGGCACTGCACAGTTCTAACTCTCTTGGGTGGTCTGGGCCTGGCCCATAGCAGGGGACAATTAGTCCATTCATTCAAGCAGTGAATGTGGACCAAACACACTCAACTACACACCAAATCCTGAGTCAGTGGTCTTCACGCAGCCCCTAGGACAACCCAGGATGCGTGCAACACCACGCTGGGGAGGTCAAAGACTCATGAAGTGACAAGGCCAGAATTTATCCTCTGGTCCCTGGAAACTGCTCTGAGAATGGCTCAGACAAGACACCAAGGCAGTGCTGATGGTGACAATTTCCAGCACTTGGACACACAACATTTAAGAGAAAAGCAGCAGCATTGACAGTGGCATTTTAGGGACTGGGCTAGCCAGGGTGATGGCAGAGTAGGCCTTGCAACTCAGAGTCCCTGTCCCCACCATGACCCTGACCTCTGACAGAGCGACTGCGCTTCCTTCATCATGTTGCCAGCAAGCAGGATGTCCTGGGGGTCGAAAGTCATCATGGCCTGCATCTCGAGGATGGTGGCATACGTCAGCGAGTGGTACATGCTCTCCTTGGTTCTGCCAGACAGAAGAGACACTGAAACTGCCACTCTATGTACTGCAGAGGTGCCTGGCCCGTCATCCCAGGCACAAGGGCCCTGAGCTGCCATCCCTCCCATCCTCCCTGGAGGAGGTGAGTCTCAGGAAAGGGAAGGACTTGTCCAGTGTCTGACCCTTTCACAAAAGACCTTGCACAGGTCCCCAGACCTTTGCTTCCTGCTGAGTGGCTCTAGGTGACCTTTGAAGCCTGTCTCCGGGAGGGGTAGAAGCATGAAGCCTAACAGAGGGCCTACTGTTGCACTGGCCCAGGGCTGCCTCTTACCTTCAGACCCTACCTCCCACAGGTCAACCTTCCTGTCATTAGTCCTATCTGTCCCCAAGCCCCACCTCAGAACCAACTTCCATTCATACCCTCTGGCCCTCCTCACAGGCCACCTGCTGCCTCAGCCCACCCAGTCTTCTGACCTTGACCTTGTTGCCTCTGCTTGAAACTTACAGGCTCCAACTGATACCAGTCCTGCCTGGCTCACCAGCAATTTTTTTTTTTTTTTTTTTTAAACTGGTGATTGAAACCAAGGTCTTTGCCCTGTATTAAACCCTTACTCTACTTTAGTTTCTTATTTTGAGACAGAGTCTCACTAAGTTGCTTAGGCTAGGCTCAAACTTGGAATCATCCTGCCTCAGCTGCCCAGAGGGCTGAGGTTACCAAAAGGCACCAACACGCCTGGCTCCTCTCCAGCCTCCTATGGCCTCACGCCCAAGTCTACCCCTGGGCCCACTGGACCACACAGACTTTCCTGAGAAGCCCCATATTTTCCTTCTCTGGCTTTTCGCCCCTGCTGTTTCCTCCACCCCAGATGCCCTTCCCTGGGTTCCACATTTCCCAGCCCATCCATCAGGCCCCAGTTGAGCTCCTTCTTGGAGCTCAGAGCTCTCTGAGACTAGGTACAACCCACACTGCACTGTCATCGGCCCCACTCTGCTATCTGCAGCCTGCGGGGGCCTAGAGGACAGAGCCCAGCCTGCCTCATCCCTGTTCTCAGCACAAAGCCACAGCCTCAGGAGGCCTCGTGCACCTCCAGCTTTGGGCTTGGGGGGGCAATGGCAGGGGGGCACATGGCTCAGCGGAATACAGTCCCTGTGTACACTCCGGGTGTTCCAGCCACCTGGGGCTTGGGACTGCTTCTGTGACAGCAGTGATGCTGGAGACTGCTGGGAGGGCACAGGTGCAGCCACGTCTCAGTCCCTTCCCCATTTGCCCTTGTCAATTATTTATGAAGCTTCTCAGTGCCAGGCTTATGCTGGGAACTTGAAAGAGAAGTGACTAAGATTTATAGAGGGTTTTATATGAGATCATGTGACTTTAACCAGCTTCCTTTTCAATTATAAAACACCTGCAACTGAGCTGCTTTTTACTTCTGGGTGGTCCTTCGTGGCCGGACTCCTGAGAGGCAGAGGTTTCTGTGGGGAGAAAAGGCTGACAGACCTCTCACTTGCCCTGCCAGCTTTCAGGCCACCCCAGCCTGCTCCAGGGCAGCTTTCCTTGAGGGCAGCAGCTGCCTACAGAGGCTGAACAGAACCATAACGTGCACTTCCAAGTTCCTCACACATAGCCCAGAAGCTCAGCTTTGCTGGTCAGCAGCTGTGTGACCTCGGCAAGTCTCACAGCCTCTCTGAGCCTCAAGTTCATCCTCTATCAAATGAGTACAGTAACCCTTTTGTCCCAGGGCTTTTTGGGTCCCAGCCACATCACCGTGCTCAGTGAATGTGAATTGTCCCACACTCTGCCAGGGTCAAGAGTCAATCCCAGCAGAAAACCTTTCTCTGTGAGGAAGAGGGCTCCCTGGAAGCATAGAATCCACTTCCACAAGCTCCCCCACACCTTCCTCAGGTTTGTGCTCAAGCCCTCACCTCCGTCTTCCTGTTCTTAAGCAGGTCTGAGCCACAGAACTGAGCTCCACCTGCTGGTGCCAGGCCCAGGAAAAGGGATAACCCCACCCTGGCAGCTGGCAGACAAAGTGGAATTTCCAGTCAGAGCAAGGCCCCTCCCCAGCTCCTCACTGGAAGCCTCCCAGCTCAAATCTGAAATGGAAAGGGAGGTACAGGGGTATAACAACACCAAGCCTCAGCCACACCATGCTTAGCATGTACCCCACAAGTTGTTGGGTGCACAAATCCCATGCCCTTGAACTAATGTGCCCTGATTCCCACTAGGGTCTCACCTTCTGATGCCCAGACCAGCTTTTAAGGCTGAGCAAGAGCCATCCACAGGGCTGTGTGTGAGACTGGAGGCCTGGTGGCCGCCAACAGGTCATAGCAGCCCTTCCTTCCTCAGGTAGTGTCCAAAGTTGAGGCCTTGTCAGATACTTATCACTGCCCTATCCCAGCCTCCTCACCATACCCAACTCCCATCACTGCTTCCTCCTTAGCCCCCAACTCCAATCTTGGCCTAGGATGTCCAACTCCTGAGCTAAGGACCAGTACCAATCTGTGGCCTGTTGGCAACCATGCCACACAGTAGGTAAACAGAGGGCAAGGCAAGGGAGAAAGGCTTCATCCGCATTTACAGCCACTCCACCCATAGCCACTCCCATTGCTCACATCACCACCCCAGCTCCACCACCCATCAGCTCTGCCATGCCAGAGAATACAGGTTTTGTGGGATTTAGGTTATACCTCTTTTCCTCCCACTTTCCAGGGAGAGGGGTTCCATTCCTCTAATATATCAGATCTTGTGCACTGTCAGACTGTGCAAGGCCATTCCACCTGCCTAAAAATACCTTCTCCACTAGGCTGACTTCTCAACCAGCCAGAGACACTTTAAAAGTTCCAGGAAGTGCTCCAGGGTCTCCAGGGTCAGCTTCCAAGTTATGTGATCTGTGCAGCTGCTCAGACCCCCATGCTTGGTTTAATTTTCTACTGTCACTGCCTTGGCATTCTTAATAATTTTTTAGAACAAAAAATGTAAACATTTTCATTTTGCAGTGTAGTCTGGGAATTTATGTGGACAGTCCTAAAGCCGCTACAGTCCGCCACTTACTCACATGAGTTGGGGTCTGCAGTGTGGTCGATTGTGTCAATGTGAGAAGTTTAGAAGCTTAACTAAGTCAGCCATTAATTTTACACCCTAGTAAAAGACCTCCCCTAGGGTGTAGAGGACCCACCCTAGGGCAGGTAGTCTTCTAGAACAGTATAAAAAAGGAAATGAGAAAGGACGGACTGTTCATGTTTTTCAGAGGAGCTCCAGTCTTCACCTTCAGCTTGGATGCTATCTCCTGGTTTCTTGCGCAGACTCGGTCTTATTCCTTGGGTTCTTCAGCCTTCTGTTGCAGACCCATAGGCCCCCCTGATACACAACTGCACGTAACACTACAGCAAGCCTCAATCTTGGACTGAAGCCCTCAGCCTCCACTGTGCAGACACCCTCTGCATGCTTCATCTTCCAACTCTACGGCTGGCCTTCATAAGCCAATCTTGTAATTTTTTTTTTTTTTTTTTTTTTTTTTTTTTTTTTTTGTGGCAACCTTAGCCCACCCTGATAGTGGGGCTGGCACAGCATGTGGTGCCAGGGATCGAACCACGATCCCTGTGCACCTGCCTAAGCTTATCTAAGCAGTCGCTTTAGACTGCTGAGCTATCTCACCGGCCCAATCTTGTAATTTCTTATACATGTGTATATTTTGTGTTATATCTATTTCTCTAGTAAAACCCTGGCTGACACAGTGGCCCTCAGTACCACTTATTACTTGTTTCACTATTTCTCCACTGGACCCCAGGACAGGCCATTCTTGCTTAGTTCTGAGCTGCAGCACCCCACACACCCAACAAATGAGGACACTCATGAGGTGTTGCTTAAGGAACTAGAGACAGATGCCACCCACCCTTCCAGCCCTTCACTCTCACCTTGACCTCATCTTGGTCACAGGAACAGTTGTCTTACTTCCTCCCTAATGTTACTGGGGCCTTGCCCGATGCCAGCCACCCTCCCAAGCACAGCCTCTCTCCCCTCTGCTTAGTCACCCTCAAGGCTCTTCCCACCTTGAGCCTGGCCCCTTTCCTGGCCCTCACCTTGGCTTCCTTAAGCAATCTACCTTGTTAGCATAATCAGTTCTATACTCCAACCTTCTGCTGCACTGAGCTAGGAACTCCAGCCTATGGACATGACTGCCCTTTCCTCCATGCTGTCACTGAGCAGCCTGGAGACAGCTGCTCCCCACATATGGGCACCCTGAGCATCAAGGTGCCGGAAATATCCTCACCCTCTCCCTGTTGTCCTTCAACACCTGTTGAAGGGTGACCTCTCACCCTTAGCAGGTGACCTTGTCTCTTCCCTCCAAGAGACTCCAGGCTATCCATGCAGACATGCCCTGGCCTTCCTGAATCACACACACACAGGTTGCACTCTCTTTCCTACTTGCCTCACACTTCTGAGGTGAAAAGGCAGCGCAGAGTCCCCCCATGGAAGGTGACCTAGCATGTCCACCCTGTGGGAGCCCCAGAAGCATGCAGTACTCCAAGAAAGGCTAAAGGTCTGAGTGGGGCTGGATGTGAATCCCCACACTACCACATATGAGCCATGATCATTTACTTATCAAGAAAATTAGCAGCCAAGATGGTAATCCTGAGTTTGAGGCCCACCTGGGCTACAGAGTGAGTTCAAGGCCAGCCTGAGCTATATAGCAAAGCCTTGTCTCAAAAAAACAAAAAACAAGAGAAACTGAACAGAGTAGCCTCCCTGCTCCAGTACAGTATCCACAGACATAGGAGTAAAGACCTAGAAGCACACACGGTATCATTCAAAGAACTGGTGTCTAGAAAGTACACTCAGTGAAAGGAAGGGCGCGAGGTGGGCCCAGTTACCTCCTACAGCAGAGTAAAACAGTTCAATAAGACAATGTGTGAATAACAAGGAACAGTGAATCAAATTGGACCTCAACCTTTGAAGCAACTTCAGTAGCTACCAGTGGGGCTGGGGGTCTGGTTTGGTTGGTTGGTTGCTTGCTTTTAAGCAGGAAAAATTTTTTTTTTCAGACCAGTGGCTCTCATGGAGGTAGCCCCCTGGGAAGACTAGTGCCCCTCTTGGGTGAGGGTTTCCTCTTCTTCATAGTATCCTGCTGGGGTGAGAAAAAAGGGAGACTACAGAGGAAAAGTCCTCTTAAGCCACCAGTAGTAGGTACAGCTTTCAGGCCAGGGTACCCCATGCCATCTACTTTTACTGTTTCATTTTTTCTTGTTCTGACTCCCTTCTACTGAAACCAAGGCTGTAGGACAGTCTAGAGTTAGACCACAGTGAGGCCTTGGTTTTACTGGGCTGCAGAGGATGAGGAGAAAGCTCAGTGCTTGGATGTAGCAGGGCAGGCCTCAGAAAGCTAATTTCCAGTGCCGGTGGTGGCTGTGGTTAGGGGTCCAAGGACAGAAAATAATTAGGCAGAAAGTGAAATCCAACAGCCTTTGAGAACAAGTGGGAAGGGAACTGGGTCATTCACTGACACAGCAGAACAGGGCCTGGCCAACCTGAGGACAGAGCCATGCTATGTTGCTCACCAAGACCCCATCAGAGGGCAGGCACAAGGTATGTGATGATCACTGGAGGGCTCCTTCTGACTGTCACACCCTGGATCTCCCACCACAATGGGTCAGGATAGGTGAGAGGAAGTACACAGATCAGTTTGGGGACTTGAAGAAATGGATATCCTCCCCCCCGGGCATTTGTTTTTCTTGAATCTTAGAGAAACCAGGCCTAGTGGCACAGGTGACAGTTGGGGTTGAAATGAGGCCAACAAGAGAAAGCAGCAAGCCTCCACCTGCTTCTCAGAGTTCAGAAAGCCCCACAAGGCTGAGAAATGGGGACTTCCTGGGGCATCTGAATCCCATGCAGATAGCTGGGATCCAGCCCCTCTCTGCTGAGCCATTCAAGCCTATGCTACCAGTCACAAGGCTGCTTGGCACTTCCCAGTAGGCCTTTGAGTGAACGCTTATCTGTTTGTTTTGGTGACAAGGTCTTAGTAAATTGAGTGAACTCATAATTGTGACCGGATAATGAGCTAGGAATCATTAAGTACTGGAGAAAAAGCCCCACAACAGGAGGATTCCCACCATTAAATAAAACTCAGGAAACAGAAGAAAGCCAAGCTCATATGAGGGGTAAAGCATTTTTAAAAAGAATAATATTCTGTGATGATAATAACACAAGAAGTCAGGCCATCCATAAATCAAGACCAAGGTAATGGGGGGGGGGCACGCCAGAGATCAACAAAGGGCATTAGGAAGTTAATCATATAACTACGGAAGTAAGAAAAGCCAAAAAGGACTTATGATAAGGTTGAGGAACTCTCTCAAGAATAGGGAAAAACGGGGCCAGGGAGATGGATCAGCGGAATAAGCGCTTCCCTGGCAAGCACAAGGGTCTGAGTTCAATCCCTGGTTCCGAAGGTGGAAAAAAAAAAGAATAGGGGGAAAAAAAGATAAAGTGGGGAGAGAGACAAAAGCCTTAGAAGAAGACTGAACCAGGAAATCCAACTCTTATTTTTAAAAAAACCCCAGAAAAGATGAGGCAGAGGCAATCCTAGAATTGAAAGAGACGTTGTATATTAGATGACGTTTCCTTTATGAAGTTAATAATGCTCTTGTCTTTTCTCTTGCCTCATGTGCTCCAAGTTTATCCTTAATCTTTCTAATCTCTCCTATGATCCTATCAGGAGCTTTTCCCTGTGTGTTCAAACACACGCAGTAAGCTCTCTGGCCCTGCTCTTCCCGGAAGCCGGTTGGTCCTCTGGAGGGCAGCTGTGGCTCCTGTCCACCTCCCAGCAGCCCCCAGGACACTCTCTGCCTCTCTTAACCTCTCTCTCCTGTTTCCTCCTGTCACCAGCCCATGTCCGCTAGAAACTTCCCACCAGACTTGCTCGGACAGACCTTTTCTCTTTGACAGGCTTGCTTCCTACCCCCAACACAGCTGGGACCCCAATTCTTCTTAGTGAGGTCTTCTCTCTCATTCCTGCTGAAATGAAGGTCTTTCTTATTCTGTATTTTTGGTGGAATTAAGTCAAATATTGTGATATAGTAATAAGAGAGTGCAAGGAAGAGAAATAAGAACTAAATTATCTTCCAAAACATGATATTTAAACATGATAGTAAAAAAAGGGTAAATTTTACACTGTTCAAGTCATACCTCAGTTTTAAAAACTGAAACAAAGAGAGGCAAATAAAGAAAAACCAGTACGTGTATATGGCACTATAAATCCTCTGTGGTGGCTACAGGAGGGGTCCTCATTATCTCCCTGATGCTCAGTGAAGTCTACCTCCGCCTTCAAGGGAAACGAAGACAATGGGCTGTGGTAGCACTGACAGAAGGCCTCCAGTGTATTCATCAGGAACCAGAAATCAATGTGGAAGTCACAGTGACTGACCTTGGAAATGACCTGACTGCTCACAGGGAGGGGAATCTGAGCCATTTCATGGGACTTCTCAGAGGTCACAGCGACCCCAAAAGCTGACAGCGTGGAGTTACAGGGCTTCCTCTGGTTCCCCATGACCCACCAGCAGCCCCCATACACACCTGCCCCGCCCCCACCTGTCTTATGCTCACCTGGGCTTGAGGTAGCTGAGGGCTTCTGAGAACTGGTTGGTGAGAAAGAGGTCTAGGGCGACCATGCACTGGTCCAGGGCCTCATGAAGGCTGGTCACAGAAGTCCTGAGGGGAGAGACATGGGCCTGACCTTGGAGCTTTCAGCCCCTCCTGGAAGCAAAGAGCCCCATGGGCCTCTTTGACCTTTGGCCTGGGATGGCTCTCAGGAATTCTCCCAGGCTACTCATACTGTCCTGGGATGCAGGAACAGTTTGAACCCACCTCTGGAAGTCCCCAAGGGTGAGAGGAGCAACAGAAAAAGGTGACACCTGAGATCTAGCGGAGGGTAGGCAAGGGGTTGAGGGTAGGGTGGGAGGCCTCTTACCCTTCACAAGGATAAAAGGAATCCTTATGGCCCTTCTGACCCATTGGGCTTGGCTGTCCCTGGGGAGTACAGCCCACCCACAGGCGTATGCCCTCTCTCCGTCCCTCTCCCCCCTCTTTCTCCACACATCCCTACCCCCAGGCCTGCATGCATCTAGAACCCCCTAGAACCACACTGTCACAATGGGCAATGAGGAGCCCCCAGGGCCTTCCACACTTGAGCCACCTTCCAGAGCATTCTCAGCCCCTTCATTTCCTGTACAGCTCCTGTCATCCTGTGACTTTTTTTTTGGTTTGTTTGTTTGTTTTTTGTTTTGTTTTGTTTTACTATTTTGGCATTTATTGTCTGTCTCCTTCTGGTAAATATAAGATCCCAAAAGGCAGAAATCTGTTCCCATCAACTACCATATGCCCAGTACCAGGTATCTGGGACAAAATAAGTTTTTAATAAATATATGGGGTAGGGCTGGTGCTGGTAAGATGGCTCAGTGGTCTAAAGCACCTACTTAGAACAAGCTTAGCAAAGCACAGGGACTGCGGTTCAATCCCCCAGCACTACATGCCAGCCAGCCCCGCCCCCGGTGGGCTGAGCTGGCCACACACACACACACACACACACACACACACACATAAATAAATAAATATATGGGGTAAGGCTAGAAAAACAAATCCCTGAATCTTCTGGGCCTCAGTTTTCCTATCTTTTTTTTTTTTTTTCTTTACTAATTTTATTTATTATATTTTTATGGTACTGGGGATTGAACTCAGGACCTTGCACTTGCTAGGCAAGTGCTTATTCTACTGAGATATCTCCCCGGCCCCAGTTTTCCTATCTGAAAAATAAGATACAAAGATCTCAGAGCTGTCTGTGGATGGTTCTGAGAATGGCTTTCCTCACAGGTATCTTTGGAGAGAAGGAAGGTCCCAGCGAGAAACTTGAAAATCTCCCTGAAAGAAAGTTAAGAGCAAATCCCTTCTCCACCCAAGAAACTACACAGACCTTGAGGCCCAGTTTTAAAGTCTTTTCTGTATCGCTTCTCGGCCTTTTGGCTAAGATCAAGTGTAAAGTCTTTTCTGTGAGGCAACCAGCAGCTCTTCCTAGGCAAACTGAAACTTGTGTTTTAACTCTTAGTCTCCCAAATCTGTTGGCTCTCTGTTGCTATTTTATTTAATTTATTTTGATACAAGGATTGAACTTAGGACCTTTTGCTTGTGATGTAGGCATTTATGCCGCTGAGCTATCTTCTCAGCCCCATATTGCCATTTTAGTATATCTGATAGTCATCTTGGATACCAGCTTCTTCCCAGCCTCCCTCATCTTCTCCCTCACTAAACCCTCTCAGTCTTCTGTTTTGTGTCATGCCTGTCACAGTGGACAGAGGACAAGAGACTCTCCTCCCTTTCCACCATTTTCTCTGCAGACCTTTTAATTCCATGTTTTACATTTCTTCACTTGCTCTTTACCATCTTTTCGACTCTGTTAGGTTGTGGTACTTTCTTTAGTGCTTTTATTTCACTAGTGCGCTCTTCATTGTGTCAGATCTGCTACATCTCTCAGTTCTTCATGTAGACAATAATAAATTTTAGCTCATTCTTTTTCAATTCTGTTCAGTTATTTTAGGCAGGATTTTTTTTTCCTTACTCCTCATTGTTTCTTTTCTTTTCTTTTCTTTTTTTTTTTTTTTTGAGGCAGGTCTCGCTATGTAGGTCAGGCTGGCTTTGAACTCACTCACTTTATAACCCAGACTGGCCTCAATCTGGTAATGATCTTCCTGTCTCAGCCTTCCAAGTGCTAAGATTACAGGCATGCACCACTATGTCCTGTTGGTTTGAAATTCTTCAGCTGCTTCTTTATACATCTTTTTTTTTTTTAAATTATTTCCTGGGAAGTTAGTAATTTGTACCATTTTCTTTTTTTTTTCAAAGTTTTATTGATAAACAGCAATGAGACAGTTTCAAATCAATTGGAAGTACAGTTTCAACAAATAATACACTGCATATATTCTTAGTAGTTAATTGCTGTACAAGATGCAGACTTGTGATCCTATTTACAAACACCATTAGAACAAATCATTCTATTCATTAAGAGAATACAACTATATATCTATCCCAACCACTTTGAATACACAGATACAAAATGGACATTCATAGGCATACCCCATTTTTTTTAAGTTCCGTTATTGAATATTATAAGTGTGTAGTAATTTGTACCATTTTCTTTCTACATCTTAAACCTAAGTTTAGCTCATAATTGTGGCTTTTTAGACTCTTAAGAAACTACCTCTGCTACTTGTTGTTTCTGGTGTCTGTCACTACAGTGGCTTGTTTTCTGCGTGTTTGGTGATTTTACATGAACTCATGTTTGACTAATTCCAAAGAAAACCTTGAGATGAGAAACCCTGTAGAAAGAGCATCCACTTCCTTTGGCCAGGCTCCCCAGGCCACCACCATCCTGGGAGCACAAACATCCCTTTCTTAGTTTATGTATTCTAGGAATATAAAGGGAGCGTATCCAGTCTCACCACTCATGTGAAAGTGGCCCAATATTTGTCATTTCTAGGACTCTTTTCCCCACCAGCACACTTCCCGTTGCTGGTGGATGGTTCTTTTTTTCACACTAACTGAATAGGCCAGAAGCCTCCAAGGGCTGGGTGCCAATGTGCCTCACCCTGTGCCGGTGCAGGCCCAAGACCTTGTCTCCCTTGCCCTGAATGGCCACGGGCACAGAGCTCTAGTTTCTCAACCTGTAAATACCTAAGGTTTTATGGCTTCATCTCTTTCCCAGCCTCGTTTTAGGCCCTTTTTTGTTCTTAACTTGAGAGAATCTGGCAAATCTGCATCTCAGGAGTGTACCTCAAAGGATGCTTGCTAAAACCCATCCATATTCCAGGTGAAATACAAAAGTTTTATTCTATTTAACTTGTGTCTTTTTTTTTTTTTTTTTTTTTTACAGGATCTCACTATGTAGTCTAGGCTGGCCTCAAATTCATGGGGATCCTTCTGTCTCAGCCTCCTGTTTGTTGGGATTACAGGTGTGCACCACCACAGCCAGCAATCTGTGTCTCTCTTAAGAGCTAGAAAATATCATTTGAAAACCCAGATCTGACTATATCACTCCTGAACCTCACATCCTTCACTGGCTTCCTGGTCTGCTCAGGACAAAGACTCAGCTCCTTTCTGTGGTCTAAACATCTTCCCTGTAACTTGCCACTAGTCTTTCCTCGAGAGGCCAGGGTATGACTGTCTCTCCGTCTGCCCAGGACCCAGCATAGTGACTGGTATTCAAATTGCTCATTTCTGTTGGAGGAATCAAGAAGCAAGCATTGAGCACTTATTGCCTTAGGTGTTCAGTGCACTCTGATTCCCATTTCTACACACATACACACACACACACACACACACACACACACAAATACACACCACCACCATCACCATCACCATCACCACCATCACCACTCCCAAGTGGTGCCAGTTTGGTCTACCTGGAGAGAAAGATGCAGAGATGTGTACCCCCCAGATAACTGGAGCATGGGGTCCCCCATCCCAGACTAGGGGCTGGGCCCTGGCCTGCCTTCCTCCTCTTCTTCCTCCAAGATCAGACCACAGGCCATGGAGCTATGCAAGATGTACAAGATGGACCCATGCTATGTAACACTAATGAACAAGAGAAGACAAAACTATATACGTCGTAACGTTGTGGACAGTGTGCAGGTGTGAGGTAACAAGTAGAAACAAAAACTGTCCTGGAGTAATCAGGACTTTAAACATATCTTATTACCTGCCCAAAAAAGGCCAGACCTGGGCTTGCCCTTTCGGAGCTACAGATGACACAGGCTGAGGCAGTGACAGTGACAGGGATTAGGGCTGCGGTTGGAAGCACCAAAGCACCTCGGCCCCACTCCAGCCTGGGGCACTAAAGAAGCTGTCTGAGAAAGACAGTCCCGAGCTGCAGACAAATGGAGAAAGATGTCCAAGAGCAGGGAGCTAGGTGTACAGAGCACGAGAGGCATAAGCAGTCAGGAAGGGCAGGAGGACAGAGGCTGACTGATTGCAGAGGGGAGCAGGGCTGGCTGGGGGCTGGGGAGGCTTGGGACATTGGCCTCACCTGATAATAGTATCATAACTACCCCCTGGTACCAAGAGGATATCACTTATGTGGATATCACCCATGAGGATATCACCTACTTTTTATCTAAAGTAGGTAACAGCAGTTAACTGGAATGATTCTCACCCTGACTAACTATATATACTGACACCTGTGAACTAAACAACTGCACTGAAGATGGTAATTTATAATAGTAGGTTCATGCTTGGAGTGCCTGTCATTCTGGTCTTCTGAATATGGGGTGCTTGTCATGACATGCCAGTTGCTGCCGTGCTGTCTCTCTGGTAGATGATTGTTCAAAAAGAAGGGGGTGGTGAATGAAGGCAGGAAACAGGAAAAGGAATGTTGTGGGACTGTCCTGCTTCAGGATTGTATATGGTTAGATTTTTTACTTATGTGTAAACATAAGAAGTATATAATTCTTTATACCTTTTTTAAAAATATATCTAATTTTTTAAATGATTTTTCATCATATTCTGTAGGGACTTAAAGTTCAACATATCAATACTTGATGAAAAATACCTGTTCCATGTTATGCCTAAGATGTTTGATATTCAGACAGATAGTGAGGTTAAGCTTAACAGCCTAGGTTGTATGGTAATAACAATAAGCTTCTCTTCTGGAGGGTTAACAACCTAAGTTTGCAGGCCAAAATTAGAGAAAAAGGAGGGCCTCAAGGAAAGCCAACATTTTGGCCCTAGCCTTCCAAGGTCAATTAAGACTCAGGACATATGAGAACTTGTACTGTAATGTCATGTAACTCAGTTGTGTCCCAAATTTTCTCATCAAGGAGATTATGGGGCTGAAGAGGAAAGTGATCGATGATGTAGAGTGTGCCTAAGGAGAGTCACATGGAGAGAAAACATTCTCTCAGGCTTTCACAGACAGCACACTGGCCAATCAATGGCCATGACTCATCCACATGGCTGACACTGACAAAAGATCTACAATCTGAGGTACAGGATCTCAGGAAAAATCCTGAGGGGATTTCACTGACCTTATCAGACCCAAAACCTACAACTCTTGTTGTATAGGTCTTGCTTTATCTTGGTCTTAACCATCCAGCAGAAAAGTATAAAAACGAAGTATAAGAAGTAAAGCCATGCTGTTATGTTGAGCTGTAGGGGACTCAGGTCAACAATTTCTGACATTGCCAGTCAAGCAGAAGACCCAATACTATTATGGACTACTGGACTCTTTTAGAATATTTTGCTGAGTTAACATACCTATAATATTCAAATGATGGAACTAAACAAAAAAAGGGGATACAGATGAATGTCCATTTTGTATCTGTGTATTCAAAATGGTTAGGATAGATATATAGTTATATTCTCTTAATGAATAGAGGGATTTGTTCTAATAGTGTTTGTAAATTGGATATCATGTCTGTATCTTGTACAGCAAATAACCACTAAGAAGAGAGTATGCAATGTGTTAATTATTGAAACTGTCATACTAATTTGATTTGAAACTGTCTCGTTGCTATTTGTCTCTCAATAAAATTATGGAAAAAATAAATAAAATAGGTAACAGCATTATGTCACCCAATTCTTCTACCAGTGGGAGCTCTTATCTGAAATGACAGATAAGGGAGTTCAGGCAGTGAGGCAGAAGGAATCTGCTCCACCCAGCAGCTTAGGAGAATACGCTCTTTCTGCTAGACCTTTCCTTTCTCTCTGCCAGGTGCCTCCTTCTCCATGGCCATCCGTGTGTCTTTAAGGCCTTTCTGCTCCAGGGTGCCTGGCTGGGCCCAGAAGACAAGTATTCTGTGTCCTGAGGGCCTTTTCACTATGCCTTAGTGGGGGTTGAGGGGACTCAGTGAGGAGGGTGGTTCTTGGCCAGATGGAGAATGAGCAAGGCTGAAGGATTCGCTCAGGTCCAACCTAAGAGAGTGGAGGGCCAAGGGTGGAGGTCAGGCAGCCTGGAGCCACACCACTGTCCCTGGGCTCCCAGCTTAGTGTTTATTAGTAGAGCGGGGGGGGGGGGGCAGGCAGCTGGGAGACACAGTCCTAGTGTGTGCAAGGTGGCACACACCTGTCATCCCAGCACTCAAGAGGCTGAGGCAGGAGGATTTCGGTGAGTTGGAGGCTAGCCTGGGCTCCACAGGGAGTTCAAGTTCAGGCTGAAATGTATAGTGAGATCTTGTCTCAAAATAAATAAATAAATAAAAACCCAGGAACAACAACAACAAAAGACTGAGCCTCTCCTTCCAACAAGTCTTGTCTTCCTTAGCTGCACATAGAGTACCCTATTGTGCAACTTAATGCAGTGTGGCCTTCAAGGTTTCTCAGAGCAGACAACCCTGGACTTCAGCTGAGATTACCTGCTGGAAAACCTGAGAAAGTCCTTTAGCTTCCATAAGTCTCTGTTCCCCCATCAATGAAATGCAAGTGACAGTACTGACCTCCCTAAGTGGTTGTAAAGACTGCCTGAGGCCACTGTAAAGAACAACAAGTACTCAGAAAATGTTAATGAGTGCGGTTTCTTTCTGACACTGTATATTGCCATCATTTCTTTCATTGAGCAGTTCTGATCTTATAGTGTAACTAAATAACTTTAAAAGACTGAGTGCAAATCCTACAATTTGGCACTCCCACTACTACAGGAATACTTAGTGTTTGACTAGTAAGACAGGGGAACCACCTTGATGTCCAACAAGCATGACAAATAACCAGGAGTCTTTACACAGGGTGGTGCGGCACATACCAGGCCAAGGGGGCCAGCGCTTCGAGGTCAAGAAGGCCAAATATGAGAAATCTGACTTCAAGTAGGAAAGAGCCAGCCACAGAGTGACATGCGCTACATGGCTCCCTTTTTTTTAATAATACAAGAATGAGTTTGGGTTTTGTTTTGTTTTGTTTTTCAGATTTTCACATGTCCAGCAAAAGAATAAACATGAGGAAATATTAAAACAAAATTGAGGATGGCAATTATCTCTGGAGAGGGGAAGAGTTTTCCAGAGGGGTTTCTGATGGTCTCTACTACTGTTTGTTTATTTAGTTAGTTAATTTTGACTCACTTTGAAAGGCAGGATGGCCTTGAACTCACTATGTATCCCAGCTTCACGTCAAACTCTCAGTGATCCTCCTGCCTCAGCTTAAAAGAATTTCATAATTTTTAAAGTGGTAGAGATCTGAGGCTGGTTTTTTCTCCCCTCACCATCCCAGGCGCCCAGTGCCAGGCCCACAGCAAATCTGAGCATTTCAGTGAGGTGTGTATGGTGTAGGTGTAAATGATCTGGCTTCAGCTGCCTCTGATCAGACCCACTGGGACATCGCTGACCAAGGGCAGGGACGGGGGATTTCTGTGGCCTCACAGGGGCACTGGGAAGCAGCTGTGGTTCAGTCTGGGGAGGAGACTAGAGGAGTCTGGGGTTGTAGAGGGGCCTTAGACATGAGTGCCTAAGGAACAGGGACAAACATAACCCAAAATCTAGGATTCTTTGGGGGAAATCATACTCCATGCTCACCTTCTGTCCTGGAAACTACTTTTCTAGCCCCACTGGTAGTGCTCAGAGTTGGCAGAAAGAGACCTACCCAAACCCCAGGTTTACAAGGAGCCACAGCAGGAAGGAAGCAACCAGCCCAGCCTGTCTATATTTTACAAAGGAGGGCCCAGAAGCGGAAGGACTCAGCCAGCCATACAACAACGAAGGATCAAGGCAAAAACTTAGCAGGCAACTCTTGTCCCAGGCCAGGTTGCCCCTAGCCACCCCATTTCCAACCCTTGAGCTCCCAACCAAGCACAGGCCCTGCAGCAGTGGCCAGTGTGGCACCAGGCTCCTGCCCTCCCCATGTATCTGTGCAGCCTGGTAAATATTGTCACTGGTGGTGAGGCTCCAGGTAGGGCAGGCCTCCGTCCAGCTCACCTGGGCGGGATCTAAGCCCGGCCGTCGTGGCAGCCAGGCTCCCAGCTGCTGCCCTACCCAACAGCCCCAACAGGTCTCAGGAAAGTGGAGAGGGTGGGTTGGGTGGGGGCACAAGCAGGGGTTGCACAGGATTGTCCCGTGGGGTAGGCGGGGCGGGAAGGAGATCTGCTAAAGTGACAATGCCCACCTTTTACAACCCCAGGTCCTGCTGCACCCGAGGGGCCCTGCTGCACCTTTTGTCCCCCAAGGAGCCCAGAGAATGATATGGGTTGGGGATTTAAAAGAAGACAGAACTAGGTTCAAATCCTGACCCCAGCCCTCATCTTCTGGATGACAGAAGACAAGTCACCTAAGAGCCATGCCTCAGTTTCTCATCTGTAAGGGAGGTGATAAGAACAGGGCCTCCCCACCGGTATAAACGCTACACGGCAGGGGAGGAAGGCTGCTGCGCACACGCTTGACTACAGCCCACAGGAAAGTTGGGTCCCCAGGCGGAGTCGCGGCCCGAAGGCCTCCCGCGGCAGCCCGAAGCCGAGCCTCGCTGCTCCGCAGTGCGGACCACGGGGAGCCCGGCGCCGCCCCAGCCCCGCCGCCCAGCGCACTCACCCCGCGGGCAGGGCGC
>NW_004524683.1:2635894-2650554 GCF_000260255.1 Octodon degus | reverse complement strand
GCTCCCACAGCCCTGCGCCCCGGGCTGCGCTGCCTCCGCCGGCGCTCCTCCTGCGGCCCGCGGCCTGCGCGGGGCAGAAAGTTGTCCTCGCCCCGGACCGCTCGGCCACCACTGCCCGGGCCTCCGCCCCTGCGGCCCCCGCCCGACCCTCCGGTGCAGAGAGGGACGCAGCCTCGTGTCAGGTGCGGATTTTGGCCCCGACCACTTGACCACGCGTGACCGTGTTGCCCCGAGACCACGGGCGGGAAATGACTGCTTAGCACTCACTGCAGGGAGGCAGCTCATGCGCGCCTTCTGGAATAACCCCGTCGCTGCCATTGCACAGATGCAGAAACTGAGGCGTGGAGTTGTGGGGCTGCTCCGGGCCACGCAGTAACAAAGCCCACTTCTCCCGGCTTCGAAGCTCACACGCTGCCCCCTCATCCGGCTGTCCCCACCCTGGATTCCCAGTGCAGGGTAGGGGGCGACCCTCCTCAGAGCCCCTGAGGCTGGGTGAGCAGTCCCAGGGCTGAGCCAAGCTGGGCTCCTGGCAGAGAGCCCAAGCCCAGGAGGAGTTAACAGCCACCGCAGCCTCTGAGCCCCAGATGCGCTTAGCCATGACTCATCAGAGCACGTGGCTGCCATTAGCGTTGTCCCTTAGCAGGGGGGTGGGAGGCTTCAGCTCTCCTGGGTCAGCCCGGAGCCCCAGCGTGTCAGGAGGAAACAGAGGGGGCAGGCTGCAGAAGCAGTCACTGTGGGAAAGGGAACTGGACAGATCCTAGGGAAGCCAGGCAAGCGCGAGGCAGGGTTGGGGGATTGGATGAGGACTGCCTCCATTAACCCGGCTTCTGGGGGAGGCGGTGGGTTCCCACCCTGCCTGTGTTTCAGCAGAGATCAGCTAGATGCTCACTTGCAAGAGTCATCCCAACGCTGGTAGCCTCAGATACCGTCATACAAAAAGTAATTAACTACCAAAGCCTCTATGATGACACCCACCAGCAACTATAAGGAATGGCGGGGAAGCTCCTGGAAGAGGCAGAAACAGAGCTGACAGCTGGAGCCTGTGAGGTAGCTGTGTAGGGACAGCCCCAAGAAGAGTATGGTCACAGCTTCAGACATCTGTGCATGCTTTCCCCGGAGCTGGAACACACACTTATTCATTTGTGTCCCCAGGGCTGGATCAAGAGCTTACCACTGGGAGGCCTTTTTTCCAAAGAATACAAATTCATTAATATGAAATTGCCAAGGTTCTCCTAGTCTCAGAAGAAGCCAGGTGTGTGAGCAGGGATTCTAGAAGCTTTCAGCTACATTCACTCCTGGATAAATCTTTACTGCATTTGACATTTACTCAGCATGGTGGCATGTGCCTGTAATGTCAGCATGCTGGGAGGCCGAGGCAGGAGGATAGAAGATTTAAGGCCAGCCTGGGCAATTAAGTAATTTTAGAGAAACTGTCTCAAAAAATTAAAAATGGCTGCCATATGCTCAGTGCCAAGGCTAGAGAATTCATTCCCCAGTGTTGAGAGAAGCAGGGGAGCTTGCCATAAGCTCAAATTTCTCCTTACCCCACAGGTGTTCTTTCTCCAGAGCCCCCTAGCTGGCTGGATCTCTGGGTAATCACTGCCTAACCCTCCACCTAACCTAGGTGGACATCTCCTTGGCTGTCACTGCCTGTGAGTGGTGGTGTATGCCCAGGCCCTTAGGGAGTAGGAAGAAAGGTTTTTATGTGACTATCTCTGACATCCAACCAGAAGCTTCTTAAGGGTGGACTCTGGTCAGGCCTGACATCTGCTACCTGACTAATCACCAGCCGTGAAGGCAAAGCCCAGTATGTAGCTGTTTCCCTCTGAGGCAGTTATTGTCACAGTGCTGACACACATCAGAAGCTGCTTCCCAGCCCACACAGTACCCCTATGAGCCTTAACATCTTCAGCAGTAAAACAGGAATGACACTACTTATTTCAAAAGGCTGTTGTAAGGACCAAGAATTCATGCTTGGTCATCAGCACTGGTTGATCCAGTGGTAGAATTGTCATCTGCTGTCTATGGCCATACCACCCTGAACGGGCCCAATCTCCTCTGATCTCAGAAGCTAAGCAGGATCAAGCCTGGTTAGTACTTGAATGGGAGAATTGTCACCTGCAAAGTATCCACGCATGGGAAGCACCCAGAACAGAGCTGGATATAGCACAGTGCAAGGTCTGCAGTAGCTCCCACCTGACACAGTGCGGTCGCCTGTGAGTCAGAGTGCCAGACGGACCCACCTATAGGGGGGCTCCACCCAGATTGTTCCTGGCCCCCAGGAGCTGTGAGTCACCATCGTTGTGTCTGACGCCCAACCCAGGTGCCCCTACCCAGATCACAGGCCTAATCCCCCACCCTGGGCTGACAACTGAGTCCCAGGGACTGGGAGGGCATCCTGAGTCCTAGGTCCCTCTCCTTCTCTGTCAGGAAGCCTGATTCCTGTTGCTTAATGACTGGAAGGTGCCAGGCCTGCTTCCCTCATTTCCTTCCACCCTGAAAGGACAGACTGCCGATTCCCACCCCCTCTGGGGCCCTACAACCTCCACCAAAGACTGCTTTCACCTGTGCTATCTTTCATTCCTTAGACACCTCAAAATGCCTGGGAGAGTGTGCTAGCATGGCCTCCTATCCTACAGATGGGAGAACTGAGGCTAGGACCTAGCGTGACTTTAACCAAAGTTGAGCCATAGTTTGAACCCACATCTTGATTCCTTATCCTATAGGGAATGGGAGATTAGCAGAAAGGAGGGGTGTTAGAAATGAACCTCAGAAACAGGATGTGTGAACCTGCACCCTTGTCCTAGAAAGAGCGGCAGCTGTGAGGTCAGCTCTACCCCCACCTGAGTCTGTCTCCCATCAGGAAACCCTGGATAGTGACACAACTCTCAGGCCTCAGTGACATAGCTGAGCATTGCTTGGGTGGCCCCTTGTCCCTGTTTCTCCTTCAGGCCCTGCCTGGATCTGAAAAGGAAGGATGAGCCTTTTCCAGCCCAGGACCCCCAACCCAGTCCCTCCCAAGCCAGCTGAGCAGGTTTTGTAGGGCACAGGCTTAGGATGGTCAAATTACAAGGGACAGGCCCATGGACAAGGGCCCGTGACAGACATGTTCCCGGCAGTGACACCTGGGGTAGCATCTAGGGCAGCGCCTGGGATAGGTGCTTCCTTCCCACCCACTGGGCTCCCACTAATTATGTGCCCTGAGGCAGGTTGTAGTCCTGCTTGCTCTTGGTTTCCTTCTTCCTTCCAGATAGGGAAGAGAGTAGACCAGAAGGGGAGCTCAAGGGCCTTCCCTGCTCTGATGTTCTGTGTTCGAGGATCCTCATCCTCCAGGATGTACCAAACTCCAGTGTCCAGCAGCTTCCAAAGGTGGTCCTAAGAAGGATTGTGGGGCAGGCACAAGGACCAACAATAGTTCTGACAGGGAGAAATGGTCAGCACTCTCACAGGGGCTTTCTGACATTGAGTGTTATCTTGTTGGGGGCTAGAACATGGGCTGCAAAGCCAGGAAGATCCAGATGGATGTCTGTCCCACCATGTCCCAGCTAGTCAGACTCAGGTAAGTCATCTCAAGGCAAGCACGAGGCAGGGTATGGAGTGGCTCAGAGAACATCATCACAAGCCAGAACAGCACCCCCTCTCCGACATGCTGGGCCAGCAACTTCATCTTTGAAATGGTGATGATGGTTTCACAAGGATCCAATGAGGAAATACACAGAAAGCTCTTGGCCAGGCATGGTGGCACACATTGTAGTCCCAGCACTTGGGAGGCTGAGGCAGGAGGAATGCCAGGAATCTGACCTGAACTATTGTACATAGCAAGACCTATGCTCAAATAACAAAAAAAGCTCTTAGAAGAGAGCCTCAGCATTATTCTTTCGGCTCTAGTTTCCTCACCCAGGAAGCAGAGATTATAGGATTTCTATGAATACCAAATAAGCCAAGCCCTAAAGGGCCCTGGGAACCCTGAGTCACACAGAGAGAAGGGGTTCCTGCTAGCCATGCTCTGAGGGGCCTTGCCAAGGCCTCTCTGGTCAGAGTCATGTGGAGAATAAAAGATGATGCATGACTAGACAATGTCACATGCTGGCTGGAGGTTCACAGGGGTGTGTCTCCCTGTTAAGACAGCACAGAGGCAGCAGAGCACAGGGCACTCTGGAGGCCAGGGATGGGCATGATGGCGTCCAGGGAGAGGAGCCAGGACTGAGAAGGGAAGGGAACATCTGGGTTCAGAGCTGTCCAGCTGAGCTGTTCACCCCACCAGTCCTGCTTTGTGCATGGGATGCCCTTGGGTATGCCTTCTGTCATCCTGATGTAAAACAGGGGCCTGCCCACTTGTTTGCTTAGAAAGAGACTCAGCTGCTCTGCACGGTGGATGGTGTTTCTCAGCTGGAAATGAATCCAGGGCTGTCCTGCTGGGTCAAGCAGTGCAGGCTGTGGTTGCTGGGCAGAGCCAGCTCCGTGAAGGACGAGGGAGGACACTGGAGAGGCAAAGAACACTCCTCTCCCTCAGGAGTGAGAGGGTCCAAAGGGCTGGAACCCTCATACCCCTCAGCCAGGCCTGTTGAGGCGTGTGCAGCTGTTTGTAGGTGAGAGAAGGGTTTTACTTGAAAACAGATTTCTACACTGCTATGTACCAGGGAAAGGTTGGAAGTAAGGCTTTGGAGTTGACAGAGAAAATGGTTCCTCATTCCCAGAAAGAAAGAATACACCCACAAGGCTCTCGCATCCTGGGGAGTTCTTTGGGGAGCTCCTTTCTTCCAGACACTGAGGGGCTCAGACAAGGGCCATGGTATCCACAAAACCTGTGACTCCCTGATTCCTAAGGTCTTCTTAAAAGTGATACTGTGGGGAGCACCTGATACTGAACTGCCTTCATCTTGGGCTGCCCAGCTCCAGGACTGTGAGAAGCACAATTCTGCTGACTGTAAGTCCCCCCAGGAGTGGCATGCATGAGAGCAGGCTGCGTGGGCGCAAGGCAGACACTGAGCAAAGCCCTCAGGAGCCTTCTGCTGGCAGGCCAGAGTGGTGGTGGCAGTCAAGGCAAGAACAGCAGTCAGCAAAGACACAACTGGAAGAGAGTGGTGGGTGACGCAGGCCCCAGAGGTGGCCATGGAGGATTTTTCAGTCTCAGGGCTTCATAAACAGCTGGTGGACTAGGAGGGGAATGGACAGGGATACCCTACATCCATCAGAATATGGGTGCTCATGCAACCCCAGGTTTACAACAAGGTCTGCTTACTGACCACATCTGTGTGCCACACACCCCGCCTCTTTTTTTTTTTTTTTTTTTTTTTTTGACAGTATCTCGATATGTAATTCAAACTGGACTTGAACTCACTGTGTAGCCCAGGCTGTGTTCTGTAACACAGAATATCAGGCCTCATACTTGTGGCACTCCTTGGCCTCAGCATTCTGGGTGCTGGGATGACAGACACCCGTCACCATGCCCAGCTTCCCATCTGCTCACTTAGCAGCTCTGCCCCTTAATGCAGTCTTCAGAGCCACTTTCCTTTTGCTTCAGGTTGGAGCCATACCACAAGTGGGGGCTCAGGTTTTCAAGATGGGAGCCCTGCTTCAGACCCTGTAGGTGCTGGTCCCCAGTGGAAGAAGCATAGGCATCAGGAAGCCCCATTTCCTTATCCCATCAGTGCTAAGTTATCCAGGCCTGGTGGCTGGGATTCCCCCTCAACCCCAAGGTTCAATACAAATACCCTGGAAAGAGAATGCCCTCATGCTAACAAGAAGGAGGAGGAAGTGAACATCTCAGCAACTGTTAGCTCCTTTAAAAAAATGACTTTACTGCCCTGTCCCCACCTGGAGGAGGCTGTAGCTCTCTCAGATCAAGTAACCGAGTCAAGGTCCTATGAGCTGGGTGGGGCACCTCCTTAGCCCTTGCCTTCTGGCCATGCTGTGTGACCTAGGGTGGTGTGGTGGGCCAGGGGTGATGGTGGAGAGGGGACAGGTCCTCAGTTGCCATGTAGGAGCCATTGGGCATAAAGAATTCTCAACATTTGTGCCCAGCAAGTGCCAGCTGAGATCCAAGGCACACGTGTGCAGGCCACACCTGCATTCCCATCATAGGCAGGTGCAGGGACAGAGACCTCTGCTAGGCCAGAAGCCCCTTCTTCCTCTCTTTTCTACAGGACAGAGGCTGGCTGGATTCTCGAAGGCAGGGTAGGGTAGGGACTGGCAAGAACTGACCAGACAGAGTCAGTTCCCAGACCCAGGGCATCTTGTCTTCCTTGGGAATCATTCTCTTGCATCCCCCTCAAACTGAAGCAAATTCAGTCCCATTTTGTATAGGCTGCTTCCATCCCTTCTGCATATGTAATAAGGAAACAGAACTAGATGACCATGACCCAGAGTTGAATGGTCTGTCTGCAGATCCTACCCAAAGGGGGTAGCACAGTCGCCTTCAAATGTATAAATGCCCTGCCCAGGGCCCACTAGTTATTTCCAACACAGTGAAACCTGCTGCGTGTGTGTAGGTCTTGGAATTCCAGAGGGAGGACATAGAGGAGGAAGAGATGAAGAGTCAGGATGCAGAAAGCTGAGATCATGTGGAGCCCCCTCCTGATGGGAGGAAGAACTGCACAATGATTGCAGTCAGCAGAAGACGCTGTTTACAGAGAATTTTAACGTAAAGTATTAAGATCTGAAACAGAAAGAATAGCTAACCTTCAACAAAACATCACATCTTGGTGTTTACAAGGTGAATAAGAGAGGATGTGTCTATATTATCTCAGAGGAAGGCCATGTCACTTTGTGAGCAAGCTCCCTGACCTATGTACACTTCTCATGGGGTCCTGCCAAACTCATAAGAAGCAAGGTCCTTGTCTTAGATACCCAAGATACAGACGGCTTTGCTCCCAGTAGAAACTCTCCTCCCATTTACCTAGCTAGCCTGGATGGAAAATCTGGATTCCTCAGGCACTGAGCTGCAACAGGCCACACCCTCTTTCTGCTGCTTCACATACACTTCAGGCTTTGGCAGGATTTGTCCTCACTCCCAGAATGCTCTGGGCACCACATTGCCTCACTGAAAGCCTTCCCAGAACCTGTTTCTGATGTTGTCATTTCTGGGGTTATGGCTGTGGGCCACAATAGAGCAGGGAGCTGTATGTCTGAAGTGACAGTATCTATAGTGCCCAGTACCATGCCTGCAAAACTGCAAGGGCTCCATAAAGTATGCCAGTAAGCCAGATGTGGTAGTGTGGACTTGTAATCCACTAATACTGAAGGAGGCAAAGGCAGGAAGATCACAAGTTCGAGTCCCACTTGGGCAACTTAGAATCTTTCTCAAAATAAAAAGTAACAAAAAGGGCTGGGGCTGTAGTTCAGTGGTAGAATGCCTGGGGTTTTGATTTTCAGTACTTAAAACAAAAACTGCTGAAAGACGAAGGAGAACCATGGAGAAGAAACAAACATGCTAGAGACCTGGAGACAGATTGACACAGGGATGAGGTCAGACTGCTCCCCAGAAGAGGTCCCCTACGGGTGCGTTTTATGCCAGGGTGGAGATGGCCTTCTGGGCTCTGTGAGCATACTGAGCCCAGCAGTAAGACCAGTAGGCTAGGTGGCACTGTTAGGGCAGTAAGGGTCAGGAAATGAGATATAGGCTGGATTGCAACCCCTAGCTTAGCAGCCCTGATAGCCACAGAAAAACACCTGCTCTGTGTGTGCGGGAAGGAGATGGGCTGTGTGCATAGGTTGGAGTTGAGGGATGTCGCAGCCGTCCAAGGGGCCAAAGGCTGGGCAGGACACAGGAGAGGAACAGGTTTGGGGATGAAGAAGCTGCTTGGACAGGCGCTGGCCAAGTTTGAGGTGCTCCTAGCACCTTCAGATGGAGGATGCTGCATTGTCCTCTCCTAGGATAGAAGAGCGGACTTGTAGCGAGGTGATGCTCAGACAGGGTCAGGAACACATCTCAGAAAGGTTGGACTCGGAGGGGCTGTGGTGCACTGCACGCTGGGTGTGTGGCCCCCAGAAGGATGGTGTCCTGCTTGCTGGGTGGCCCCTCTGGGTTCCCGCAGGGGTGCAGAGGACTGGGTGACGCATGGGGGACTGAGCAGGGTGGACGCTGCCCACCAGGGCCACTTGACGAAGGCCCACAAGCTGTGGTCGAACGGGGCACGCAGGGTTTTGAGGACAAAAACCCTGTGTTGCCCCCGGGTTTCAGCCGTCGTCCCAGCTGCTGTTCGCAACTGCACCCCTCAGGTTCAACCCCTGGCTCCCACCCCTGTAGGCTCCGATCTTCGGCCCCTCCGGGTACCTGCGGTCGGTTCTCTCGGAGGTTGGCCCCTTCTGGGCGCTCCGAAAGGCCAAGGGCGCAGATGGCCCCTCCCAGCGTAGGTGGTGGCTCCTGGATGGCAGGGGCGGGGCTGGGGGCCCCTCCCCTCCCTGCCATGAGGGCGTCAGCGTTCGGGGGCGGCCTGGGATCCTGGCGCAAGCACACTCCTGTCCAGAACTAGAGGAGATGGCAAACACATGGATAACCATCACCGGAAGAGTATGATAACCAAAGGGCACCTGGCCACTTGTCCTAGAGGTGGAGGCTGCCTCTCCCTTCTGGAGCCTGGAGCCTCATCTGAATCTCATGGAGGGGTCTGACACCCTGCTGGAGAGGGCCACAGGCTAGCTAGGTCACTGGTCAGGCAAGCATAAGACAGGGCCTGGAGATGGGAAGTCGCTGCCTGAGCGTGACGTCAGAGTCTGTAGGCCAGGCCTGGCCGGGCACTGGGACGCGACCCAGTTTACAGACTTGTGATCCTTCGCAGAATGATAAGCAGCAGCCCACTCAGTGCACTTTTTTCAAGTGCTATACTTTTAGATCAAGTGAACTTTTAGTTCCTTTACATTGCTACTGACAAGTGATCTGGTCCAACGGGCTTCTGGGTGGGGTCCGGAGCAGGGCTGAGGACCTTTGTCTCAGTTGGGGCTCAAGCCATATAATAGGTGTGTGTGCAATACAAATCTGAAGTCTAGTAAATGAAAACTAATTCTGCCAGTTGGGTATTCTTGAATGTGCCAACCCCCAAGCTAGGCATTTAAAATAAATCTTCCTTTATCTTCATCTTATTAAATGTTCATAGGCCCCCACCTTACAGTAGATGAAACTGGTGTTCTCAGTTAACATCTGAGACCAACTGAGGACCAAGCCTGCCTGCCTCCTCCAGCCAGCCTGCCGTGGGGCCATCTGTCATTCTCCAGTGGGCCAAGCTGACCTTTCTGCCTTCTCAAGAACTTATGGTTTTGGTGGATGAACAAGGGCCCAAGAATGCTGCCCATCTGACCACACAACCAGTGTCCAGATCTGGAGAGGCTACCTACACTGTAAACATGCCCCAACCCTCACCCACAAAGCCCTGCCCAGCTGTGCAGCAAAGGCCACTGAGGACAGGCAGTGGCCCTTGAGCCACAGGCAGGAGTATCAGGCCACTGACAGAGGACTTGCATGGCCATCTAGGCCCTGAGCCCCTAAACACTGCTTCTTCCAGGAAGCCCTGTAGGATTTCCCCACCAGAGAGGCTGTTCCCTTCTCAGGCTATATTTCTGTTTCTCACCAAGTATTTGGCACATTTTAAACCCTTGCATCGGGGCTGGAGAAATGGCTCAGTGGTCTAAAGCACCTACTTGAAACAAGCTTGGCAAAGCACAGGGACCTCAGTTCGATCTCCAGCACCACATGCCAGCCAGCCCCGCCCCCTGGTGGGCTGAGCTGGCCACACACACAATAAATAAATGTAATAAATAAAAATAAATAAATATTAAAAAAAAAATAAAAAATAAACCCTTGCATCATCTACATTAGTCCCTGTAGATTTCTAGCTGAAAGTGCTGAGAGGATCTTGTACATCTGTATCTTCCATGGAGCCTTGCACCACTGTGACATCTAGTAGGCACTCAGTGTTGAGGAAATGACAATAATCCAGGAAACTGCTACTCAGTGCAGACACTGTGCTAAAGACTTTTACATATACTGTCTGGAATCCGGACAACTCTTAACAATATTTAACGCTGACAATTAGAAATGCTCCTTAGATATTTTTCAAATTTTTATTCTTTTTTATTTTTGGTACTGGAAATCGAACTCAGGACCTTCCACTTGCCAGGAGGGCACTGTGCCTCTGAGCTAAATCCCCAATCCTGAAATACTTCTAAGATTAAAGCAATCAGGAGCTGGAGACTCATCCCTAGGTTTTCTGTACAGGGGACTGAACCCAGGGCCTTCATACTGAGCAATCTCTCTATCCTCTTAAAATTCTCACCAGGTTGCTCAGGCTAGCTTCAAACTCCCAATCCTCCAACACCAGCCTCCTCAGTAGCTGGCACTACTGGCATGTACCGCCTTGCCTGGTAACTTTCGATTCTTAACTTGAGGATTTATACATAGGATCTGAGCAGTTCAGGCTGGCCTAGGACTCACAGAGATCCTCCTGCCTTCCAAGTGCTGGGATTACAGGCACATACCACTATGCCCAGCTTTGTTTCCTAATCTGCATCATCATATTTAGAACTATGTTAGGCATTATTCTAAACTGTTTACAAGTATTTATTCATCTTCAGAACAACTCTATCACATAGGTCCTGTATATTTTAGTATTTGAGAAAGTCCAGAGGATTAATTGCTCAATTTCATACCAGCTGGCTAAGTGGCAGAATTGGATAACAGCCAGACCAGATCTGACGCCCAGCCCACCTGCTGCACAACCTTAGAATGCACAAAGCATTTATGAGCCACTTTCCCAAGCTAATCTTATTTGGTAACAACCGCACAGTGGAATAGGTTTTATGCCTCCCACCACGCCTTATTCTGGAGCCACACTGCCTACATTAGAATTGTGTGCTGACTTCAAGCAAGTCCCTTAACATGGGCTCCTATTTTCTCACCAGTAGCATACGAGGATCCTTGGCCTAAGGATTGGAGGGATCAATGCAGAGTGCTGGACATGGGTGTGTGTTATGCGCATGCTTTCAGTAATAGTTTCATTCAGAATCAGAAAGAATTGTTCTGTGTGACTTTCAGGATAACTGATGTTTATTCTTTTTAATCACAGATTAGTATTTTCCTAGTATCTTCCTAAAAATGGGCATGATATTTTTAGTCTCCATCATCTTTAACCCTTACAACAACCCTGTAAGGAAACTATCCCCATGAAGGATGAGATAGGATAAGGACCAGGCCTAAGTCACACAGGTAGGAAATTGGAAGGCCAGAATCTATTCTTGTATTTGTTGAGGTGGGGTCTTGTTATTGATGCCCAGGCTGGCCTGAACTCCTGGGTTCAAATGATCCTCCTGCTTCAAGCTCTGAGTTAACTAGGACTACAGGCTTGTGCTACCATGCCCAACTCAAGAAATCTCTGCACAAATAACATTAAGACCATGCACCACTGTACCAGGCTACATTTTTTATTTAAAAAAAATGTACTTAAGATTAAAAAAGATAGTTCTCATTTTGTCTTGTGATACAGTACCTACTGACTTTATTTCATTATTAAAATATTTAATATACTGAAATTTTCATATACAACAGATCACAACAAAGATATGCAAACTCATCCCAAAGAGACATAGTTACCCAACCAGCCAAACCAGACTGAATTGATTAAATTTTATGAATCTAAAAAAATGTGTCTGGCTTGGGCAGCTGTGGTTGTTAAGATTAAGAGATGCAGGAGTCATTTTAGTACCAGTGAAGGAGAGGAAATTGTATTCATCTAATCATGGGCAACTGTTTTTACCAGACAGTGACACTCTGGTCTCTGCATTAGTCCCTGTGAACATGTAAAATGGGAGCTGTCTTACTGATGAAAATCAGGCTCTACACTTGGACAAGGCTGAATTAACTGAAGTAATGGGTACCACTTAAATAAGGCCTCTTGGGAGACTGTTTGATGCCTCTCCACCCCTAGCATTAGTGTGGCCTTTCGCTTTAAAGCATATTTTTCTTGTCACTATCATTTTTCTGAAGGGTAGAATACTGTCTCCCAGGTGCACCTCTTCTGGGGGAGCCTTCACAAATTCTCTTAGAGGAGCACTTTCCCTTATCTGGGTTCTAGCACCCCACTGATATTTTCATCTTGCAATGTTGTGAAATGAAGTACATGTAGCTCTCTTTCCCCTACCGTACCACAAAGTCAAGGCTCTCGTATGCACCTTCTGTCTTGGGCCTAGGACACAACAGGGCTCAGCAAAGACTTTCTCACTGAGCATGTTGCAAACTCAACACAGAATCTTTTAATAATACGAGGTACATTATAGATCCAGATCTGAGAAAAATGTGTTTTAACATAGCCTTTCCAAGCAGTGCAGTGACTAACTACAGATTCTGAATACAACTGGCATGCGTGTTACTGGTTGAATCTAGGGCCCTGAAGCAGAGGTATATTCCCACCCCTTTAAAAAATATTTAAAAAAAAATCTTTTTGTATCAGGAATTGAACTCAGGACCTTGCACTTGCCAGGCAGGCATTTATACTGCTAAGCTATATTATCTCCAGCCCCTATTTTTAAAATTTTGAGACAGGATCTCACTGAATTGTCCATGTTAGGCTTAAACTTCCAATCCTCCTGCCTCAGCCTCCCGGTACTGGGACTGCAAGCATGCGTCACATCCCACAAGCCTGATTTTGAATCCTAGCTCTAGCACTTTTTAGATTGTAGCTTTGGGTAAATTGCTTTACTGTACCTCACCTTTCTTATCTGTAAACTGGTACAGTATCTTTAGGTTGCAGAAATTAAATGAATCATATACATAAGTTGCTTTAAATGGTAAAAACCACATAGGTAAGTGCCATAGTTCTATGCATAATTCACAAGAACTGAATCGAATTCAATGGTTAGGTTCAATGTTGACCTTATAGAGAAATTTGATTTGGCTCACATTCAGTTGTCTGCCACCAGAACTGTGGAGAGAAATGAGTTTGTGAACTAAGGTCCAACTATGTGTTAGTCAGCAATTATTATTATTTTAAAACAATCTTTACACCAAATAGGACAATCCATGAGACAAGTATGGAAAGACAGGGTATATATTAAATAAAACTCACAAAACAGAAAGATTTAGAAGTTATCTACTACTTCAGTGGTTCTCAAAGGGAGGTTCCCAGACCAGTTATCACCCAGAATTGCTAGAAATGTGAATTCTTGGGTTCCCCTGGAGATCTACTGAATCAAAATTAAAGCCATGGGGCTGGGGAGATGGCTCAGTGGAATAAGCACTTCCCTGGCAAGCACAAGGGCTTGAGTTCAATCCCTGGTTCCCCCCACCAAAAAAAAAAAAAAAAATTAAAGCCTTGTAATTATGATTCAGCTCTTACTTCATGCTTCATTTTTTTTTTAATGCTGAAATGTTTCCATTTACAAAAGTAGAAAAGATATTAGCAGTGCAAGAAAGTGGTTCCTCATTTAAAAAAAAAATTAATGAATAAAGGAATGGGAATATACTTCTACTTCAAGGCCCTAGATTCAGCCAGTAATATAAATGCCAGTTGTTTCCAGAATCTGTATTTAGTCATTCCACTGCTGGGAAAGGCTATGCTAAAATACATATGTAGGGGCCAGGGAGATAGCTCAGTAGAATAAGCGCTTGCCTGGCAAGTACAAGGGTCTGAGTTCAATCCCCAGTTCTGCCAAAACAAACAAACAAACAAACAAACAAACAAACCCCCCAAACATACACATATGCTCTGGGGGTGGGACTCAGTGATCTGAATTTTAAGAAGCTTTCTAGATGATCCTGATGTTCGCTAAATTTTAAGAACTACTCCTTTCCTCCCATCAAGTACATCTATTCAGACCCTAAAACTTAATTCTACATCATTCATTCTCAAGCTCTTCCCTCCTCTTGGGCTTCAGTCACAGCCATACTTTAGATTCTTAGCATCTCAAGTGGATGACTGCAGCAGCCCTCTGCCTATCAGGTTTGCTCCTAGAGCAACCAACACAGCACCACTGAGGGCCTCTTTCTCACAAATACACAGCAACAACTCACTCGTCTGCCCACAAACCTAACCTCTGGTCACTGAGCTACTCTGAACTCAATTCTACGAGTTGGGTGTGAAGATATTTATTAGGTGAGGAACACGAAGTTTAGGGAGGCTAAAAACTTTCCCAAAGTAGACTTTACATCACTTTTTCAAAAAGGGATTCAATCCTAGGAATAGATGACCTTATTAGATCACTGTGCCTCCAAGACTCCATGTCAACAGATGCAGACAAAGCCACGTTTTAGGCAATGTCTGTATGTGTATATATTTCCTAACTCTCCTTCACAAAAACAGGACAAAATTTAAAAAAAAAATGAGACTTGACTGCACATTTACTCCTCCTTGTACAGTATGGGCATAATTAGTGGACTGAAAAACTCCAGTGCAAATTGGACATATGGGTACGATGCTTTATTATTGAAGTTTATGTAACTTTCATAATTACAACCTACAATTTAGAAGGTTGAAAAGTAAAGAGAAAATTCTATAAAGAGAGCCCAAATAAAGCTGAACTGGTACACAGAAGATGGTTAGAACTTTCTAAGTAAAGCCACTGAGCTTTTATCAATACACATCTGGCCTTTTCAAGAGCAGGCCCTGAGGCCAGGGTCAACAACATAAAATATCACAAAGGAGTCTTAAGACATTCATCCTATACAAGCAAGC
>NW_004524683.1:2624715-2635728 GCF_000260255.1 Octodon degus | reverse complement strand
TTTCCAGAATTTTTTTAATTAAAAAAAATATTTTTAAAAGCATTTCAAACATTTGTTCATTTTCCCAGTGCAAAAGAAAGTTGTTCAAGTCAACTTACCTTTTTCCTGAAGAGTAAGGGGAAGGAAAACAAATCCCAGAAAATATAACTATCATAGCTCCCAACGCTGCTTTCTCAATCAACATGTGCAGTAAATCTTCAGGTCGCTAAATTTGTTTATCAAAATTAAAGCCTTGTAATTATGATTCAGCCCTTGCTTCATGCTTGATTTTTTTTTATGCTGAAATGTTTCCATTTACAAAAGTAGAAAAGGTATTAGTGCAAGAAAGTGGTTTAAGATGGTTTTAAATGCCAGCCGTCCAATTGTGTATAAAAGAAAAAAGCACCATTTCAAGACAAAATTAGATATTTTGAATTTATTTATAGGCTAGGCAATAACTTAGTCTGCAAATATTTATCAGTATCACTTTGACTTGTGACCCCAGAGAACTTTAATTAGTCTGTAGGCGCATGTTTCTTTATATTTAGTAAATCATCTAAGCTGGAACATGTGTTTCCAAGTAAGAGCACAATTTACAGACTACTTCACAATCTATCTCAAACTCAGCTTTCTGCTAGGTCAGGGCTTTTCTGCTAATGGGCTTTTAACACATGAAACATTTCGGTATTTTGGGGGCTCTTTTTTCCTAATTGAAAGAATTTCGTCAGTTCGTCAGTTTTATAGGTGAAAAACATTGAGAGCACATAAAGTAAACCACAAAGATTAATAAAAAGAAATATATATGTCACTTTTGTATTTGTGTTCAATGAGTTTTTACATTTCAAGTAGTAGTTGAGCCTTCATTAACCAAGAAAAAAGAAGAAAAATTAAAGTACCTTCCAGTTTCAGCTTGCTGAAGTTTCTTCTGCAAAAGTGTAAGAATCAACCTATCACAAACTAGACAGGACAGTGTCCAAGCAAAGGCTGAATGGCTGTGTGTTAAGATTTTTGCTTACTTTATGCTAATGAGTGTATTTTAAGTGACAAAGTTTCTCTGCTGGCACTTACAATGAATGTTTCTTTACAAATCTTGTTCATAAGAAATTGACTTGTTAATCAGTAAACATATGGAGAGGTATCTGTTGATAGAAGATTTTTCAAATCCAGAGAAAATTGTTTTTAAAAATGCATTTCACATATGAAGTTTTAAGTTTTTATTTAGGAAAAATTTGGCTGTCAAGTTAGAATGTTTCAAACCAAAGCATCTCTTTTTTAGTAGTGGAGTTGATCTATGCAAAATATTTTTCCTTGTCTCTAAAAAACAAAATAATATTTTTACTATAAGGAAATTTTAAAATGCACTTTAAACTAGCCAATTTGTACCACTCATAAAAGAAATAGGTTCTTTCCTTCCCTTCCTTTGACCATCCAAAGCAGGAGAGAATACTGCGAACTATAAGAACCCCACCGGCTCCCACTGTAAGAACTACAGGTCAGGGCTAGCACTGGGCAAACACAGAAGCATGGGTGCGAGGGCTGCACTGTGAAGCAGCAGAAGCAAGCAGAAGCTCACAGTAAATGCACACCAGGCAGGGGCCTAGGTGAAGCTATCTCATCTGATTTACTGCTTTTCAAGGAAAAAAAGAGACAAATCTCAAAGAGTTTTAAAAAAAACAAAAACCTAGACTTTTGTCACATTTACAGGAATCTTAAACCCTTTATATTCCCATGCGTATAGGTAGTTTTGATATACATGGTAAGTAGCTTCAATATTCAGGAAGACGAACATTGTTGACAAACAACAACAGAATTCTTCATGCTTCTGATATCTCAGATTTGCTAAGTGCAATAGCCAGTTCTAAGTCTTCTTGTTCTTGCTGGTTCAGTCGGGCAAGCCTCTGCTCTTCCTCTCTCTCACTCTCCCTCTTGACCCATTCAATCATATCTTCTTCAGAGGGATACTGCCATTTAAAAGAAAAACAAAAAACAAAACAACAAACAAGAAGTAAGACAAAAAGAAAAGAAAAATAGTTTTTAAAAATGAGCACTACTTATTGTCTTTGAAGGATACTGGAACACTCTTTACTTCTTTTTGCTCCCCCAAAACATTTTTTTGGGGGGACAGGGTCTTGCTGTGTACTTTAGGTTGGCCTTAAATTTGCAGCAATCTTCCTGCCTCAGCCGCCTGAATGCTGGGATTACAGGTGTGCGCCACCATGTGTGGCTAAACACGTTTAGTTTTAACCAGTTGGTCAGCTGGTTTGAAAAAGAATTAATGTAATCTACAGTCTGTAAAAGTCAACATAAAAAGTCACTTTAAAATTAGAAATATTTAGGAAGATCATGAGATCTAAAAACAAGAGAGAGTTATAGACTTTTTAGTCTAAATAGTTTATCAGATTTTGTTATTTAAACTTTAGTGAGTAATCTCACGACAAATCATTTTTAACTTAACCCTACAGGTGATTTTCCACCATATCCTAACCTTTCAAGTATAGTAAAACTGTGAATAAAAAACTGTAAGAGTATTGAATATAATAAGCAAGATGTGAACCAAATCTTTTTTTTTTTTTTGCAGAACCGGGGATTGAACTCAGGCCCTTGTGCTTGCCAAGGAAGCGCTTATTCCACTGAACCATCTCCCCGGCCTCAGCATTTAGAAATTTTGGCAGGATTTTTTGACTCAGTTTTTTACAAACGTAACTCTGGGGATTAGATCCGGGAAATAGTTTTACTTACAAAAACATCAAATTTGGCAGAAACTCTATAAACACACAAGACTCGGTTTTAAATCTTGTTACATACAGCAGGCCCATAAAAAGATGAAAGAAACTTGTCAGACTTTTTTTCTTTTGTTTTTGAGACAAGCTTTTGTTACGTAGCTCAGGCTGGCCTTGAGCTCACTTGTGGCCCTGGCTGGTCTCAAACTCACAACCATCCTCCTGACTCAGCCTCTTAAGTGCTGAGAATACAGGAATGAGCCACCACACCACTACTTGTTAGACTTCTTAACAAAACTTATGAGATCTTTTATAACAAAAAAAAAAGTTTTGTGGTTTTTTTTTTTTAAAACTATGAGCTGTTTCATATTATACTGAGACACGAGAATATAATAAGCAAAATGCCACCCTCAGCTATTATTCAAGACTCATTTTCAACCAAGTTGGGTCTTGCTGAAACTATACTTAAGATATGAAATACCACAAACTGCCAGAGGATTATTTTACACTAAGAGTATTGTAATCTATTAAGAAGGCCAATTCTTGGGGGCTGGTGAGATGGCTCGGTGGAATAAACACTTCCCTAGCAAGTGCAAGGGCCTGAATTCAATGCCCGGTTCTGCCCCCCCTAAAAAAATAAAAGAAGGCCAATTCTTGATTCTCTGCATGAAACATCTGACATGAAAGTTAAGTCAGCATAATTCTGATATTCTAGCTGTATAATATTCAAAATACTGGTTTCTATTTTATTCCTTTCCATTCTACAGAAGTTGCTAGAATTTAGAGTACAGATTCAAGAGCTGTGTAGTGCAGCTGCCTTCACTACAAGCAGATTCTCACCCATATGCTAACTACAAGCAGGAATAAAGCATTTTGCTGAGTGGCCCAATACGGTATGGCACTAAGGAAAGACATAGGCAGATTGTGGCCAGGACCACCTATTTTCAAAAGCAAGGGAATAAGCATGTGTTGTAGAATAGGCAATGATTAGATCATTTTGCCTGGAAAACAAAAAGCTGGGGAAAATGAAACTTTGTTAGCTACTCTAAGAATTTTATTAAAAGCCAAAACAACCTGAGTAACAGTGGTGTTAGGTCCCTCCAGAGTGATGGCTCCACAGTTGGCTATCCCACATCTAAGATTTTTCATTTTCATTTTTTTTTTTTTTTAACATCTAAGACTTTTTTTTTGAGATAGTCTCACTATATAGTTCATGTTGACCTTGGGCTCACTGTGTAGCCCAGGCTGGCCTCCAACTTGGGGTGATCCTCCTGCTTCAGCCTCCCAAGTTCTGGGACTACAGGGGTGTACCACCGTGCCCAGCTCACCTGAGATCTTTAAGTCCTACCTATGCCATCATCACAGCACATTTCCATGGTTTCTGACACCCTTCCTGTTTAGTCAGCTCTGGGAGGATACACAGTAAATACAGGAAGCTAGTGAACTAGAGCCCTCCACACAAAAACTGCTTAAACCTTGAGAATAGTTCATTTCTTCAAGCTGACAGTGACCTTCTTTTTGATATAGGGCCTCTTGCTATGTTGCTCAGACTGGTCTTGAACTCCTAGGCTTGAGAGATCCTCTCGCCTTAGCCTCCTGAGTAGTTGAGACTACAGACGTGCAACCACCACCACATACAGTAGGCAGTAACATTTTTTCCTCTGTGGCATTAAGGATAGAACTGAGGGCCTTTGCACTGAGCAACAGCCCTTTTCATTTTGAGGCAAGGTCCCATTAAGTTGCCTAGGCAGGAGTTGAAAGTTACGGTCCTCCTTCCTCAGCTTCTTGAGTGCTGGGATTACAGGCATGTGCCACCATACTCTGGTAGCAACCTCTGAAATTTTGCCATAGGCTTTCACTAGGTAGCACATTAGCTCTGAACGCACTATGCTGACCACGCTGGCTCTGAATGCATGATTCTCCCACCTTAGCCTTTCTACTACTAGGATTACAGCATGTGCTACCATTCACAGTAGCATTTTTTTTTTTAAAAGCTACAATGGAACTAGGGGTGTAACTCAGTGGTAGAGCACATGCTTGCATAGCAAGGAATTGAGTTCAATTGAGCACCAAAAAAAAAAAAAAAAGAACTACTATATAAACCGAGTAAATAAAGAGTAAATTTCTAGTCACCTGATCTTTTTTTTTAATTTTTAATATTTATTTATTTATTTATTGTATGTGTGTGTGACCAGCTCAGCCCACCAGGGGGCGGGCTGGCTGGCATGTGGTGCTGGGGGATTGAACCGCGGTCCCTTGTGCTTTGCTAAGCTTGTTCTAAGTAGGTGCTTTAGACCACTGAGCCATCTCACCAGCCCCTAGTCACCTGATCTTAACTGAACGGCTGAGAAGTGATTTTACTTTCTACTCAAAGAACCATTGGCCTTATCCTCATATAGTAGTTGCTGTTTGATCTCCAGAGAGCATTAAAATTTTATACACAAACACACACACAGTTACAAATACACAGCTCATTACTAGCATTTTGCTAGTAAGCAGGCAGTGGATTGCTCTGTGATGGCCCATTAAATCACCATCCACTATAACAACATGAAAAATAGTAACTGTCAAGATTTTACTTATGTTTAAACTCTAAGAAAAGGGTTTATGAAACAGCTTGCATGTTTCACAAGAACTAAAACTATTAAAATCATCTGTGCAATGGAACAATTTACGAACTATCAAAAGAGAATCAAACATTTTGCTTGGGGGAAGAATTAAAGATCACTTTTAGTATGTTGGTAAATTTAGATGAAATCACACAAATTTGTCAGACTCCAAAGTAATCTTTCAAAACTCTTCAAATTGTAAATGGAAAGATTTTTCCCCCAAACAGCCCATTCACAGTACTTACAGCACTGAAGTTAGCAAAATTGCTTGGGTCAGCCTCTTTATTGGCAGTAGCAGAAGTAGAAGTGAATGGATCACAAAACATATCAGGATCTTTTTCTTTAGGGCTATCACTGCCTGGGAAAGGCTGAAATGGATCATTCACTTTAAAGGGATCAGAAGAATCCAATTTGTTGATGGGTCTTTTCCCTGGATCAAAATCATTACAATTAACCAGTAAATTCGGAAAATAAGCACAAAGAACATACAGGAAGGGGACAACAAAGCACTGTGGGTGGAGGGTGGGATGAAGACTCAAACACATTCTTCACACTGTCTGAAATGAACACACCAACAATCTTTCATACAATCCAGCTAAGTGCAGCTAAATGAAAAACAGCAGAGAGGATGTGCCAGGCATTGTATTTTTGTCCCAAGATTAAACCCATGCCCTCTTAAAGTAGCACACTATCAGGAGGAAAATAAAAAAGAATACAGAAAAGGCCTTTCTTAAATACACCAGCCTGATACTTATATAACCATCCACTAGTGGTAGTAATGACCTGTGGAAAAAAATAGCAAAATATTTCTGATTTTTTTTCTCGATCTATATATGTAATACCTAGTAGCATAAAATTATAAATCACCTTGACAAAATCCTGCTTTTTTTTGTTTTTAAAATGTATTTGGTTGTTGCAGGGTCTCACTACACTGCTTGGACTTGTGATCCTCCTGCTTTCAGCCTCCCCAGCACTGGGATTACAGGTGTGCTCCACTACACCCAGGATGCTAGCTGGCTCAGCCCGCTCTGGGGGTGGGGCTGGCGCTGCATGTGGTGCCAGGGATGGAACCACGGTCCCTGTGCTTGCCTAAGCAGGGGCTTTAGTCCACTGAGCTATCTCGCTGGCCCCAAACCCTGCTTACTTTTTGTCACATACAGTAGTTCAAAATGAAGATTAATCAATGTTTTGTAGTCTAAGGTTTATACCTATGATTGTTGGCAAGCTAACCTTTGACTAAACAACAATATACTGTCCTGGTACTCACTTGTTAACTCAATACTATTTTCAAGCAAGTTCTCTAATTTATTTTTATTTTATTTTTTCCTAGTGGAACCGGAGATTGAACTCAGGCCCCTGTGCTTGCCAGGGAAGCACTTACTCTACTGAGCCATCTCCCTAGCCCCTCTAATTTATTATTTATTTTGTTTCCTTTTTATTTTTTTAGATAGTCTTGTAGTTCAGGATGGCCTGGATTCACTGCGTAGTCCAGGCTGGCCTTAAACTTGCAGCATTCTCTTGCCCCAGCTTCCTGAGTACTAGAATTATAGATGTGTACCATCATACCTGGCTTTCTAACTTTTAAAGTCTCAAACTTAGTATTTCTTGAAGAAAAGATGAAATAAGTGGAGGTTAAAATATCTTCAAATGTATTCCTTCCTAAAATGCATTGATCTGGTAACAGCAATTGATCTGGTAAAAGATTTCCCATCATTAGAGAAACTTACAAAATGTTTATGTCTCCAGATGTATCTTGTGATGCTAGGCAGAATTAGTTACTGCTGCTGCTGCTGCTGCTGCTGCTACTACTACTACTACTTTCTAATAACTGAGGCAGCAGAGACTTAGACAAATGAAATAAATATATACTCAAGATCACAGGAGCAAGGGCTGAGAGTATAGCTCAGTGGCACTGCATTTTCCCAGCATGTGCACAACCCTGGGCTCAGTCCCCAGCACTGCCAAACATAGAAATAAAAAACTCTCAGAGCAAGTTGAGAGATTTTTTGAATTTGATGTGTAGGCTCCCAATCAGTGCACTTTCCAAAAAAGCACTCTTTTTCCCTTGCTCTATCTGTAATGACATATACTTTAACTAAGGTGTTAATATAGTATTTTACTTAGGATTTCAAAAATCTCACTACTGGCATCATATAAGTATAAAACCTTAAAGCAGAAATTTTGTAAGTTACTTTTTCATATATTTTGACAAGCTTACATCTAGCACTATATAATGCAGGCTACTTTCCCTCAAAAGGCAGCACCTACTTATTTACCTGATTTTTTTTTAAACAGATAAGTGAATATTAACAATTGTACAATATTACAATATTGACAACTATAAAATCTTTAAGTAAAAAAAAAATCTGCCTAAGAAATTCCAAGGGGCAGGTTATTATGAAAAGGAAGTAACAACCATCTTCAACTATTAGAGTTGAACATTCATCAAATACATCATGGAATGATATATAACTAAAAAACCAATGTGCCAAAGGTATCTTTTCACAGGACAGCCTACCAGCACCACTGTAACTAAGGGGACTGCCTGCCATTAGCCACTTTTTATAAAATATACTTTTTCTTCATATAGTATACACACTGACTATAACAAAACCAAAAAATAAAGCAATTAAGAATTTGTTCCTAGGCTGGGGAGATAGCTCAGAGGGTGCAAGGTCCTGAGTTGAATTCCTGGTTTAAAAAAAAAAAAAAAAAAAAAAAAAAAAGTTCCTGACTTCCTCATCACCATTGTAAAATAAAGGAATCTTTTTTTTTTTTTTTTTTTTGTGGAACCAGGGATTGAACTCAGGCCCTTGTGCTTGCCAGCCAAGTGCTTATTCTACTGAGCTATTTCCCTGGCCCCAAGGAGTCTTTTAAGTGAGAAAAACAAAGTATTTTCCTTTAAGAAAGGCAATACTTTAAAAAAAAAAAAAAAAAAAAAAAAAACTATACTGCTGAATGCTACATACCATAAGCCATTATTTTTTCACATCAAAAGATTTAAGAGAGATGGCCAAATAGCTCAGTGCATTAAAGTACCTGTTTAGGCACACACAGGGGCCAGGAGTTCGATCCTGGAGCCTGCTGTGCTGGTCCCGCCCCCGGGGGACCCTGAGACTAGACTGAAAATGGGCATGATGGCATGCACTTGTAAACCCAGCACTTGGGAGGCTGTAAACAGGAGGATCACTATGTGTCATTTCTATGTAGTGAGACCCTGTAAACCCTGTAGATCCTGTACTAAAAAAAAAAAGCTAAAATATTTAAGAAAGACATTCTGAAGGAATAGGTTGACCTTTCTCTTACAAAAATAAATAAAGGGACTGGGGAGATGGCTCAGTAGAATAAGCACTTGCCTGGCAAGCACACGGGTCTCAGTTCAATCCCCAGTTCCACCAAAATCAACCAATCAATCAATCAATCAAACAAACACTAGAGTACAGGAAAATACTTTTCAAATGATGATCAATGAGCTTCCAAAAAGCCAGAGATTTTATCTGTATTTTCTCTTTCTCATTTACTGACTCTCTGAAGGACTGGGGCCTGGGATAGCTGCTGCCAGAAAGGCAGTTCATGCCAGTTATACATGCTTGCTTCTTAGGCACACAGTTACAATTCTGCACTGAAGTCAGAACAAGTAACAGCAGTGAGCTCTGCTATGCACTTGGCTTGTTTTAAGTTCTTTCGACAGCACTCTAAAGTATGCAATTTTTTGAACAGAGATACTTTTTGGAAAGAGAAAGACTGAGTTAATTTTAGGAAAGGCACTAATTCTCTTACCCGGTGGTGGTGGGCAGGGTCTTGTTGGAGTTCCAGTCTTCGGTGGCAGTGCCGGGGGCACATCTTCACTCCTGATCGATGTTTCCTCAAACGCACTTTTAGGAATGACAGAACTTGATGTAACTGAACTAAAAGGATCTTCATTGTTGACCTTTTTAAAAAAAGTTCATACATCAGATATATACACATTATGCATACGTGTATATATTTTAAAGCAAATTATATTATTGTATAGCATTTGAAAGAATCACTTAAACACAATGCAGATTTGTTTCAATTTTAAAAGCAATATCTTAGCCTGTGCATCTGAAGACAAATAATTTTAATTTTTAGATAAATAATTGTAAAATACTGTTCTATATTCTACTATATTCTACTTATCTTTTAACATTTATTTATTTGATGCAGGGTCTCGCTATGCAGTTCAGACTCACAGTGATCTTCCTGTCTCAGCCTCGCCAGCACTGGGATTATAGGTGTGCGCCATTACACATCTATAATTAATGGTTTCAGTCATCTGGGAGCCATGTTTGCCATGCAGTACCAGGGATAGAACTCAGGTCCTTACACTTGCCAGGCAGGCACTTAGACCACCAAGCTATCTCCCCAGCCCTATCATCAGAGCAACAGGTGACACCAAAACAAGTCAACTCTAGACTGAAGGCCTGTCAAACTTCAGGCAATATTCACTACAAAACTAACTGAGGTTCATTTTAAGCAAACTATACACTTTTCCTCAAATGAATATCTGATTAAATAATGAAGGAAAAAAAATTATAGATTCTCTATGTCCTGATGTGCTTACATATGGAAGATTTACTACTAATGGAAAGAAAATGGCACTTAGACAAACAATAAAGGCAAACTGAAAGCCTTTTTTTTTTTCCTTTTTTGTCTTTTTGAGACAGATTCTTGCTATGTAGTTCAGGCTGGCCTTTAAGTCACTTTGTAGCCCAGGCTGGCCTCGAACTTGGAGCGATCTTCCTGCCTCAGTCTCCCAAGTACTGGGATAACAGGTGTATGCCACCACAGCTGGCCTGAAAGCCAGTTTTTAAAAGCAAACTGATTCCATGAAATATTAAGTCCTAATGTAGGTCTTGCCTTTCAAATAAATGGCATGACAAAAGATTTCACCTTTATAATCAATCCAACTTTATGATTTTAGATCTATTTAGGCCAGTGTTGTCTTTCAACACTGACATTGCTGACATCTGGAGCTAGACTGAGTAAATCTGTCAGTAGAAAACAACACTTGCCCATACCCTCACCATAGTCTGTTAATGTATACAAATGTATACATACAAACAGCTTATCTTTCATTTCTATCTCAAGTCAACATCTGCTATGATTTACTGCAGTATCTGGATTTCCTTTGATGGAAATGTATGTTTCCCTCCTACTAATCAATACAGGTTACCTTTGATAATGTGCTGAAGTCAGCAAATCCATCTCCAAATGATTCATTTCCGAAAACAGAAGCAAAGGGGTCTGTTGCTAAAATGAGTAAAGACAATCAATGAAATAGGACATAAAGAATATCATGTCCTCTTTTGATTGGTTACATTCAGATGCATTATCTAAAATTATCCCATGCTGAACTATGGAAAAGAGCAGCTAATGTTTAATTTTTTCTTTCTTTTCTTAAATTCTCATAACATTTTTTTCCAATTCTGCAAGCATTTATCTGATCATCTAAACAACTAAGTTGAAGAGAACACTATCAGTACAATAATTACTGTCAAATTCATATTATATTGTTTAACAAAATTCTGTACAATATCTAATTTTTAGTATGATGATTTTGTATTTTTTTCAAAAATAAACTTTTCTTGGGCTGGAGAGATGGCTCAGTGGTCTAAAGCACCTACTTGGAACAAGCTCGGCAAAGCACAGGGACCGCGGTTCGATCCCCCAGCACCACATGC
>NW_004524683.1:2611607-2624438 GCF_000260255.1 Octodon degus | reverse complement strand
TATTTAGGACAGGGAATACAGGGTGTACAGGGTCTCACTGCATAGATCAGACTTGTACTGATCCTCCTGTTTACAGCCTCCTAAATGCTGAGATTACAGGCATGGGCCACCATGCCCAGTCTCAGTCACTGTCTCAGCATGCCCCGGGGGTGGGGCCAACACAGCAGGCCGGAGGATGGAACTCCCTGCCCCTGAGTATGCCTAAGCAGGCACTTTAATCTGCTGAATTATTTGGCCAGCCCTTGAACTTTACCTCTAAGTAAAGTATTTAAAGCTCTTCAATACATGTGAAATGACACGAACTTTAAATTATTGCTGATGAAGAGATCAAGACATAAAAAACTACATACTAGTAATTCCACGTTTCACATTCACTCTTCAAGCCCAACCACAGGCCTGGAATAACACAGATATCACTAAGTCATATAGCAAGAAGTGAGATTTTTTTTTTTTTTTTGGTACTGAAACTTGAACTTGTGACCCTGCATTTGTTAGGCACAGTGCCACTGGCCTGGCCCAAGAAGTGACTTCTTCATTCTCAGTGGGAATAACTGCATTTTAATTTGTACCATAATTATCTGTGATTTGTAATCATCTGTAGTAAGCAGTGAAGTCCTTGAAAACAGGGAATATAGCCTATCCAATGAAGAATAAATAGTAGACATTTACCAAAATAAGAACATGCTAGTCCTACTCTTGAAAAGCTCCATCTCTGTAGACATGTGAACAAACAAGAAATATATTTCCTGGGGTATTAAAGAGGTGTGACACAAATCTGTAGTGGGAGTAACAAACTAGTTGGAAGAGCTGGATGAGTACAAAAGCAATCATAGCGTTTGAGCTTTTCAAGGGGATCTTCGTAAGATGAAGTTTTCCAAATAAACTGGGATAAAGGTGAAAGCAGGCTATCATGAGGAAGGAACAGTAACTAAAAAGACACAACTTAACCAGCACCTCACAGGCACATGAAGTCATCTTCCCACTGCAGTGCGCTTCCCAAGGAGGTTGCTATTTTCAGTGGGAATGAACTGACCTACTCTCAGATAGGCTTCACTTTCTCAGCCACAATGGCTACCAATAACATCAAAGAAGATTGAAAGAAAGTGCTGCCTGATATAAAAAGGCACAAAGAAAGAAGATGGAAGGGAAAGAGATCTATAAAAGAGAAGGCAAATCAAAGAGGTATAAATAATTCTTGTGCTTCAACTCTTTTTGTGTGTGTGGATTAAAGAGTGAGCATTTATTTTTTCTTTTCTTTTAAGAAAAATTTTATTTTAAAGAGAAAAAACAAACACAATTAACAAGAACAAAAATAAAGCAACATAAAACAAAAATGGTATACAATTTCAAAACAAGAATAGGAGATTAATGGTTATTATATTACATATTGCTATCAAATTTGTTGCTCAGACTATCAAATATAGGCATCAAATCACTTTTAGAACAAAAGTGTGCCCAACCACTCATTTAAATGTGTAAAGTGTAGCCAGGCATGGTGGGACACACCTGTAATCTCAGCAATATGAGAGGGGGCGGCAGGAGGAGTGGAAGTTCAAGCCTAGGCTGGGTTACTTAGCAACATCCTGTCTTCTATAACCATTAAAAAAGAATGAAGACATAGCTCAATGTGAAGAAAAGAAAGTGTTAAGTGCACCTACATTTCTAGAAATGAGTATAGCATGGATATAAACAGAAGGGGTGCAAGTAAAGTATATTATTTTTGTTTACTTTTTCAGCCAAACTGACAGGGTAGAAAAAGCATATAAATATGATTGGTAGGGTTGTTAAAAAATCAGTCTTTGGGGGATATTCATCAGCAACCCTAATCCTGAAGACGATATTGAGAAACTGATAAACACAAGAAATCTTACAATTTTGCTATAAAAGATGCCTTTTCATTAATACATACTTACTGAATCCCACATTGCCTGGTCCCAGTCTCATCATGAATGTTCTTTTAGGCTTTCCCTTTTTTCTGCTGAGGTACAGGTGAACAAGCTATTCAAATTTTCTTTCTTTTTTTTTTTTTTTTGGTGGAACCAGGGATTGAACTCAGGCCCTTGCGCTTGCCAGGGAAGCGCTTGTTCTACTGAGCCATCTCCCCAGCCCTAAAGAAGCTTTTTTTTTTTTTTTTTTTTTTTTTTTGCAGTACCGGTACCGGGGATTGTATTCACAATAGCAAGAGAAGGGGAACTGGGCTCATTACACTGGAAGAACTAAAGATCTGCTTTATGCTCTTCCTCTAACCCACAACTTTTATAAAAGAGAAGGCAAGTCACAATCTGAGTGCAACTGAGCTGTCAGGTTAATATTATGGTTTAGATTTAAAATGTCCTCTGAAGTCTCACCAAGTAGAGGTGGGCCTTGGGAAACTGACTGGATCATGGGGGCTCTGTACCTTCTGATGGATTACAGTGCTGTTAGGAGGTGTGGCCTGGTTAGAAGACATGAGTCACCGAGGAGTAGTACCTGGAAGGGTGTGATCTTGTTCCTAGAGTCTCCCTTTTGCCTTTCTCTTTGCTTTTCGGGTGCCACAGGTTGAGTACCTTTCCTTGCAATTCCCTTCCACCATGGTTGTTCTGTCTTGGAGCTACCTGACTACAGGCTGAGCCAAAATAAAACTTTCTCCTCAAGTTGGAGATGTTGGGTATTTTGTCCAAGCAATGAGAAAGTGATAAACATAGTCAGGTTCAATTGAGATATTGTAAAGTATATATGATGGAAGAAAATAATAAGAAAAAAGATATTTTGATATGAGTATATACTTTACTAGAGCGTTTTTTATACTTCCCTCATAAATTACCTACTTAGCACTGACCTGAACCCTGTGAGGATGTATCCTAGAAGAATGACAAAACGTATTTTCCCAAACTGGAGAATTAAGACTTTGACAAGAACTTTCTTAATACTTATCACAGCTTATGTGAAATGGGTCTATCCAGAAACTGAAAAGATGCACTGTGCATGAATGTGTTTAGACTATGTGGGAGACACCTGCTTCGAGAAGTCTCAGAAATACTTTATGAGAAAGTCAGCAGGTAGCTTTTCCTCCCTTGTGTATATGCAGGCTAAGACAGCAGACCCATGCATTCAACACAAACATAACCTCGTTAATATACTTTCCTCCCATAAACACAGTGGAAAATATACTAAGTATAATTTTAAAAATCAACCATAGTCTCTAACTCTAGCCAGTACTTTAGCTCACTCCTTTAATGTCACCTTTTTGAGGTTATTTGATATTGGAATTTTATGAACAAGCGAACTAAATATACTAAAATCTTTTTTTTAAATTTTATTTGTGTGTGTGTGTGTGTGTGTGTGTGTGGCCAGCTCAGCCCACCAGGGGGCGGGGCTGGCTGGCATGTGGTGCTGGGGGATTGAACCGCAGTCCCTGTGCTTTGCTAAGCTTGTTCTAAGTAGGTGCTTTAGACCACTGAGCCATCTCACCAGTCCACTAAAATCTTTTTTCCATACAAAGTTTAATAGATATTGACCTACATGATTTATTTATTTTTGAGATAGGGTCTCATTATTTAGTTCAGCTAGCTTTGAACTCACTATGTAGCCAAGGTGGCCTTGAACTTGTGGTAGTCCTTCTCTCAGCCTCCTAAGTGCTGGGATTATAGGTATGTACCACAATGCCTGGCTGTGACATACAAGATTTCTAATAAACCATCCAGCTTCTCCATATCTTTATTTATTTATTTACTTTTTTGGCGGAACCGGGGATTGAACTGGCCCTTGGCGCTTGCCAGGGAAGCACTTATTCCACTGAGCCATCTCCCTGGCTCTCTCCATATCTTTATAATTAAAAGTTTTCACGTCAAGTTGTAACACAGGGGCCGGGGAGATTGCTTAGTAGAATAAGTACTTGCCTGGAAAGTGCAAGGATCTGAGTTCAATCCCCGGTTCTGCAAAAAAAAAAAAAAAAAAAAAAGTTGTAAACACATTTAAAGAAAACATGTAGGGCTGGTGAGATGGCTCAGTGGTCTGAAGCACCTACTTAGAACAAGCTTAGCAAAAGCAAAGGGACCGCGGTTCGATCCCCCAGCACCACATGCCAGCCAGCCCCACCCCCTGGTGGGCTGAGCTGGCCACACACACACACACACACACACACACACACACACACAAATAAATAAATAAATAAATTAAAAAAAAAAAGAAAACATGTAGGGGAAAACTTATTACTAAAAAAAAATTGCGCATATAGAGGAAAATAGATTTGTAAACTTAATAAGAACAAAAATAGGAAAACAATTTTATTTTACTTTGTTTTATTTACTTTTAATGTATTTAGTACAGGGTCTACAGGGTCTCACTACACAGATCGGACTCATAGTGATCCTCCTGTTTTAAGCCTCCCTAGGACTGGGATTATGGGCATGTGCCATCACGCCTAGTCTCAGCGTATATGGGGGAGGGCGCCACAGCACACTGGGGAATTAAGCTCTGGTCTCTGCTCTTTGCCTAAGCAGGTGCTTTAGTCCACTGAGCTACCTGGTCAGCCCTACCAATTTTACACTAAAAGAATAATTTATAGGAAATCAATTAATTAGCCAATCAAGCAATTTCTGTCTCTCAATTCAAAATCTTAGAGCACAGCAAGTTTGAGATAAATAACTGATTCACTTCTTCAGCAGTAAATTTGTAAGCCTCTTCTATGCCCCAGAAACTGCAGGTTAGGAAGAGTTGGTCTGCTTGTGCTTGGGAAACTAAATAAATAGTGATACTATTAACAGAGATGGGATATCTGGAAGAATTTTTAGAGTTGTTTTATATTTTACAGAGTAGATCACTTTACTTTCAGGCATAGATCTGTGATATTACTTACTTATCTATTTGGAACAAAGGGCTAGTGACACAGATCTCTGGCTAGCAATATGATTAATGTTTAGAAACAGTAACAGAAGGACTACCACAACAGTGTTGTGGGTGATGACTGGCAGGTGAAGACGCTAACAAGATAAAATACAATGAGAGCCCAAACAAAACATGCCTAAGGAAGAAGAGACCATTATATTCCATCTGGGGATAAAACAAGATGCAGCAATTTGCTCGATATAGGGGATGACAAGAAAAGGACAGGCTGAGGGCTGTTAATAATGTAGTAATACAGAAAAAAATGTAGGGGGAAGCAGAGATTTGCTTTTTGTTTATGTATGTATTCTTCTAGAAGAAACTAACTGGAAGAGATATTTCAATTTTAAGTACAGGCAATCTTGAAGTGCTTTCAGAGCATCTTAGGGGAACTATATAGCAGAATCATGCATCAGGTGACTTAAAAATACAGTCCTGAGGGCCTGCCAGAGAGCTCAGAGGATTAAAGTGCCTGCTTAGGCAGATGTAGGGACCAGGGTTTGTTTCCCTGCTGTGCCAGTCCTGAACATCCTGTACTGAATTTATTACAACAAAAACAAAACAAAAACAAAACAAAACCATCCTGGAACTCAGGAAAGCACTGAGGACTAGAGGTCTATGTCTGGTCAGAAACAGGCTAGGTGAAGGCACAGAACTGGACAATGCAGGAAGTGTGTGAGAAAGGCAGAAGCACAAAGCTAAATTAGGAATTTTAAAAAGAGCTCTCATTCTTTAGCACCTTTTTTTTTTTCCTTTCCTTTGTGAGACAGAGTTTCACTATGCACTTCAGGCTGGCTTTGAGCTCATCTCGTAGCCCAGGCTGGCCTCAAACTTGCAATGATTCTCCTGCCTCAGCTTCTCAAGTGCTGGGATTATAGGCATGCACCACCAAACCTGGCTTCTTCATGTTTTCTAGTACACTGACATTATCCTTTGGCTCCTGGTTTGAATAGAAGGAAACATCTGTTTGAATGTAAAGAAGTATCTTTGGGGGCAAGCTAACCTAAGGGACTAAGCAATATAGGTAAATAGCACTTTTTTTTTTTTTCCTTGAGACAGGGTCTAGTTATAATTCGGGCTGACCTTGAACTCACTACACAGCCCCAGATGGCTATAAACTCATGGTGTTCCTACTGCTTTAGCCTCCTGAGTACTGAGATTACAAGCATGAACCACCACACACCTGGCTTTGAGGAAAAGCTAGAATATGCTAAATCATTTCAAAGTTTGATCCATGGACCCTGAGATATCCAAGACCTTTTCTGTGAGGTCAAAGCTGTAATATTAAAATGTTATTTATCTTTCTCACTGTGTTGATACCTGTAAGTTATAAGACCAATGGTGGTAAACACACATCAGGGTTCTTGGTAGCAATTGTATTTTTCACTGTCACAAAGTCATCAAGGGAAAAATAGCTGGTTACACTTAAGAATACCTGTCCTTGATTAATCAATAAAAATTATTAATTGTACTAAATCCTGATTCTTAGGTATACATTCTTAAAACTTCTGAGTGAGCAAAATGAAACATATACATAAGGAACTTATAGCTGCATATCAGTAGGTGGCTTTTTTTTTTTTGGTCAAAGAACATCTATTTTTCACCTGAGTACATAAAATGGGTTTATTCAGTTTTTAAAGACTATTCTGCAGAAATTTTCTACAAGATACAGTGAATCTTCCACCTTAATGGTAACGACTGGCAGTATTTGTTGCAGATAAAATCCAAAGTTTGTAGAGAAAATAGGGGGGCCGGGGAGAAGGCTCAGTGGAATAAGCGCTTCCCTGGCAAGCACAAGTTGTCTGAGTTCAATCTCCAGTTCCGGAAAAAAAAAAAAAAAAAAAGAAAACAGGAAATTTTTGGAAACTTTTACCTATCATGCAAGTTTAATATCCATATTTAAGGACTTTAATGAGATAGTGACATTAACAAATATGATCTTTTAATACTGTATAACAAAATGTATTAGTACTCAAGAGATCTACATAAATATATATAGTTCAATGAAACAATACCAGACACTGACAACTTAAAGGAGAGGTTTTTTTTTTTTTTTTTGGCAGAACCGAGGATTGAACTCAGGCCCTCACACTTGCCAGGGAAGCACTTATTCCAGAGCCATCTCCCTGGCCCCCTAAAGGAGAGGTTTAACTTAGCTCATGGTTTCAGGGAATTCAGTCCCTGCTCAGCCAGCTCCAGAGCAGAAACATCATGGCAGAAGGATGTGAGGAACAGAGCTGCTTAGTTAGCTCATGTCAGTTGGGAAGCATAGCAGAGCAATAGTGTGGGAGAGGAAAAGGGGACAGGACTATGTACAGTACCCAAAGTTATGCTTCCATGACCTCAGGCACAAGGAGAAGTGTGCCTTACTAATCTGCTAAGTATTTCTTAATCCCATGAAGTTGACATGTCATATTTAATAGTTACAATGGGGAGGAGATTCATTCCACATGCCAAGTACACCAATGGGATTTTGTTTTGTTTTCAAAACAAAATAAAAAAGCCAAACAAAATAAAACAACAACAACAGAGTCTAAAAGGTTCATGGCTATAGTTTCAGGCCCTTTTCTTCTATTAATACACGGCATGGAACCCAACAGGCACTGAACTTCATCCCTAGCCTTTTTGTAGTGTTTTCTTCTTTTGTTCTTTTTTAAGAAAGAGTCTCACCCTGCAGTTTAAGCTGGCCTTGAACTCACTATGTAGCCCAGGCTAAGTGAGCCTCCTGTCTCAGGGTCCTGAGTGTATGACACCATGCCCAGCTACTTTGTATTTCTGAGACAAAGTCTTGCTAAATTGCACCGGCTGGCCTTAAATTTATAATCCTGTTGCCTCAGTCTCCCATGTAGCTGGGGGTTACAGTGTGTTCCACAACACCTGTCTTTATATTCCATATTGCAATTAACTTTGAAGACAATAAAGCTTTTTGAATTTAGTACAGTAGAAAGAAAAGGAATACCCAAACTTCTCTGGAAAGGTTTAAAAATATTTTTCCTTTTTCCAAATACATACCTGCTGCATAAGGCCATAACTTTCTAAATTCATACACATCAACTGAAGGAAAACAGTACAGCAAGTTGAATTCATAAGTAGATAAGAGGATCAGTTTTTTTTTTTTTTTTTTAATGCAGCTCAGACTCGCAGTGATCCTCCTGTTTTCAGCCTCCCAAGCACTGGGATTACAGCCATACGCCACCATACTCAGTCTCAATTACCACCTCAGTGCGCCCTGGGTGCGGGGCCAGCATAGCACACTGGGGATGGAACCTAATCCGTTGAGCTATCTGGCCGGCCCTCAGCTATCTTCAGCTATCTGTCAATAACCCAGATATTAAATAACTTTGAATAAATATTATAGCTCTTGGTTATTTTTTCTTAAAAAGCGAACGTTTTTTTTTTAAAAAAGGCAAATAGTATTTATGCTTACATATAATAGATTTACTGATTTATTTATGAATGATAGACTTTCAATATATTGTCCAACCTGGACTCAAATACTCCTATCTCACCTTCTAAAGGGTCCAGTTTTACAGGCATATGCTACCATGTGATTCTCCTGAGTTTTTTTTTTTTTTTTTTTTTTTTTTGTGCTGTGGATCAAACTCAGGACTTTGCAGTTGCCAAGCAGGCACTTAGGCTGCTCAGCTATATCCTTGGGTCTAATGTTGTTTATAAATAAAGTATTTAAAATTTTTCTTTTAATATCTAATATGATAAATATCAACAGATACTATCTATATAAACAAAAAGCTCAAGCAGGTGGATTAGCTCAGTGGACTAAGAGCCTGCTTAGGCAAACAACAGGACCAGGACCAGGGTTCAATCCCTAGCACCACATGCCACGCCAACCCCACCCCTGGGTACACTGAGCCGGTCACTGAAACCAGCGTTGTGGCTCACACCTGTAATTCCAATGCTGGGGAGGCTAAAAACAGGAGGATCACTATGAATCCAAGCCATGTAGTGAGACACTATACCAAATACACAAACAAACAAACAAGTTCTTTGAGGGTTCTCAACAATTTTTAGAAGTGCAGGATAAAGGGAACGAAAAAGTTGCTGAACTTAATGATCTCTAACATCACTGTCCATGATGACTCTTTCCTAATTATTTTTGTTACTACTGAAATAAGCCAGTAAAGTTGGAATCTGGAGTTACCTCCTCAACCTGCCAAAGAATATGCTCATGGATCATTTTTGAATTTGTTACTAATATGCTTGCTTTCTTTTCTTCCCTCCCCTACTCTTTTCTTTTCAGTGCTAGGAATCATATCCAGGGCAGTCAAGGCTCTTCCATTTCCTAATTGAACTTTTTCCATTTCACTGTTTCCCCTATGGCCGTAGTATTCTCGGGTCTTTCCCAAATTTATGTTCCAAAGATTTTATAATTTTGTTATTTACACAGTACAAAGGCAGTTGGGAAGATAATTCAGAAACAATGTGATACTCAACTTGGGCTCAGTTTTCTTCTATGATATCAGGAAATTCGACTAGAGAATGACTCTGAAATTTTATATGGTAAAATAAGCATATAAAATAAATGGTATTTTCGTATTTAACTTTAAATTTATTTAGTGTTCACATTTTAAATGCTTGTCATACTGACAATAAGAATATTGGAACAACCCGGATTAAGATAAGCATTTAAAGTAAGTATTTTTGTACTTGATTTTAATTGTTCATTTGAAAACCCTCTTCACCCTAGCATAGTGAAAGTGGGGGAGGGAAGAAGGAAAAAAAACAAAACAAAACAAGAAAGAAAGAGAATAAACAAAAGGAATTTGAAAACCCAACTAATCCAAAGTAGTAAATATACACATTTCTTAACAAGAACCTCATACTTTCAGAGCAGCTTACAGTACTCTAAAGCACGGTGTACTCCAATTTGTGAAGGTATTTTGGTAGTGTAGTTCAGTAGCACAGTGTTGCTTAGCATGAGCTCTTGTGTTCGATTCCCAGCATGCCCAAAGGCAAAAAAAAGTGCACATATTTAATTAAATTACAATTTTTTTTAATGTAAGGATACTTTGGAACTATGAAACTAGAACCTGTCGACTTTCTAAACATCTCCCAGGGGCTAGTTTTATGGAACGTAACAGGAAAACTTATACAATATATAAGGTTCCTTCCAACTCTAAGTGGTTCGAAAGTCTACAGGTAAGAAAGTCTTGTGACACCATCCCATTCCAATTTGTATATTTTCAGAAAAAAAGGGGGCAAGGAGTTTATTTTAAAAAATGACCAAACATCTTCCCAAATTTGAAGGAATATACAGATACATGAGAAGCTCACAGACTCTGCAGGATAAAGCCAAACAGAATTACCCACGGTCTACTGTCATAAAACTGCTGAAAGAGAAAAAGCATCCTGGAAGCAGCAAGAGAAAATGACTAATCACATAAATAAATGGGATCCTCAATCAAGCTACCAGTAGATTTTTGGGCACAGACCTTGGAGTCAGTAAGAGATTATTGTATAGATAGTTTGATCAAGAGCAAAAAGGTCTATGTGGTTGAGGCACAGTGAATGAAGGAATAATAATACAATATTACGTTAATAGGCCACTATAAAGCTTTTATTAAATGTAACTTGAAGGGAGAGCCATTATGATTTTCTGGCAAATTAGGTAAGAGTGGCAAGGATGGTACTGAGGTGTAACTCACTGATAGTGTTTACCCAGTACCAAAAAAACAAACTAGGGGGCAGGGGAGATGGCTCAGTAGAATAAGCACTTCCCTGGCAAGCGCAAGGGCCTGAGTTCAATCCCCGATTCCACCAAAACAAAAACAAAAACAAAAAATAAAAAACCAAACCAAAGCTAATAACAAAACAAAAAAACAGTCAAATGAACAACAACAAAAAACAAGGATGATTCTAAAGGTTTTTAACCTGGAAAACATTAAAGATGAAACTAGCCAAATGCAGTGGTACAGAGCTGTAATCCCAGCACTCTGGGAAGCTGAAGAATAAAGAGTATAAATCGAGTCCAGCCAAAGTAATTTAGCAGGGCTGGTGAGATGGCTCAGTGGTCTAAAGCACCTCCTTAGAACAAACTAAAAGCACAGGGACCGTGGTTCAATCCCCCAGCACCACATGCCAGCCAGCACCACCCCCTGGTGGGCTGAGCTGGCCACACACACACACACACACACACACAAATTAAAAAAAAAAATTTAAAAAATAAAAACAAAACAAAACAAAGTAATTTAGCAATATAGCAAGACCCTGTCTCAATAATAAATCAAATAAACAAACAAATACCAGAAGAACTGGATTTAATCACTAGTAATAGGGCCAGGGATACAGTTTAGTGACACAAGTATCTGCCTGGCAAGCACAAGATCCTGTGTTTAATTCCTGGCACAAAAAAAAGGAAGAAATCATCTCTAGTACTAAATATATAATCACACAAAGAAGTGAATAAAGATGGAGAAGGTTCCAAAAAAACACATTTGTGAAGGAAGATTAGGTATCTGGTGTTAGATAATACTGGCTAGATGCATCTATCAGATAATCAAGTAGAAATGCAAACCATGGATTGAAGCGCCTGCAAGTAGGTGCAGGGGCGGGGGGTTCAACCCCCTGGCCTGCCATGCCGGCCCTGCCCCTGGGGTGTGCAGAGATAGCACTTGAGACTGGGCATGGTGGCCTGTGTCTGTAATCCCAGCTCTTGGGAGGCTGTTAACAGGCGGATCGTTACAAGTCCAATCTAGTAGTGAGACCCTGAATACCCTGTAGACCTTTCCCTAAAAATAAAAAAAAAAGAAATGCAACCCAGTGGTTGGATATGTAAATTTGAAGCTTAGGAAAGATATGTGGCATCTGATATAAATTAGCATATAGATATTATTTAAAGCCATGAAACGAAGTTAAGTTTCCCAAGGGAAAATAGATGGATAAGAAAGGTCAGAGACTCTAAGACCTACAATAACACATTAAGATTGGGAAAAGAGGAAAACACAGCAAACAAGACTCAGCAAGAATGATCAGGAAGGCAGATGGATCTCAGTGGAGTGCAGATCCAAGTACTACAACTTCTTTAACTTTGTGCAAAGTACATTTTCCCCCCAATACTTTGATTTCCTCTATCTTTACAATATTAACATCTTCTCACCACCTTGAAACACCTTGAAGCATTGGGACAGGCATGCTTGTACCACTGACAGTTCAAGCTGCCCAGCAGCAAGCCATAACAAATTATGGCCCCCACATGAACATGTCAGTTAGTATCCAACATAGTTACTTTGAAAGAGAGATGAAGCACACTGTGTTACAACTCTACATAAGCTCAATATATGGCAGCTGCTGTTATGATTCACAATGGCAAATATCCAAGCACCCTCCTTGACTGCAATGATTTGTTCCACCATGTTATAGGAAATGAACTTGGAGCTGGAATTTAAAAAGCAGATGACAAAGGCGTTAACAACTGGCAACCTTGTACACTAAGACTGAAATCTGCCACCTCAGCCTTAACCTAATGTAACTATTTCTGCATCTATAAATTACCTCTTAATCAAAATGTCTGTTTATCCTTGAACACACTATTTCCTGCCTCCATTCTGTGCTCAGGCTGCTGTTAGCATCACATATTCTTTCCTTCCATACCTGCTTATTATCCTTGCCCATTCTTTCAAAGTGTACCACAAAGGCTGCACGCACCTGGGTTCAAAGTCACTCAACAAGTTACCCTTAGTGTGATGTCCCCTTTCTAAACCTTGCCGCTTTAACTAATTCTCCTTAGTATGGGCAACTGAGTTAATTATAAATGTATTAACCGATGAGCCTAGTAGCACATGCCTGTAATCCCAGGACTTAGGAGGCTGAGGCAGGAGGCTCACTGTGAGTTTGAGGCTAGTCTGGGCAATATAGTAAGACCCTGTCTCCAAAACAAAACAAAACAAAACACCCTAGAAAAATAAAGCACCCACCCTACTTTCAGCATGATATTCAAGAATACACACATTT
>NW_004524683.1:2604756-2611472 GCF_000260255.1 Octodon degus | reverse complement strand
AGTTTCAATAATTAACACATTGCATACATTCTTCCTAGTGGTTAATTGCTGTACAAGATGTGGACACAATATCCTATTTACAAACACTATTAGAACAAATCCCTCCATTCATTAAGAGAATGTAGCTATATATCTATCCTAACCATTTTGAATACACAGATACAAAATGGATATTCATCTGTATCCCCTTTTTTTGTTAAGTTCCGTTATTTGAATATTATAGGTGTGCTAACTCAGCAAAATATTCTAAAAGAGTCCAGTAGTTCATGATAGTATTGGGCCTTCCCCTTCACTGGCAATGTCAGAAATTGTTGACCTGAGTTCCCTACAGCTCAACATAACAGCATGGCTTTACTTCTTATACTTCATTTTCATACTTTTCTGCTGGATGGTTAAGACCAAGGTAAAGCAGGACCTATGCAACAAGAGTTGTAGGTTTTGGGTCTGATAAGGTAAGTGAAATCCCCTCAGCATTTACGCTGAGATCCTCGACCTCAGATTGTAGAACCTTTGTCAGTGTCAACCATGTGGATGGGATGAGTCATGGCCACTGCTTGGCCAATGTGCTCTCTGTGAAAGCCTAGGAGAATGTTTTCTCTCCATGTGACTCTTTAGGCCCACTCTACATCATTGATCACTTTCTTCTTTGGCCCTATAATCTCCTTGATCAGAAAATTTGGGACACTACTGTTTTATATATTTTTAAATGAATGGTGGGAAGGAAGCAGAGTTAATTAGTTGAAAAAATGCTTTTAGACTCTAATAGACCTAAGTCTGAATCCAGTAAACTGGTTTACCTGGTTTGAATTTAGTGATCTATATAATCTTAATCAAGTAACTTAATTATCTGGTCTGTATTTCCTGATGTTTAAAATACAAATATTACTTAAAAGATTGTAAGAATGAAAAATCAGATATCATACAGAACAGAAATCAGATGCAAAAGTAACGCTGAGAGTCACTAATTTTTTTTAACTTAGGCCAAGATCCCCGAGAATGAATACTGACTCTGGAATTGCCAAACATTATCCTTCATAAAGAAAAAAAATTCTTATTGGTTTTATAGATATTGGATATAGTTCATATTCTAGAAAGATCCTGAACATGAGTAACAAATGAGGAAATAAATGATAAAGGTAGAAAGTGATACACAAACACTTGTCACTATTACTATTAATAGATTATACTTTGATTATGTAATATTTTTAAAGATAATTAGCAGGGCAAAAATACCTGGAAAAAAAGCTTGAAACACAGGATAATTATTATCAGTAAAACGATAAATTACTTTGATACCTGAATCGCTTGCTGCAGTAACAACTGTTCCACCAGGAGCAAAAGGATCATTGTGCTTCAATGTTTCCACCTAAACAATTACACAAATCCATTACTGAGAGAGGTAACATTTTAGAGGTGGAACACTGTCACTCTGCAGAAAATATTCTTAATGAGTTTTAAATTAAGGAACATAAACATTAGGAACAAATATTTTATCCTAAGAATTTGAAGTCTTATATACACAATTTTTTGTGTGTTTGTGTATATAGGGTTTCACTATGCAGTTAAGGCTGGCTTCCAACTTGCAATCCTTCTGCCTCAGCTTCCCAAGTGCTGGGATTACAGGTGTACAACACCATGCCTGGCTACACACAATTTTTTAATCTCTTAAAATTGTGAAATATAACATTCATTCCAAAGACTACATAAAATATGTATGGCTTAACAAATGTCAAGTGAAACCTAGGCAACCATCCCCCTACCAACGCTTCGTGAGGCTTCACGTGCCCCTCTGTGGGCACAATCCTGCCCTCCCCTGTAGGAGGACCAGATCCTGGTGATACTCATTTCTTTTTTTTTCTTCATAATATCCCTACTTGTAGAGATACATGCTGTTTTAACTTTCAGTCTGAAATAATTAAAACTTAAGTTGCAAAGATAAGACAGAGTTCCTATACACACTTTATCCAGTTTTAATATTTCATATAATCATGATATAGATATGAAAACTAAGGAATATAGCACAGAACTATAAAATACAGACCTTGTTTAAATTTTATCAAATTTTCCAATATTCTTTTTCTACTCCATGATCTCATATTTCATTTAGGATAGACATTATTTCTGTTACCTGTCTTTTATTCCGTTCTATATTTTATTCATACTTTGGATTTCTTATGAGAGAAAATACATGGTATTTCAGCTTATGTGTCTGATTTGTTACTTAAGTTGCATCTGTTTTTCTACAAATAATTCAAATTTAGCCTCCTTTATAGCCAAGTAGCATTCTATTATGTACAGACATCATACTTTGTTTATCCATTCATTTACTGACAGACATATAAGCTGTTTCCAAGATTTACCTACTATGAACTGTGCTGCTATAATCACTGGAATGTGTATATGGCTGTCTTGTCTGTTTTTCAACAGGGTCTTGCTATGTCGTTCAGGCTGGCCTTGAACTCACTATGTAGCCTGAATGAGTCTTGAACTCACTGCAATCCTCCTGCCTCAGCCTCCTGAGCCCTGATATTACAGGTGTGCACTATCATGCCTCACAATATGAAGGCTTCACTTCTTTTGGAAAGACATCTAGAAGGGGAATACCTGGCATGAAATTCCATCTTACCCCAGAGAAAAGGGGCTTTCATCAAGAAATCAAATGCAGTAATACTTGGTTCATGAATACTTCTACTCATGAACAATTTGGCTTGCAGACAAGTGTTCAGCAAAATTTTGCCTCCATTCGTGACCTCTGCATTGCATGGTGAACACAACTGCAGCCATCTTTCCTGTAGTTCTGGAATGAATTGAGTTCACGAATTGAGCCACCACTTATAATAGCAAAGGCTGCAGTGTAAAAGAAGCCTTGTGCACTGCTGGTGGGCATGCATATCAGTACAACCATTATGGAAATTTCTAAAAAAAAAATAAATAAAAATAGAAATTTCATTCAACCCAGGTATTCCCCTTCTAGACATCTTTCCATGTTTTCGTTTGCTTTTTTTTTTTTTTTTTTTACTTCTTTTTTTCCCCATAATTTTATTGAGAAACAAATAGCAATGAGACAGTTTCAAACCAAACTGGTGGGGCAGTTTCAATAATTAACACATTGCATACATTCTTCCTAGTGGTTAATTGCTGTACAAGATGCAGATATGATCTTTTGCTCATTTTTAAAAAACCTTTTTCCTTCTTTCCTTTCTGCCACCCTCTGTCTTCTTCCCATCTCCATTCGAACAGTTTCTTCCTATTTCACAGTACCCATTATACATTTTGGTCCTTATTTCTACTTTTGGTTTCTCATACCACACAAACAATGCAATGTTTACATGTGTATCCCATTTATTTCAGTTTAAGAGTATGGGCTCAAGGCACATCCATTTACCTAGAAATGTCTCAAGCACATCCTTCTTTATTAGCCTACTTTTTAAATTTTTGCTGTTATTTCTTGTGCAAGTGGAGCTTTCTTCCCGAAGTCCTTGACTATACCTATGACTTCAAAAGTTTTACCTAGTTTATCTTCCAACAGGTTAAGTGCTTTTGTCCTGCTATTTAGATCTTTGATTCATTTTTATTTTAAGTGTAGTACATGGTGAGTGATATGGGTCTTGCTTCAATCTTCTGCATGTGGATAGCTAGCTTTCCTAGCACCATTTACTAAAGAGGCTATCTTTCCTCTAGTGAGACTCTATGGCACCTTGTCAAAGATCTGGTGGCTCTGTGAGGATGTACGTATTTTAATTCTTAAAGTTTGTAGTACTTAGTATCATACAATGCTGTTTCCATTTAATTCTAGCATGTTTTCTTTTAGAGGAAACACACAGACAGGGAGGAGGGGGAGAGGATGGGAGGGACATACAAAGAGCAGGTAAGTGTGAGGACAGGTAAGGCTTTTTACCTGAGTTAGAGATTACTACCATTGAACTATCTTCCTACTTTATACTTCAGATTTTAATCATAGTCAAACAAATTATATGTTTAGGAAGATAATTTCTTTTTCCTGGTGCCAGGCTTTTAAGGTACTAGTAAAAAGCCATGCAAGTAGTTAAGTGATAGATACGAGAAACGTTTCCAAATATGTATATCCAACTCTCATCATGGCTACCAGTGACACTTGTATTTCAAATTTTATTTCCAACCATCAAGAAGATGGGTACTACAACTGAATGTCAAAGGATACTGCCAGGGCTGAATTTATAAATTTCCAAGAAAAACAAATATAACAGAATAGAAAAGTAAGGCTAACTACAATTTGTATTCTGTAAAAGAGAATCCATTAAACAGAAAAGTAAATACTGTACTAAGGAAATTTCTAGAAATAAAATAATAGTACTTATTTTAACTAATACCATTATAAAATTAGCACTCTAGCTTAGATTATTTCTGCCAGATATATATGTATGTATGCACGTATGTATTTATTTAGTGCAGGGTCTCACTACGCAACTTGACCTCGCAGTGATCCTCCTGTTTTCAGCCTCCCCAGTGCTGGGATTACAGGCACGCACCACCACACCCAGATCACTGGCTCAGTGCACCAGGGGTGGGGCTGGCACATTATGTGGTGCTAGGGATTAAACCCCGGCCCCTGCACTTGCCTAGGCTGAGCTATCTCACTGGCCCTCCAAATAGTAATTTAACAAATACAAAACTTATCTATATAGTGAAATGGCCTTCCATGTTTCCTAGTACCATAGTCAAAATGCTAGTTTGCAAAACAGTCTCTGATACAAACTGTTCCCAACTATCATTGCTGCTTTTTTCGATTTTGAAGGAAGCAAAAATATGTCTTATTTTCAGCTACAGCCTACAGATCTGATTTCCTATTACAAAGAAAAAAGAATACCTTGACTGGTATCTTTCTCTTTTTTTTTTTTTTGGTGGCTGGCTCAGCCCACACTGGGGGCGGGGCTGGCACAACATGTGATACTGGAGATCAAACCATCAAACCACAGTCCCTGCACTTGCCTAAGCTTGTCTAAGCAGGTGCTTTAGGTGGCTGAGCTAATTTGCAGGCTCCTGATATCAGTTTTAACTTATGTTCTTTCACCATATACTGTGGAACTACCCAAAAGGGCAACTGGGATAGCAAGAGGAACAGGAGAGAATATATAGCTTATGAAAGAGTAAGTGGCCACAAACTTTTATGTTTAGTGTGATAATCAGGCAACTTAGCATGCAAAAGTAGTTTTCATAAGTAAAATAAAATTTTATTTTATAAAATTTTTCATAAAATTCAGGTGGTCAAATTTATAGAATTAATGTTCTAATGTCCTCCTACAAGGTCAACTAATTTATCATGGACATTCTCTCCTACATTAGCAATGAACACCCCTGCAGGGGAGCTGGTAACACTTAGCATCTGTACAATGCTATTATATACTAGCTAGGACAGCAGGAAATGGCCAGGTTTTTCATTTGTTTGTTTTTGTTTTTTTGCCCTGTTCACATTATGCCCAAGAGAGCAGAGACAAAAATTTTTTAAAGGAACTGGGAAGACTCATATCTTTTTTTTTTTTTTTTGTTACCGGGCATTAAACTCAGAACCTTGTGCTTGGCAGGCATGCACTTATGCAACTGAGCTATCTCCCTAGCCCCAAGGTTCACCTTGCAGAATCAATACTACTAACTTAAATTCTCTAAGCCTCATTTACTTTATCTTAAAATGGGAGTAACATGAACCTTCTAGGACTGTTGTATAAATTAAACAAAGTATACATAAAAAGAGCCAAGTCATTCATTGACACAGAAGAGATCAGATGAACTGCAGCTATTGGTATTATACTGCCTGTTTTAACGGAGAGGTAATAGAAAGGATAGTATTTCTTTTGAAAGCAGGAAAAATGGAACATGTGACAGAAAAATCTCAACAGAGGAAAGGAGCAACAGGAACTTGTTATTTCTAAGTCAGGAAGAGGTGATTTGGCTTCCTAATTTTTTTACTTGATCAGATTGGAGAACAAGAGGGTAAAATAAGAAGATAATTCAGACTGTAGTCAACTTCAGAAGAATTTGGTAATTAGTCCACACTGTAAACTAAGCATTGTAGCAAGATAGAGTATCTAGTATCCTGTAGAAACCACAAATATTTAGTTACAGAGATACCAGTCATTTTATATCAATGGAAAATGCCAGTTGCTGGCCAAGTACTTTTCTGAGTACAGTAAGAAAATAATTTAAGGACACCAAAAAGAATTAATTTCTCTTTTAAAGGATTCTTAATCTAAGAATATTAAAAGACAAAAGTATTTTGTTTCAAATGTCTTCCCAATCGAGCTGGGGAGACGGCTCAGTGGAATAAGCGCTTCCCTGGCAAGTGCAAGCAAGGTCCTGAGTTCAATCCCCGGTTCCACAAAAACAAAAAAACAAAAACAAAAAAAAACCCCAGCAGGGGTGGTACTTCAAATGTCTTCCCAATCGACTGCTTATGTATCCTTTTACTTACAAATATAAAACTACTACCTCAAAAATGGAGTCTCTAAATAAGCAACTCATAAACCATTCATAACTATGGAAATTGAGTGATGGATATATCAAGGTTTGTGTTATGGTTTGTGTCTAGTTGTCCCCCCAAAGCCTCATGCAGTCATGGGGTGAGGACTTGTAGAGTTTGTGTTAATTCATGATCCACTGGGATTATGTGTGATCCAAGACTGGGATTATGGGTTTTAGTACTGCTGGGATTACCCATAGGTGGGTAAATACTGGGAAGTACC
>NW_004524683.1:2573962-2604636 GCF_000260255.1 Octodon degus | reverse complement strand
TTGCTTTCTGCTCTGTGCTGCTCTGCATTGGACCCAGCTGAGTATGGACTGAAACCTCCAGTAACTGTGAGCTAAATAAACCTTTCCTTCCTTCATTTTGTGTGTCGGGTATTTGTCCCAGCAACGAGAGAACAGTAACTAAGTAACAGTAACAGTTTGCTAAAATATTCCATTATATTATTTTACTTGAAGTACTTTCAAATATCTGTAATATAGATATTTATTTTTAAGGCTTCCAGATAACAAAGCATTCCATTGTATGACCCTACACATGTTAATATTTTTGACGCCTAAAGACATGAACCTTGTAAGGTTGATGTACTAGAAATGAATGTGAAGCACAGAGAAGTAACTGAACCACAGTATGAGGTTTACTGAATAGCAACTGTTGCTGGTATCTTGGTAGCACTCAGGAGAGCCTGACATTTAGTGTAATTTGAACTTCTTTGCAAAATTAATAGTCAAGGTATTATCTATACAAAATAACAAATGATTTTATTTTTTTAAAACATCAATGATGTTTCTTTAACTTTCATTCTTTCAACAATGTAACAAATATTCCTGAAAACTTTACTTAAGACTGACTTAAGGTTCTACAATCATTTCTTTTTAATATCCCTAAAGGGATATAAATCTGATCCACTGAAGCATGGATTTCATTTTTGGACATTTTACATCATTCTAGTCAATTCCAGTGGGTAAGCAAACTGTGAAACACCAGCCTGCAACAAAAACTAGATGGGTTGTGTTATGACCTACTAGAAATAATATAAAGGATGATTCTTTCATCATTGTGTATTTCAAGAAAATTCACTTATGCAGCTTGTTTTCTTTTCAACTTAATAGTTTCTATTTTCATACTTACCGATGCATTACTGCTGTTGCTGGGTGCACTGAAAGGGTCAGTACCTGAAGTAGCAAAAGGGTCAGTAGAAGACTGCTTGAAGAAATAGTCAGATGCAAAGGGATCTGAACCTTTGAATGGATCACCACCAAATGGGTCTAAGAAAAGAAAACACATATATAAGAGACTAAAAAATTACATTATCATTGCTTTAATTAAAAGGTATTTTAAATCATACATTCTTTTTATTTCACAGATTCCTCTGTAATTTTGATAAGAAACATATAATCCTTTTCTTGCAAAACTTATTTTTTAAAATGACATGTAACTTTATGGAATCTATATCCCTGGGGATCAAATTCAGGGCATGAATGCTATTCAAGCTCTCTACCACTGGGCTATACCTTCTGCCCCAGGGATTCAATGTTAAGTCTTCTGCTATCATAGCTAGACAACAAAAAATTTTTTTCCATCTGACATTCAGGCTAACAGCCAGAACTTTGGGAAGTAAAACTAAATAGTACAGAAGATTTGCTTTATTTTAATAATAAAAAAAAAAAATTCAAGAAAAGATGTCTCTTTTATGGAGCATGTGCATGCCAGGAATTGAACTCTGGACTTTATGCTTGCAGGCAGGTGCTGCTCCACTGAGCTAAACTCCTTGACCCTAGAAATATTTATTTATTTGGTTGTTACAGGGTTTCACTATGCAGCTCAGACTAATAGTGATCCTCTTGCTTTCAGCCTCCCCAGCACTGGGATTACAGGTGTGTGGCACTACACCCGGACTCTGTGGCCAGTTCAGCCTGCCCTGGGGACAGGACTGGCATGGCATGTGGTGCCGGGGACCAAACTGTGGTCTCTGTGCTTGCATAAGCAGGTGCTTTAGTCCACTGAGCTGTCTTGCTGCCCCCTAGAAATATTTTTTAAAATCTCAACAATTCTTCAGGATGTTTCTTTTTCTTCATTTGTACAAAAGGACTATAATCTTAGGAAAATAAAATGAGCTTCTGAGATTGTAGTAGTATGTAGATTACACTCACCTAACTTTTAGTGAATAAGCAGAAATTATAGCCAATGTGACTGAAAGCAATATTATTACTTCTTACCACAGTGATGCTGGGGCTGGGGCTCGGCTCAGTGATAAAAGCACTTTTTGTTTGTAGGACAGGGTCTATCTAAATTTGTGACTCTCCTGTCTCAGTCTCCCAAGCAGCTAAATGGTAGAGCACTTTTCTAGGATGTATGAAAGCCCTGGGTTTTATCCCTCACCACCAATACAGTAACAAAATAGTAAGGCTAAAAAGTTATTACGTGAATTTAAAGGAATCTGCCACCCTCTTTCTTAAACTACCAGGAACATAAAGCATCATATCACAGCTTTACAGCAGTTCCAAAATCAAAACAGAAACCCATTTCCCAACTTGTGGTATCTCATTACTAACTAGTACATAAGCACAATCAAATTAAAGTGAGGATGAAAAACCAGTGATATACTGACCAGCCAGGCATGGTGGCACCTGCCTGTAATCCCAGCACTTGGGAGGCTGAGGCAGTATTGCCATAGTTTGAGACCAGTCTGGGTTACACAAGTGAGTTCAAGGGCAGCCTGAAATATGCAGGGAGATTCAGTCTTTAAAAAAAAAAAAAATACTAACCTATTTTCCCAAAAGGATCATCTTTGAAAGGATCACCTGTGATAAGCAGAAATCAACAAACAATATTTACTATTACGGTACCATTACCTACAAATATTCTTAGTTTCAGTGACTCTACCTCAAAACAAACTATGAATGGGACCATCTAACTTAGGATATTTAAAATAACAAAGAATAAAGGCTGAACTCAACACACCTCATACAAGAGGCAAGTTTGAAATATAGCCAACTATATTTACCTTGATCACAAGAAGAGGTTACAAAAAGGGGAAGACAAAAAACTGTATTTAAAAATGTCTACTCTTTACAAGAGTACTATAACTATTTTATAGAAATAAAGATGCTGAATTTCACTGAGGCAAAATAAAAAAAAAACGAAACTCTGAATTGAAAAATCTAGGGGTAAAGAGTCTAGGAGTCTATACTTATGGTCTTTTGATTTTTGACAAGAATACAAAGAATACACAATAAGGAAAGTATAGCTTTTCAACAGATGGCATTGAGACACCAGGTTTTCTCTTTTTTAAAGTACCAGGCACATAAAGCATCATACCTTGGCTTTAGAACAGTTTCAAAACCAAAAAAAGAAACCCCTTTCCTATGGTTTCCCAATTTGTGATGCCTTATTCCTAACTGCCACAAAAGCATAACCAAATAAATCAAAGATGGAAAATCAGTAATATACTGACCACCCAGGTATGGCGGTACATGCCTGTAATCCTACCACTTAGGAGGCTGAGGCAGGAGGATCGCCATGAGTTTGAGGCTAGCCTTAGTTATATAAGCGAGTTTACAGCCAGTCTGAAGATTTCTACCTCACAGCACATATAAAACTGGACTAAATATGTAAATGGAACAGCTAAAACTGTAAAACTTAGAAAATCAGAAGTAAATCTGGGGGGTGGGGAAATTAAAAAAAAAAAGTAAATCTGTGTGACTCTAAATTAAGTGATAGTTTCTTAGATGATACCAAAAGCATAAATCATAGAAGAAAAAATAGAAAAATTGAACTTATAATTACTTTGTACTTGACAGTAAAAATCATGAATATAACACAGGAAATGTCAAAACATCAAGAATATAACACAATTCACATATTTGATAGGTGTTACAGTTTGTGTCTAGTTGTCCCCCTCAAAGCCTCATGCAGTCATGGGGTGGGGACTTCTACATTTTGAGATTAACTCATGACCCACTGGGATCATGGGTCTTAGTACTGTTGGGATTATGGCTGCAAGTGCTACACTCAGCCTGAGGTGGATAGCCTGAATGTAACATAAGAGAGATAGAGAGATAGACTTCCTCTCTATTGCCATTGTTGCTGTTGCTACTTCTTTTTTTTTTTTTTTTTTTTCGGAACCAGGGATTGAACTCAGGCCCCTGCGCTTGCCAGGGAAGCACTTATTCTACTGAACCATCTCCCCTGCCCCCACTTCTTTGCTCTTTGCAGCCGCCATGAAAGGTTATTGAGTGCCATGTGCCAATCTGACTTGGAACCAGCCAAGTATGGACTGAAACTTCTAGTAACTGTGAGCTAAATAAATCTTTGCTTTCTTCATTTTGGGTGTTGGATATTTGTCCCAGCATTGACAACAGAGTAACTGAGACGATACGTGAATTATACTTAGAATACATAAAAAGCTGCTATAAATCAACAATAAAAAGACCATTATAAAGTAGGCATGACAATTTCATGTTTAACACTGTGTGTTCTTTGTTTCTCTTGAATATATAAAATTATATAGTAATTCTACATTTAATTGGTAGAGGAACTGCCATACACTTTTCCAGAGAGATTATTTTACATGCCTACCACAAATCTACAGGGGTTGCAAGTTCTATGTATCCTTCCCAACACTTATTACCTATCCTTTTGCTTAAGCAATGCAGTAGATATGAAATGGTATCTCATTTTGAGTCTGAGTAATATTGAATATCTTTCTTTGTGCTCACTGGTAATTTGTATATTTAGAAAAATGTTTAAATCAGTTTGCCTATTTTAAATTACAAAGACTGCTACTGAATACAGAGTTTCCTTACAGGGTAATAAAAACTATTTCTTCGCACGCCTGTATACCAGCACTTGGGAGGCTGAAAACAGGAGAATCACTACAAGTATAATTTGTGGACTTGAACCTGAACTAAACACATAAAAAAACCTACTTCTAAATTAGATTGTGGTGATGAATATACTAAAACTATCAAATTGTACATTTTATCACTATCATCATCATTATTGTTATTTGTAGTGTATCCAATCTTTAGTAATGATCTATTTCAGTGGTGGCAAACCTATGGCATGTGTGTTGTATTCTTTTAAGACAAAAGATGTTATAGTATGAGTCGTATTTTCTAAACTAAAACCTCAGTATTACAGTTTAACTATAATAAACAAGTGAGTTTAAAGTTGTAGTTTGGGCATTCATCTCTGAAAGGTTTGACATCACTGGTCTATAATATACATCTCTTTCCTTTGGCCCCTATTCTTCAAGAGAAATATACTCTTAATCAGGGTCTCTTTAGCCATAGTCAAAGACTCAGTTCTAGGATTTAGTCGCCTGTGGAGGACAAATACTAGCAAGTTAAAAAACAAATTCTTACTCTCATCTATTGTAAGAAGTATGCTTTCAAAACTGAAGCCCTAGCTTGTACATTAAAAAGTATTTCTGGTTAAAGATATAAAAAGATACTTACTGCCAACAAAAGGATCAGACTGGAAAAAATCCATGTTTGTATCTGTAACTGGATCTGTCAGTGAACTTGATTCTACATTAAATGGATCTTCCTAAAAACATTTTCAAATTGAAAAATTATTTAGGAACCGAAGTCTTAAAAAATAACATTTTAAAATAATCTATATTCAGATTCATACTCTGAAAAATGAACAAAAATTTTTAGTAATCATACAGAATCCTTAACATAGTAGTGCTAAGAATATTTACACATAAATTTATTTTACCTCTTTTGTATGTCTGTCACTGTCAACTTCAGGACAAACTTTTTCATTAACAGCTATAGTCACCACTTCATTTTCATCAGTCACATCAGAAGGTGGTATTTCAGGACTACTTCTTGCCTATGAAAACACACACACACACACACACACACACACACACACACACACTCTTTTAGCACAAATGATGCTGAGAATCAAAGCCAGGATCTCAAGCATGCTAGATGAGCACTCTATCCACTAAGCAATACCCTCAGCCCTGCCTGTATTAATACTACATAGAATAAGAATAATCCTTTTCCATTTAGTGGAGGAAACTGACAAAAGAAAATTAAAAACTCTCAAAAATAAGAAAAAGGCAAGCATAATGATTCATTGAATCATTTCTTCCTTATAATCTTTTCTTTAGGAAGATGGTGTCACCAAGCATCAAAGTCACTAAGCTAGAAGTCATAAGGTCATCTATTACCACTTCCATTTTCATTACCCCTGGTTAGAGAATGACTCCAAATCTTACTAAGTGTGCTTTTTAGCCTCTTTCTCAAATTTTTACCTTCTCTATCCTCACTGTTATTATCATCCATTTACCATATAATCATCTCTGGCCCAGGCTCCCTGCATCTAACATAGCCTTACACAGCTAAGGTTAACTGATTTCAAGGCTGAATCTTACTGTTACCCCTTGGGTTAAAAGTTTTTCAGTGCTCTTCATTGTTTCCTTGATGTAAATCACTAGTACAAAGGCTTAAAAAGTGAGGTAATCTCCATTTCATACCATGCTATTGTGTTTGAAGGATAACCCATGATCTATCTGCCTTTTGTGGTTGAAAGAGAATAATATATCTGAATGTACTAACTAAATACAATGAAGCCCATAAACTTTTAATCTTGAATGCCCTTCAAACTTGTTATTTTGTCCTCCTCCCTCCTATAACTTTTTAAATTTAAGCTACAACACTCATACAGAGTGTTTCAATAGCCTCTCAACATATTTCTATGTGTAACATGCACTTTTCAATTCATTTCCAACATTTCTGAAAGGTAAATTTCATTTTAAAATTGTTTAAAATTCTTCAATGGCTGCTCCCCGCAGTAAACCTTTATCACAGTGTCATACTGCTAGATTCTGCTGCTTTTGTCTCCTTAGCCTCCACACACATTCAACACCATGTAGCTGGCATGCCATATAATACCCGGTAAAACAAGGTAGCCTCAGTGACATGAGACCTCTCAGGAGGCCCCACATCCTACAGATTCTACTACCTACTTGGAGCACCACACTCTGAGGACTAAGCCTTTATCTGGGCTTTAGGGGACACTGATTCAAATCACATAGTTATTTACCCACACAATGGAATACTGCCTAGCTTTATGATTCATGTCACAAGGATGACCCTACTGGCCAAGGATATAGTTCAGCGGCCTGCCTGGCAAGTATGAGATCCTAAACTCGACTCTTGATACCCCCGCAACACCCTCCCCCCAAAAAAAGGACGACCCTATGAAACATGATTATAAGTGAAAGAAGCCCGTCATAAAAAGATAAATGCCCTTAACATTATGAAATAAAGAATTACTTTCCACTTAAGGGAAAATATATTAAAAGCTTGTTTCAAATAGTTTTGCTTTTTAAAGACAGGGTCTTCTTATACAGGTCAGGCCAGCCTTGAATTCATTACATAGCCTCAAACTCATGATCTTCCTGCCTCAGTCTCCTGAGTCCAGACATATGCCACCATGCTTGCCTTTTTTTAATTTTTGCTTTGTGGTGCTGAAGATTGAAGGCAGGGTCTCGTATGCTAGGCCAACTATCTATCAGAGTTATAGCTCTGGCTCCTTAAAGGAAAAAAAAAATCTTTAAAGAATTTATTAGCTAAGGTGCAGCAGCAAGTGCCTACTATTCCAGCGACTTGAGTGGCTGAGGCAGGAGTATCACTTGAGCCCAATAGTTCAAGACCAGACTTAGCAACACAGTAAGTCTCATCTTAAAAAAATAAGTTATTTTCTACATAAAATATTCATTTTATTATTTATTTAATTTATTTTTGTATTTAAGACAGGATCTACAGGGTCTCACTGTGTAGACTGAACTCATAATGATCCTCCTGTTTACAGCCTCCCAAGTGCTGGTATTACAGGTGCCATGCCACCACGCCCAGTCTCATTCAACTTCTCAGCGCACCCTGGGGGGCAGGGCTGGTACAGCAGGCCTGGGGATTGAACAGGTGCTTCAATCTGCTGAGCCCTATAGAAAATATTTTAAACAGGCTAGTTGAAACTGTTAGTTACTAGATCTTAAAAGATTTACTCCCTGTCTTTAAAAAAGAAATTGCAAACATCTTTAGATAAGGCCTGGTAACATTTACATTAGGTATGGTAACATCTGTATTAGGTATAATGCCAAAACCTTTCTTCATAACAGATTTTTTTTTTCTGAAGTTGATGATGAAGAACATAAAACTACTAGACTCACTGGAGACTCCTGGTGTATGGGCTCAGACTCTAGATTGCTCTGGCCTTCAGCAGGTTCATTAAGGTTGGCTGCTTCACTGCTGCTGGTGCTGAGGCTGCAATAATCTGTAGCGCCATTTACAAGAACACTATGTGGGCTACTGCACCAATTCAATTCACTGTTGTGATTTTCTAGATCTTTTATTTCCATCAGTCTCATTTGCATCTGTCAACCGAAGCAGAAATATAAAATTATTATCAGAAAGACACACAATATAAAAATAGCTATACCCCTAGACTTGGTCAAGGATAAATTTACTTCCTGTTAGGAGAATCCTCCAGGAATATAACATGACTTAGATTCAGTAATCTCTCCCCACAGGTTATCTTGAAATTACAGTATATATGGATTTGTTTTTATACATGTTTTGAAATTTCCAAGAATTCTGACTTAGGTATGTGAAAATTGGTAGTCCTTTAGGGTACAACTGGAAAAAGAAGGGTAAGGGTACCCAAAAGAAGGGAAATTCTGTGATGAAGCTTTAGGAGAGATATAAAAGTTGTGGGAGAGTCCATATGGCTCTGGAACATACTGAGAAAAGGGGAGTGAAGACAAAGATAAAATGAGCTACTGTCTTATCTCTGGCACTATGTTAATGGATTAGAATCCTAAAAAGTATTCTCTAAACCCCATCTATGTCAAGCATAATAAATACAAGATGCTTGGTTTTGTTTTGTTTTGCCTCACTATCCAAAGGAATTTATACTCCTGAAATAGTGAGACACAGAAAGCAGAATTCAGTAAGCTGTAATATAATTAAAAAGCAAGATGTTAGGGCCAGCCAGATAGTTCAGCAGATTAAAGCATCTGCTTAGGCAGACACAGGGACTGGGTGTTCGATCTCCCACCCCCGGGGCGCACTGAGACAGCGAATGAGACTGAGCATGGTTGCCTGTGCCTGTAATCCCAGCACTTGGGAGGATGAAAAACAGGAAGGATCATTATGAGTCCAATCTGGATCTGTGTAGTGAGACCCTGCAGACCCTGTACTAAATACATTAAAAATAAATAAGTAAAGCATATAGTCTCCCTAGTAGAAGAACTCCAAAGAAGAAATAAAAATAGAAAGGTATAACACAATTAAAAGCAAAGCGAGAACTTCAGGATTAGACAAAAGAGGGCAAGGAGAAAAGCTAAGAAACATGACAGGGGCAAAGCCATACATCTATATGCACAAGACGGGTAAGGCAATGATCCTGAGAATCTTCAGCATGTTTTTGAAGTTAGCAGTTAATTGGTAGGATTCTCACTCTAACTATATCTGTTGATACCTGTGAACTAAGCAACTGCACTGAAGATAGCAATGTGTAACGGTAGGGTCATGCTTGGAATGCCTGTCATTCTGGTCTTCTAAATACGTACTGTTTGTCATGACATACCAATTACTGCCATACTGCCTCTCAAGTAAATGGTTGTTTAAAAAAAAAGAAAAAGTAATAAATGAAAACAAGAGACAAGAAAAAAAAGCCAAAGGACTGTCCTGCTACAATGCTGTATATGGTTAGATTTCTAAATTTCTGTGTAAAAATATGTAACTGTTTATTTCTGTTCTTTAAATTTTTATTTTTTCTTCATATTCTGTAGGGACTTAAAGTTTAACATATCAATACTTGATGGAAAATACCTGCTACATGTTATGCCTAAGATGTTTGATATTCGGATAGATAGGTTAAGCTCAACAGCTTATATTGTAGGGTAATAATAATAAGCTTCTCTTCTGGAGGGTTAACAACCTATGTTTGCAGACCAAAAATTAGGGAAAAATGTTGGCAAGGAAAGCCAACATTTTTGCCCTAGCCTTTCAAGGTCAGTGAAGACTCAGGACATAGGAGAACCTGTACTGTAACATCATGTAACTCAGTTGTGCTCCAAATTTTCTGATCAAGGAGATTATGGAGCCACAGAGGAAAGTAATCAATGATGTAGAGTGTGCCTAAGGAGAGTCACATGGAGAGAAAAACATTCTCAGGCTTTTGCAGAGAGTAAACTGGTCAAGCAATGGCCGTGATTCATCCACATGGCTGACAATGACAAAGGGTCTACAAACTGCAGTACAGGGTTTCAGGATAAATCCTAAGGGGATTTGACTCACCTTCTCAGATATAAAAGTTACATTTCTTGTTATATAGGTCTTGTTTTATGTTGGTCTTAACCATCCAGCAGAAAAGTATACAAACTAAGTATAAAAAGTAAAGCCATATTAATATGCTGAGTTGTAAAAGGCTCAAGTCAACAACTTTTGACATTGTCAGTCTTATGGAAAACCCACTACTATTATGGACTACCGGACTATATTGGAATATTTTCCTGAATTCACATACCTACAATATTTAAATGACAATGGAATACCCTTCTCTGACAAAACTTAACAAAATAGGGGGATACAAATGAACCATCATTTTGTATCTGTATATTCAAAATAGGATAGATATACAGCTGCATTCCCTTAATTCAATGAATAGAGAGATTTCTTCTAATAGTGTTTGTGGACAGGATATCATGTCTGCATCTTGTACAATGAATAACCACTAAGACAACAAAATGCAACGTATTAATTATTGAAATTGTGCTAGTAATTGGTTTTGACAGTCTCACTGCTATTTATTTCTCAATAAAATTATTTTAAAAATAATAAAGCAAGATGTTATAGACTAGAGACAGGAAAAAAATCTTAATACTAACATCTGTCTGTAATTAAGAAAACAAATTTAGACTGGCTAGAGAGCTCAGCGGACTAAAGCACTTGTTGAGGCTGAGTGTAATGGCTGGGCTCAATCCCCAGTGTGCTGTGCCAGCCCTGCCATGGGGTGCACTGAGACTGAGATTGAGGTTGGGCATGGTGGTACGTGCCTGCAATCCTAGCACTTGGGAGGCTGAACACAGACAGATCACTATGAGTCTGATGTAAATAGTGAGACCCTGTACTAAAATACAAAAAAAAAAAAAAAAAAGTTAAAAATCTTGAGTTCTTCCAGGATAGGGACTACAAATTTTGTTGGTGGTATGTCTAGAAGTGTATATAGCTCCAATATCAACCACAATGGTACCTGCTATAAGTGTTTACTATATTGCAATGAATAAATTCTAATACTGTGCTTATAAATTTAAGCAGTAGGCATAAATAATCATAGGCATATCAACCAAACTACATTGTATTTTGGGATTAAATATGTATTTGTAACACACAACATAAACCCTGTATATAAACTTTTAGTTATTTATTTTTAATGTATTTAGTACAGGGTCTAGAGGGTCTCATTACACAGATTGGACATAGTAATCCTCCTGTTTTCAGCCTCCCAAGTGCTGGGATTATAGGCGCATGCCACCACGCCCAGTCTCAATCAACATCTCAGCAAGCCCTGGGGTAGGGCCAGCAAGACACTCTGTATGGAATCCAGTCTCTGTGTCTTCCTATTCAAGCACTTTAATCTGCTGAGCTATCTGGCCGGCCCTTTACTTTTAACCCACAATAGAAATCAATTACGCATTCTAATCTAGTAAATGTATATGCATATACTTGAATGTATCTTTATGTATATCAATACGCATATACTATATACATGTCATATATATATGATATATGTGTACAACTACATATACACAATACATGTATATACAATAGTGAAACAAATCTTACTACATGGAATGCACACTGGTTCCTCCAATCCCTTGCTTTGTGGTGCTAAGAATCAAATCCAGGGCCTCATGGATGCTAGCCAAGTGCTCTATCACTGAGTTATTCCCTTGTCCCTCTATTTCATTTTTTTTTTATTTATTTATTTTTATTTATTACATTTATTTATTGTGTGTGTGTGTGGCCAGCTCAGCCCACCAGGGGGCGGGTCTGGCTGGCATGTGGTGCTGGGGATCGAACCGCGGTCCCTGTGCTTTAGCCAAGCTTGTTTCAAGTAGGTGCTTTAGACCACTGAGCCATCTCTCCAGCCCCTCTATTTCATTTTTTAAAATAAAATTTTATCATGAGCGTAAATCAACTGAATGATCCACTACAACTTTAAAATCTTGAAACTGAAGATTTCCCTGAAGCAATAAAGGGAAAAAATTAAGTATCAAAATGATTTAGAAAGATCAATTCTTATTCTTATGCCTGAGACAATGAAGAGACTCTTGACCAAAACTAGGCTCCTGTATGGCTCACAAACACTGCTTTATTTTTTCAATATGATTTGTAACATCTAGAGCCATTTCTTCTTCACTTACGCTTGTGCTTTCTTCTAAAAGTAGTCCCCTTTCAAAGAAAGAAAAATGAAGACAAACTATAGCTTGATAGAAAATATAAACTATTCATCTGATAAATATCATTTGTTATTTCCAGAACATACAGAAAAATCTTATAATAAGAGACAACTCAGTTTTTTAAATGAGCAAAAGATATAAACAGACATTTCATCCAAGAAAATAAACAAATGGAAAGATACTACTCAACAAATGAAAACTGATGACTTCATATTTGGGAAATGTAAATTCAACACTATGTGATACATATCACTTTCCACCTACTAGAATGACTACAAATCTAAGAGTGATAATGTGAGGAAGCTCAAACTGTCATAATATTGCTGGAAGAATATAAAATGCTACAGCTTCTTTGAAAAAGTTTGATAATTTAAAATTAAAAAGAAACTCACAGGTCAACAATTTCTGACATTGCCAGTGAAGCGAAGACCCAATACTATTATGGGCTACTGGACTCTTTTAGAATAGTTTACAGAGTTTACACACCTATAATATTCAAATAACAGAACTTAACCAAAAAAGGGCATACAGATGAGTGTCCATTTTGTATCTGTGTATTCAAAGTGGTTAGGATAGATATACAGTTACATTCTCTTAATGAATAGAGCGATTTGTTCTAATGATGTTTCTAAACAGGATATCATGTCCATATCTTGTACAGCAATTAACCACTAGGAAGAGTGTATGCAATGTGTGAATTATTGAAACTGTCCTACCAATTTGATTTGAAACTGTCTCATTACTATTTGTTTATCAATAAAATTATGGGAAAAATAAAAAAAATAAAAGATATATTAGATGAACCCTTAAAAGAAAAAAAAGAAACTCAAATATAAAGTTATAAGATGACCAACTACTGACTGGCAAGCATGAGGTTCTCAGTTTGATTCCCAGTACAAAAAAAAAAAAACCTACTCCACAACCAAGAAAACTAAGATCATATATCCACAGAATGACTTATTCATAGTAACATTATTTGTAACAGCCAACAATGGGAAAGAATCCAAATGTTCGTTTACTGGGACATTAAATAAAAACTTTTTAAACATACAAATGAACATATAAGGGCTGGCCAAATAGCTCATCAGATTAAAGTACCTGCAAGCAGGCGTAGGGGCTGGGGTTCGATCCTCCAGCCTGCCATGCTGGTCCAACCCTCAGGGTACTGAGACAGGGATTGAGACTGGGCATGGTGGCGCGCACCTGTAATCCCAGCATTTGAGAGCTGTAAACAGGAAAATCACTAGAGTCCAATCTAGTAGTGAGATCCTGGACACCCTGTATACCCTCCCCTAAAATACAAAAACAACAACAACATAAAAAAACAAAAACAAATGAACATATACACTATAATAATGGCTGAACCTCAGATATATTAAGTGAATGAAGTCATATATTACATATCGTTTTGTTTCGTCCGTATGAAATGTTTAAAAAATGACAAATCTAGAGGCAGAAAGCAGACTAATAAGCAATTTGAAAGGATGACTAGGGGCCGGGAAGATGGCTCAGTGGAATAAGTGCTTCCCTGGCAAGCGCAAGGGCCAGAGTTCAATCCCCGGTTTGGCAAAAAAAAGGATGACTAAAGACCAAGTAAAAAGTATGAGGAATCTTTTAAGAGAGATAAAAATGTTCTAAAACTGCACTGTGATATTTACACAACTCTAAATTTATCAAAAGCTCATTAAACTATACCCTCAAAATTTGTGACTACTATGGTATGTAAATTCTACCTCAATGGAACAATTTTTTTTTTTAAATTATCAAAACAATTTTAAAGAATTCATCTGCTAGTATTTCCACTGGGTTAACATCTATTTAATGTGTATCTCAATTGCCTGTGTATCACAAACAATACTGTGGCCCATTCCTGGAAAGTTGTATGCTGGGCTAATTTACACCGCAACCTCTGCTCCCAAATTAGCTAAGATGATTGGATCCCAGCACAGAGGCAAAGGCCTACAGTTAGTCATACTAAGAGTGCATCAGTGAAAAGCAGGCAGTAACTATAAAGAGGTCTCCATACTACCAACGAAGTCTTTCCACTATAATCAACCCACAAGCCTCAGCACTAAATACCCCTTCATAAAAATAACAACAAAAGAAATATGAGAAGATAAAGGAAAAGAATACCTTCCCAAAACTCCCACATCCCAAAGCAGATCCATGGGACATCAATAGGAAAAACCACACAGCTGACATATGAACTGATAACAAATTTTTAAAAATCAACAAGATACCTGGCAAGCTCACAGAATATATAACTAAAAAGAAAGCACATTTAAAAGCAAAACAATTAGTGAGTTTGCAGAAGACACTAATAAAAAGCTAGTTGAACTAAATGACACAGAACACGATTGACAATTCAGAGAAGAATTGGAATCCATGATAACATACCAAACAGAAATCCAGATTAAAAATTGTGTTCAAAGTACGAGCAATGTAAATAACCAATCTGAGGCAAGAGCATCAGACCTAGATGACAGGGCTGATGCCATTGACCATATACTCAGAGATACCTGAAAAAACAACAAGAAAGTATGAAAAATGTACCAAAAAACTGCTATACTAATCTTAGATTAATTGGGATAAAAAATAAAAAGAAAGTAAAAGTGACATAACAATTGAAAACCTTCCAAAAATGGGGAAAGAATTTAAGGCACATGTAAGTGAGGCATATAGAATCATAAATAACCATAATTAGAAAAAAATCTTTTCATGATACATCACAGTCAAAATCCCGGAAGTCCAAAAGTTGTTAGAGAAAAAAAACTCATAAATTTAAACCCACTAGGAGTATTGTATATTTCTTAACACAAAGAATAAGGGCCAGAAAAGCCTGTGGTGAAATATTTTAAGCCTTAAAATATTGTTAATATTAAAGCTACCTTTCAAAACTAATGAACAAAGTCTTTCCCTAATAAGAATTTTAACAAATTCATGACCACCTATCAGCGATACAAAATCAAGGATATCCTAGAATAAAGAAAATAATATCAAGAAATGTATAAGAATAAATCTACCAGGTAGGGTGAGCAGTTAAGAAGAAGGAAATAAAGGTACGGGGGGTGAGCAACAGGAAAATAATGCAATGACAGGATAAGTCAGTATCTTTCAGTAATAATACAATGTGAATGGTCTCAATTCCTAATCAAAAGACGAAGATTGCCACAATGGATTAAAAAAATAAAATGTATACTGAGAAATGTTTCAACCAAAAAGAAATTCACAGACTAAAAATCAAAGATAGAAAATAATATTCAATGCAAACAGGTCCAAACACAAATAGGTATCCTATTTTCAGAGAAAGTGGACATCAAGCCAAAACTGATCAGAAGAGGCAAAGGTCACTACGTATTGTCTAAAAGAAACAACTTATGAAGGAAGAGATAACAACCATAAATATATATGCACCAAACACCAGTGCTAGATATGTGCTCTACCAGTGAGCTGCATTCTCAGCTCCATCAAACACTAACGCATGCAACTTCACAAAACAAAAGCTACTGGACACAAAAGATCAGCTAAAAATCAACACAATTGCAGGGGTTGAAGTTAATACCCTATTACAATTAAAGTAGATCAGCTAGAGAAAATATTAACCAAAAAACAATCAAAGTTGAACAAAACCTTTCAACAAATGCACTTAACAGATATGGTAACTACAGTGTTCTACCCAACAACAGAACTATTTTCTCAGCAGCTCACAGAACTTTCTCCAAAACACACCAAATACTGTCCCATGAAGCACACTTAAATAGACACTAAAAAGTCTAAATTAGTCCATGTATATTCAGCTAATAGAGCAAATGAAGCAACATTAGTGGCAAAAGAAATCACAAAATGATGCAAACACATAGGAATTAAGTCATATACTCCTGCAAAGTCGATGGGTCACAGAAGAAATCAAGGAAGAAATTAAAACAGTTTTGAGAATCAGAACAGTAATGCCAATGCAACATACCAGAACATATGGGGCTGGGGAGATGGCTCAGTAGAATAAGCGCTTGCCTGGCAAGCACAAGGGCCTGAGTTCAATTTCAATCCCCGGTTCCGCAAAAAAAGAAAAAAAAAATAATTCAGAACATATGGGACACAAGGAAAGGGCACCTGAGAGGAAAGTTTATAACTGTGAACACATCAGAAAAACAGAGCAAGCCCAAATGAATAACTTAATGATGAACCTCAAGGTCCTAGGAAAACAAGAACAAGCTACAATCCAAAACCAAAGATAGTAAAAGAAAAATATAAAGAAAGCCCAAATAAGCAACCTAATGATGTACACAGGTTCCTAGAAAAGTGACTTTGGTACAAAACGAAAGATAGTACAAGAAAAGAAAATTCTAAAGTTCAGAGAAGAAATTAAGGAAATTGAGACAGAAAAAACAATATAAATCAATAAATGTAAGAAGAGCTGGTTCTTTGAAATAAACTCTTAGTCAACCTCACCAAAAAAAGGGGAGAGGAGACCCAAATCAGTATAATTAAAAATGAAAAAGGCAAAAAAAAAAAATAAATAAATAAAAATTCACAACAAACACCACTGAAATCTATGATTATTTTAACTACTTTGAAAAGTTGTTAAAAAAAATCTATTCTTAATAAATTAGAGAATCCAAAATAAATGGATAGATTTCTAGATAAAAATGAAAGCAAAACAGAATTGAAAATATATAAAAATTCTGAAGGACCTAGTAACAGGCAATGAAATTAAAGCCAAATTAAGAAAAAAAGAAAGAAAATCACCAACTAAGAAAACCCCAGGATCCAATGAGTTCACTCCTATATCCTACAAGAAGTTTAGGGAAGATATGCCAGTATTCCTCAAACTACCACTTTCACAACAGGGCTGTAACTCACATCTCTTGCTTCTGAGAGGTTTGAACCACAGGCAGTAAAATGCATGATTTCTACTACCACTGGTATGACCCACCCAAAAGGAGTCATAAATGTCCCATCAGAGACTCAAGCTGGTAGGAATATAATGCAATGAGTGTACAAAAAGATCATATATCATGACCAAGTAGATTTCATTTGAGATACAAGGATGGTGTGTGTGTGTGTGTGTGTGTGTGTGTGTGTGTGTGTGTGTGTGGGTGGCCAGCTCAGCCCACCAGGGGGCGGGGCTGGCATGTGGTGCTGGGGGATTGAACCACGGTCCCTGTGTTTGCTAAGCTTGTCCTAAGTAGGTGCTTTAGACCACTGAGCCATCTCACCAGCCTCCATACACCCATAATGAATTCTGAGATAGAGATTAGGAGCTACCATTCACAATAACATAAACAATACTTAAGAATTAACTTTATCAAGGAAGTAAAAGACCTCTATAATAAAACTATAGTACCCTGAAAAGAAATGTAAGAGTCTCCCTGGTTCTGGGGTAAGAAGAGCCAATATTAGGAAAATGGTCATATACTTTCAAACTGGTACACAGATTTAATACAACTCCAATATAAATACCAACAGTATTCCTCTGCAAACTACAGAAAACAATCCTTAAACTCATATGGAACCAGAAAAGACCGGAAATAGCAAAACCAACCCTAGGCAATAAGAACAAAGTAGGGAGAAACAATGCTGGACTTCACATAAGCTACAGTGATAAAAAACAGGATGATACTGGCACAAAAAAAAAAGCATATGGATCAATAAAACAGAATGTGGGATGCAGAAATAAACCCAGACACATTCAGCCACCTGATCTTTGAGAAATGGGCCAAAAAATGTATGCTGGAAGAAAGATAGTCTTTTCAACAAACCAAGCTGGGAAAATTGGTGATCTACATGCAGAAGGTTGAATCTAGATCTATACTGTTCTCTATGTACTAAAACTATACTAAAAATGGATCAAAGAAATCTGTAACATTTGTATTTCTGTATGCACCGCAATTTTGTCTTTGTTTCTGCTATTTGTTTTCACTCTTCAAAATAAAATAAAATTTTAAAAAACAGATCAAACAATTAAATGTGGTTTTTTTTTGCGGAACCAGAGATTGAACTCAGGCCCTTGTGCTTGCCAGGGAAGCGCTTACTCCACTGAGCCACCTCCCGTGCCCCAAAACACTTAAATGTTAAAACAGGCACATTTAATTTGCTGGAAGATAAAGTAGGTAAAACTCTTACAGTCATAGGTGTAGACAAGACTTTCTGAACAAAGAATCTGAACTGCACAAGAAATAATAAATCAGATTATATCAATTTAAAAGCAAAAGAAACAACAAATAAAGATAACCCTCAGAATGGGGAAAAAATTGTCACCAATTCCCAGAGGACTAATACCTAGTATATAAAGAAAAAAAACCCCCACACTTCTCCCAAATAAAAGACCCCCTAAAAAAAGTAGCCAACTAAAATGAACAGATACTTCTGAAAAGTATAAAGAATACACGAAAAAATGTTCAACACTGCTGGCCTTTATAGAAATGGAAATTAAAATACTAAGATTCCATCTTATTCCTTAAAAAAGTGGCTATCATCAAGAAATCAAAAAGTTCCCCCCCCAAAAAAAAAAGTTCCCCAGTCCGGCATGCCAAGCAAGCCCCATTCCCAGGTGTGCTGAGCCAGCAGTGATCAGTCCAGGCATGTTGGCATACGGCTGTAATCCCAGTCGTGGGGAGACAGAAAACAGGAGGATCATTACCAGACCGAGTTGCATAGTGAGACCCTGTACCAAATACATAAATGGAGGAAAAAAAAAAAAAAAAAAGAAATCAAAAAGCAACAAATGCTAATGAGGCTGTTGAGGAAAGGAATTGAGGTGTTTCCCCAAAAGAGTTAAAGAAATAATACAGAAATACATGCATATGCATCTTTATAACAACATAATTCATAATAGCTAAATCTTGAAAGCAGCCTATATGCCCATAAACAGAAGAATGGATACAGCAAATGTGGGTATAAATAATGGGGTAACTATCATAAAGAAGGATAAAGAATGGATACAGCAAATGTGGTGGGTATAAATAATGGAGTAACTATCATAAAGAAGGATAAACTTCAGACCACAAAGATAGCTCAGCAATCTAAGTGCCTGCCTAGACAAGCTCAAGGACCCAGGTTCAGTCCCTGGTGCCACTTGTCACCCTGGCCACATGGAGCCAGCCACCAAGATAGGGCATGGTGGTACATGCCTGTAATCCAAGCTCTGCGGAGGCTGAAACATGGGGATCACTAGAAGTCCCAGCTGAGACTGGGACTTTTTTATAGTGAGACCCTGTACCAAATACACTAAAAATAAATAAATGAAGGATAAACTTGAATCATTTGTAGGAAAATGGATGTATCATGAGACCATAATGTCAAATAAAATAAATCAGACACACAAACTTAAATATCATGATTTCTCTTATATAAGAAACTCAATATAAAAATAAAGACCAAAATAAATAAAAACTGGAAACAAGGAGATAGATCTTTTGCAACAGGGAAGGGAAACAATATGGAGGGAGGGAGCTTAGGGGGAAAATAAGGGGATTAAAAAAACATTAAGATGTATTATATAGCTGGAAATATAGCTCAGCAGCACAAGCATGTGCCTAGCAAGCACAAGGTCCTGAGTTCAATTCCCAGTTATCAAAAAAAATGTTATATATATATTATATGTACCAGTTCCTCATGAGGAACGTAATCATTATGTACTAAAATATGTACTAATAAAATAAAAAATTAAACAACAAAAATAAAACCTAAAATCAGAATAAAACTATATAAGCTCCTCAATTAAAAAGGTCAGTCTAGTAAAGAAGATGCACATGTAAAAGAAAAATTCTGGAGAAACCTTACTATTGCTATAAGAGAAGTACAGAGTTTAACAACGGCAGGGCTCAGAAAATGCCACAAAAAAATAATAACGTATTCTATGTTTTGGTGCAAGGAGGAAAAGATAGAAGACATTTATATATATAATAGAACATTGGTCTGGGTTTTTGTTATGGTTTCTGTCTAGCTGGCCGCCCAAAGCCTCATGCAGTCACTGGGGCAGGCCTCTAGAGTTTGTAATTAGTTCATGATCCAATGCTGGGATTCTGGGTGTGAGTCCTACACCTGCCCTGGGACAGATAGTCTGAATACAATGTAAGAGGGGGAGAGGGGCTTGTAGGGGCTGAGGTTGCTGCCCCTCCCTCTGCTCTTTGCTGTTTTCCACCACCATGAACTGCTGTCCTCTACAATGTGCCACTCTGCCTTAGAGCCAGCCAAGTATGGCCTGAAACCTCTACTACCTATGAGCTAAATAAACCTTTCCTTCCTTACTTAATTTAGGGTGTTGGGTATTTTGTCCCAGCAACGAGAGAACCGTAACTAAGACAGTTTTTAAAAGACCTGGATTTTAGACTCATAAAGGATATGAAACCATGAGGAATTTCTTTACTTTTTCCTGGCTTCAGATTGCTCAAGTTGAAAGAAAGTGACTACATGAAGTCTGTGCTCCTGTGTAACCATCTTACTATCATTTTATAAAACACTATTCACTGTGAACTACAATCTAGAAATAAATATACAAAGAATCCACATGTGGAACCATTCAAATGTACTCCACTTTTATCTATAAAAGAACTTCCTGATTTTAAAAAACCAAAGGTTTCTAAATGAGTAAGATTCTTTCAAAATTGAATGACAACAGAAAACACTAGATTATTTGTAAAAAGGCCCAATATTTACTGTTTGGGTACCAGACACTGCTAAAACATCTCACAATTTTTTCCTCTTTATCCTCTCAGTATTCATAAGAAGTAAGAGTGTTGCTAGTTCTTAATTTTATTTTATTATACTTTTCAATTTTTATTTTTTAATGTATTTGGTACAGGGTCTCACTATGCAGCTTGGACTCACAGTGATCCTCCTGTTTTAAGCCCCCTAGTGCTGGCATTACAGGTGTGTGCCACGAGGCCCAGTCTTGGTTGCTGGCTCAGCATGCCCAAGGGAGGGGAGGAGCGTGGCACAGCATATGATGCTGGGGATCAAACCCCAGTCCGCTTGCCTCAATGGGCGTTTAGTCCACTAAGCTATCTCGCCGGCTCTATTTTTTTGATTATTGAGACGCAGTCTTGCTGCACTGCTCAGACTGACCTTGAAGTTGTACCAATCCTCCTGTCTCTGCCTCACAAGTGTTAGGACTGAAGGCATGTATCACTATGCTCAGTTTTTTAATTATCCAATTTTATAGAAGAAGAATTTGATACTGTGATTCATTTAGCAAGAGGTAGAACTGGCACTTAAGCCCAGACCATCTGACCACAAAGCCCACACTTCACTCCAGTGATCACCAGATGTTCAAGATGGATGGTAATTTTAGCATTTATTAGTGGCAAAGAAACCTATTTGTATAAAATGACTACAAAATGAATAATAAATTAGGCCAAAGAAGAAGTTAGGAAATATTACTAACAGGCAAGATAGACAAAGGTCGATTTGGAAATATTTACTGCTTCACAGAAGACTTACTGAACTGATTTCCTGCTGGGACTCTTGAAGGTGCTGCTGAAGAGGTTCTAGCTGAGCCTTTTCTGACTCCACACTCTCCTCCAATTCTGCTGTTTCTTGTTGTAGGCGGCTTAGCTCTTCCCTGGCTTTGGCCAGTTCTTCCTCGTAAGTCAAGATCTGTGATTCTTGACTAGTTATTTCAGCTTTCAAAGAGGAGATCTGAAATACAGAGAAAAGACAAAAAGGACTTAAAGTTATTTAAATGTTCTATAATGCAATACATGTATTTGTTTAGTTTCCTATTTTTGCTGTTTTCAGTATGTTTTTGGTAGAGAAGAATAACTGGGGGTGGGGGTGGGGGAGTAAAGGCACAGATGGCACACTTCAACCAGAATGTGGCAAAGTTCTGCCTTTCCAGAAGCGTCTTATTTCTACTCAAGAGGGCCTGGACTTTCTGGTGAATCTGACTCCATCTCTCTGCCGACCAGATAGCCACAGAAAGACAGCAACAGCAAGCAGGGAGTGTTTTCATCTTATGCCAGTAAAAACCACCATGGGACAGACATAGATAGGTAGCAGTAAAGAACTGGACCTTACCAACTGTGCCTCCTCGGCACATTTCTTTCTGACTTCTTTGAGTTGCTCCTCTAGCTGGGCTTTCTGCTCATCCAGTTCATCAAGGAGTTCCTGTACTTGCTGCTTCTGCGCCTGTAGTTTTTGCAAATTAACATTCTCCCTTTGAACTTCATCTTGAAGATCCTGAAATACAAGAAAATTAAAGGGTTTATTCTTGTTGTGGGTAGGGAGAGGCTAATTTTTAAGTTTAACAAAGTAAAATAAAGTCTTATTAACATAGTGTGGTGACACTATAATAGCTACTATGTGGCTACTAGTGTACCCAAAGCTTTACACATAGTCTATTTTTTTTTTTAAAGAGAATACCAAACAAAAACCAAACAAGGAAAAAGACAAAAACAAAGCAACATAAAATAAAAATGAGATGGCATTAAGAACAGGAATAGAAAATTAAGGACGGTTGTTGTACTATACATTTATATCATCAAATTTGTTGCTCAGATTGCACACAGTCTTATAGATCTCTTCCTTAGATTCCAGATTCAGATATTTATTTTGCTTACTCAAAATCTATACTTGGTTGTCTGATGCATTTTTATAACGTCAAAAATAGAACTTGCAGTCTTTCCCTCAAAATCTGTCTTAACCTCAATTTTCCCTCTCAGTTCCTCTGACCAAAAAAAAATGACATCTTCTTTGATTCCATTTCTCCACATTTTATCACCAACCCGCTGGCAAATGCTGTTGTCACTTCCTTCAAATGGCACATAATTTATTTAATTTTATTTTTTAAATTCTTTTTTGGCGGAACAGGGTATTGAATTTAGGCCCCTGTGCTTGCCAGGCAAGCGCTTTTTCCACTGAGCTATCTTCCTGGCCCACTTTATTCAAATGAGACTCTGAAATGAACCACTGATTTTTCCAGTGTTGGTGAAAGTCACACTCATCTTTCATGTGCTACCATACCCAGTCTGAGACATAATTTAAGTAACAAAAAGTCTGCCCATTTTAAGTATACAAATAAGTTTCATGAATTTATACTCTTGTACAACTATCATCAGAATTGGGTTTGTACGTATTTCCATCAACCCCATGTATTTTCTCATGCTCTTTTCCAGTCAAACTCTATACCCATCTCATGTCCTAAGCAACTCACAATATTTTTGTTGGCATTTTGTAATAATTTCACCTGTAATCATATAATATGAAACCTATTATATCCGGCTTTTTACACATAGTGTGACATATTAGAGCTACACACATGTTGCTGCCTATAAAAGGTGCTTTTCCCATTTGGTCCTTTTCACTGCTGCACAGTCATCTATCACATGATAGAGCAATTAATATAGACATTTCAACTCTTTCTAGTTTTTGGCTATGAAGTTTTTGTGAATAATGGAATGTATAATTTATTTGTTTATGGTCTCTTTCCAACTAGAATGTAAGTTTCATGAGTTCAGGAATATTTCTCAGCTGTATTCATTGCTGTATTCTCAGTAATCAGTATACAGAGTATAAAAAGAAATTTCAAAACAATCCAGTTCCTCTGAGTGTCCTTCTTCCCTTTTATTATGAACTAGTTAAGCAAAATGAAGAACAGAGGCTGGAAAGGAGAAAAACAAAGAAACTCTGCACATATAGGAGCTGTGCCTGTAAAAGCCATTTACGTTTATTACAAGGGAGGAACAGAAGCAAAGAGCCTGGCAAAAGCAGCTGAGAGATTGTTTTAAGTCTTAAAACATATCAATTTAAAGCTATACCTATACCTCCATCTATTTATGAATCAGCTACCAGCAACAAATTTAAAGAAGAGTTCCTTAGAAACATTTGGACATAGCTGAGAGCCCAACAACTTTTACAGAATTCATCCCCTCTGCCTCACAGGCCAGGTCACAAACATGTGAGAAAACTCAAGGGTCCTGAACAAGCTGGAAAAATAAACAAACACAAGGCCAGGTTCCAGACTCCTGATGTTGAAGGCCTTCCAAAGGATTATAAGAAATGCTTCTCAAAACACAAGCGTTATAAATCTCAACAGTCAGAAGACCACTTCATCTTCGTTATCCTCAGGGAAATCTGCTCAGAGGGGAGAATGTTTTGGCAAATGAAGAAAATTTGGAACAGTCATGTTGCCCTCATTTTTCTCCAACCATAAGTCATCAGGAAGAATGGGAAACAAAATTATTTTGTTAATACCAACAGTCAAGACTCTTGCAAGGATAAGATGAAGATGCTAAAGGCAGTGGAGAACAGAATTGTTGAAGAATAGAATTGCATCAACAGGGCCTCCTCTCTGTGCCCAGGCTGCTGTATGTAGCATTTGTACCTGTGAGGTGAGGATGTCTATGAAGACAGCTCCTATGTGTGCAGTGACAGTGAACAAAGACATTACAGTTGAAGAAGGCTGAATGCAGATGATTGGTGACTTGATTAAGTTAAGAGTAAAGCTTTCCTGGGCTAGGATATCTCAGTGGCTTACACATTTGCCTGGCAAACATAAGGTCCTCAGTTCAATCTCTGATATTGCAAAAAAGAAAAAAAAAAAAGATATTTTAAGGGCTGGCAAGATAGCTCAGTGGACTAACTGCCTGCATTGGTAAGCACAAGGACCAGGGTTCGATCCCTGGTCCTGCATGCCTGTCAGCCCTGCCCCTGGGGCGTGCTGAGCCAGCAAAGGAGTCTCAGCATGGTGGCCCATGCCTATAATCCCAGAACTGAGGAGGCTGAAAAGAGGAGGATCACTGTAAGTTTGCACTGTGTAACAAGACCCTGTATCAAATACATAAATGGGGGGGGGAACAGTAAAGCTTTCCCTATTTTCTGCTTTTTTAGAATTGCAACATATACTCTGATCGCTACGATGATCTTTTATTTTTAAAGTGTTTGAAAAAAAGGCTTGGGAATCACAGTGGTCACAAAATGCTAAGTTAAAGAATTATTGCATTTGGTAGGGAAAGGGGCTTAGGATTAAGAAGAGAGCTGGGCATGGTAGTGCAGAGCTGTAAACCCAACACTTGAAAGGCTATGAGGATCACTATGAGTTGAAGGGAAGCTACATAACTACATAACAAGACACCATCCTAAACAAAACAAAACCACCACCACCAACAACAAAAAGAATTGAGAGAGAACTATTTGGCCTTTTGTGATATATTTAATAATACAGTGTTTTTGGCCGGGGAGATAGCTCAGTGGCCAAAGCACCTGCCCAGCAAGCACAAGGTTCTGAGTTTGATCCCTGGATTCCCTCCCCCCTCAAAAATAAAACCTTTGCATATTCAATGGCGTATTATTCAGCTATAAAACAGGATACATTTGAGTCTTATGTCAGTAATTGGATGCAACTAGAGAACAAAATAAATCAGATCCACATGTGCAAACAACGCATTATCTCCTGTAGTGTGAGAACATGAAAGAAAAAAATGGAGTCTCAAGGATACATTAGATACGGTGAAAAGGGACTGAACTTGTCCAAAAGGAAAGAGTTACTGAATTGAGGAAAAGGACAGGAGAGGGAGTAGAGGAAAGAAATATGTCTATGTATGTAAACAGGGTGGTTTGGACAACAGTACTGTGCATTTCTGCTGGTCTATGGAAAGAAGCAGTTAATACTTGAATTTGTTTCGTCCCCTTTTTTCAGCTATTTCTTCTTTTTGACTTCTTAACTTCTTATACATTTCTTTCTTCTTCCAATTTTACATGCATATATCTGGTAATATGAATAACTGGTTGGAAGACAACACTATGTATTACAACAAATACTGTGAAATTAGTATTACTCTGTTAAGTGAAATTCTGTATCACTTGTAATTTTGCTATTTTAATTCTAATTTTTACTACCTTTAAGAAATCTTTTTTTTTTTTTTTTAATTTATTTATTTATTTTTAACCGAACCAGGGATTGAACTCAGGCCCTTGTGCTTGCCAGGGAAGCGCTTATTCCACTGAGCCATCTCCCTGGTCCCTCTTTACTACCTTTAAAAAACAAAAAAGGTAACAGTTTTTCTGATTTATGTTTCTAGAAAACATAAATTAATATTTTAAATTATATTAAAGGTTATGGAAAAGTAAAAATACAAGGGAGACCTTGAGAAATAGATAAAAGTGGTATCATTATTATGATGGTTATAAAACATTGCACCCAACAGGATCTAAATTACATAACTTTTGATAATCAGGGTTCTCATCTGAACCACAGAAAACCATCTGAATGAAGCTTCCTATCTCTCATAGAAATGGTACATTTCTAGCACCACGGTAGATGCATGCACAGGAAAAGTTAAATGGTTATATACAAAGTTTTTCTTCGAGAATTAGGGCCTAACTATAGAAAACAAAGGATTAGAAAACAGCATAACAGTAGTGCCAAGAGGATTTGGATAGAGACCTCAAAAGTTAAACTGTAAACACAAATTTCCAAAAACAGTATCTTTTTAATTGTAGTGGGACCATGGATCATGAACTGAACCATATCTTGTCCAATTCAGTTTGCAATTTCTATAGACTAAGGCATTCTGATATTTAATTTATAATTTTATGGAAATAATCTTTGCTATGTCACTGTACATATTTTCTTGTGCTTTTAAGTTTGTATGTTTGTTTTTTTACATTATATTATGTGTTCCTCTTTCCTTCAGGAAGGCACAAAAATATGTTTACTTAACAGTAAATTTATGGAGGGTTAACAACCTAAGTTTGCAGACCAAAATTAGAGAAAAAGGAGGGCTGCAGGGAAAGCCAACATTTTGGCCCTAGCGTTCCAAGGTCAATTAAGATTCAGGACATATAAGAACTTGTACAGTAACGTCATGTAACTCAGTAGTGTCTCAAATTTTCTGATCAAGGAGATTATGGGGCCAAAATGGAAAGTGATCAATGATGTAGAGTGTGTCTAAGGAGAGTCACATGGAGAGAAAACATTCTCTCAGGCTTTCACAGAGAGCACACTGCCCAAGCAATGGCCGTGACTCATCCACATGGCTGACACTGACAAAGATTCTACAATCTGAGGTACAGGATTCTCAGGATAAATTCCTGAGGGGATTTCACTGACCTTATCAGACCCAAAAGCTACAACTCTTGTTGTATAGGTCTTGCTTTATCTTGGTCTTAACCATCCAGCAGAAATGTATAAAAATGAAGTATAAGAAGTAAAGCCATGTGTTATGTTGAGCTGTAGGGGACTCAAGTCAACAATTTCTGACACTGCTAGTGAAGCGGAAGACCCAATGCTATTATGGACTACTGGACTCTTTTAGAATATTTTGCTGAGTTAACACACCTATAATATAATATTCAAATGACGGAACTAAACCAAAAATGGGATACAGATGAATGTCCATATTGTATCTGTGTATTCAAAATGGTTAGGATAGATACATAGTTACATTCTCTTAATGAATAGAGGGATTTGTTCTAATAGTGTTTGTAAATAGGATATCATGTCCGCATCTTGTACAGCAAATAACCACTAGGAAGAATGTATGCAATGTGTTAATTATTGAAACTGTCCTACCAATTTGGTTTGAAACTGTCTCATTGCTATTTGTTTCTCAATAAAATTATGGAAAAAAATAAACAGTAAATTTCTCCCTTGGTATCTGGTATGTGAGGGTGGACTGGTGGGTCCCCAGTCGATATTGAAATCTATGGATGCACAAGTCTCTTATATAAATGACACACTATTATACAAGGTAGGTACACCCTCTTGTAAACTTTAAACAGTCTCTAAATTACATAGAAACCTAATTTGGTCTTGCCTCATTTTATTCCACTGTGCCTTACTGAATTTCACAAAGATGGTGGTTGTTTTGCAAACTGAAGGATTGTGAAAACTGTGAGTCCAGCAAGTCCATTTCTGTAATTTCTCTAATGGTATGTTTTCATTTTGTGTCTTTGTATCACATTTTGGTAATTTTCACAATAGTTTCAACTTTTTCATTATTGGACCCAGCATAACAACCTGCAATCACTGATCTCTTATGTTACATTGTAATTCTGCAACATTGTAATTCTGGGGGGTGCCACAAATTACAGCCATATAAAATGGCAAATAAGTGGTTTTTATGTGTCCTAATCACTCTACCAACCAGCTAGTCCCACATATTTCTTCCTCCCATTCAGGCCTATTTCTTGAGATACAATATTGGAATTAGGTCAATGAAGGCCTCCAGGTACTCAGTGACAAGAAGAGGTGCATCGCTCTCAATTTAAACCAAAAGAGCCCAACATTAAGAAGACCTACTTCTCAAAAGGACTCCTTTCAAAGTATTCCCACCCAATGACCATGATTGGGACACCCAAGAGAACTAATGGAGATGCACAAAATTAACGTTATTTTAATTCCTGTCAACACAGCATCCATTCTACAGCTTACAGATCAAGGGATAATATCAACTTCCAGGTTACAGTATTTAAGAAAGACATTTCAGCCTGGCATGTGGTGCATGCCTGTAATTCCAGCACTCTGGAGCCTGAGGCAAGAGGATCATCATGAGTTTGAGGCCATCCTCAGCTACACAGTGAGACCAAAACCAGCCTGAATTGCACAATCTCAAAACAAAAAACAAAATATAAAAAAACTCAGACATTTTATAAAGCTTTACTTAACCACCACAGATAGTCATTTCTTTTGTTGGGTATGGATAAAGTAAAATGGAAATTTTCAGAAAAGAATCATTTTAGATTCCATGGAGAACATTTCTGATCTATGAGAAGAAGTCAAAGTATCAGCATTAACAGGAATTTGAAGAAGCAGATTTCAATCCTCACAGATGACTTTGAGAGGCTCAAGATTTCAGTGAAATAACTACAGATGTGGTAGAAACAGCTAGAACTAAAATTAGAAGTGGAGTTCAAGATGTGACTGAAATGCTGCAATCTCATGATTAAACTAGTGAAGTAGGAGCTTCTTCTTTTGGACAAGCAAAAAAGTGATTTTTTTTTTGGACAGAACCTATTCTTGGTGAAGACAAAGAACATTGCTGGAAAAAATGGAACACTGTTGGAATGACAATAAAGGGTTTAGAATATTATATAAACTGAGGGAGGGGAAGGGAAGGGAAAAGGAAAAAAGAAAAAAATGGAAACTAAGCTTTTGTGAATATGGAGGGTAGAGTATTGGGAAAAAGGGAAGAATCAAGATAGACTCTGTCTTGGTGCATTCCCTATGATGAATATGGTCATTATGTATATCAAAAGTATACCAGTAATATTTAAAAACATACACATGCAAAAGAAATTATATAAACGTAGTTGACAAAGCAGCAGCAGGGTTTAAGAGGTCTGACTTCAACTGTGACAGGTCCAACCTCAATTCTGCTTTACTATGGACAAAATGCAGTCAATATTTCAATGGCATTGGATGCTGTAACAATTTTTCATAAAGGAGTAATGTAGCAAACTTTACTGTTCTTTTAATAAGTGGCCGCAGTGACCCTAAACTTGAGCCACTAACACTGTGATCAGTCAGCAGCAATCAATATCAAGACAAGACCCTTCACCTCACAAAGACTATAACTTGCTGAAGATTCAGATGATCATCAGCATTCTTTTTAGCAATAAAGTTCCTCCCCTCATCCTGTACTGAGGAGCAAACCCAGGGTTTAGTCATTTTATTTAAGACAACTTCTCACTTAATTGCCCAGTCAGGACTTGAACTGCTGATCTCCCTTGTCTCTGTGACTCAGTGCTGGGATTAAATGCAAGTGTTTAACACGGTATTAATTTTTTAAAAGCTAAATATAAAGGCATATATCATATGACCATAAGCAAATATAAAACCATTTATTATATTCTTAGAAAATACAACAATGAAAAAAAAAGAAAATACAGCAATGTGTTAACAATGGTTCATTCTCTCCAGAAAGGCTCTCACTTTTTAAAATTTTATTTATTTATTTATTTATTTATTTGCGGTACTGGGAATTGAACTCAGGACCTTACACTTGCCAGGTTTATTCTACTGAGCTATCTCCCCAGCCCATCTTTTATTTCTTTTAAAATGAAGATTTAACATACACTTTTGTGTATTTTAAATTTACTGTGTGAGTATCAATCAGTGAAACTAAAGATATAATTAAAAACTGACCAACGAAGAAAAGTCCAGGCTCTGATAGCTTCACTATTGAATTCTACGAGAAATTTACGGAAGATCTAATAACACTACTGCCTAAACTCTTTAATGAAATTGAAAGGGAAGCAATATTTCCAAATTTCTTCCTGGAAGCAGTATTACCCTGATATCAAAATCAGAGAAGGACCTAACTAAGAAAGACAACTATCAGTTAATTTTCCTAATGAACACAGATGCAAAAATCCTCAATAAGATACTGGCAAATACAATACAGCAAATCATCAAGATTATACACCATTACCAAGTATGATTCATACAAGGGATGCAGGAATGGTTCAATATCTACATATCTATCTATCTATCTATATATATTTTTTTTC
>NW_004524683.1:2572371-2573862 GCF_000260255.1 Octodon degus | reverse complement strand
TATATCTTAGGAAGATTAACTGATATATAGGTATATAGATATATCTATATATCAATGCAATATACCATATCAACAGAGCCAAGGACAAAAACCATCTAATCAAGTGAATAGATGCAGGTGAAGAATTTCACAAAGTCCAACACCCATTCAAAACAAAAATCCTACAGAAAATTGGAATAGTCTGTCTTTATCTCAATCTGATAAAAGCCATCTATTACAAACCACTCGATCATCATACTTAATAGACAAAAACTGAAAGCTTTCATTCTAAAATCAGAAACTGTTGCTATTCTTATTCAATACAATTTTGTAAATATTAGCCAGAGCAAGTAGACAGGAGAAAGAAATAAAAGGCATAATGATAGGAAAGGAAGAAGTTAAATATCCTTATTCACAGATCAAATGATACATTACATAGAAGACTCCAAGAAATCCAACAAAATATTTCTAGATTTAATAACCAAATTCAAAACCATAGCTGGATACAAGGTCACCACTCAAAAATCAATTGCCAGGGCTAGCGAGATAGATCAGTAAACTAAAGCACCTGCTTAGGCAAGCTTAGGTCAATGCAGGGACCACGGTTCAATCCCTGGCAACACAAGCCACACTAGCCTACCATGGCAAGCTGAGCCAGCCAGAGCCCGGGTATAGTGGCACATGCCTTAATCCCAGCACTGCAGAAGCTGAAAACAGAAGGATCACTATAAGTCTAAGCTATGTAGTAAGATCCTGTAACAATTAACCACATTAAAAAAAAAAAATCAGTTGCCTTCCTGCAGACAAATAACAAACTCACTGAGAGAGAAATTAGGGAAATAATACCTTTCACAATAGCATTTAAAAAAAAAAGAAAGAAAGAAAGAAAGAAAAGAAAAAGAACAAATACTTAGGAATCAATCTGAAGATCTAGACATTGAAAACTACAATAATGGGCTGGGGAGATGGCTCAGTAGAATAAGCACTTGCCTGGCAAGCACAAGGGCCTGAGTTCAATCCCCGGTTCCACAAAAAAAAAAAAAGAAAAGAAAACTACAGTACTGATTAAAAGGAGATTTAAGGTTTGATCCCCAGGCCTACTGTGCCAGCCCCACCCCTGGGGCACTCTGAGACGGCAATTAAGACTGGATATGGTGGCGCGTGCCTATAATCCCAGCGCTTGGGAGGCTGTAAACAGGAGAATCATGAGTCCAATCTAGTAGTCAGACCCTGAACATTCTGTAGACTCTTCCCTAAAAATACAAAAATAAATAAAAAATAGAAATTAAAGGAGATTTAAGAGGATATCAGAAAATGGAAAGATACCCCTTGTACTTGGATAGGAAGAACCAATATAGTGAAAATGGTCAGGCCAGGGCAATAGCTCAGCAGCATAAGTGCCTGCTTGGCAAGTGCAAGGTCCAAGTTCAAGCCCTGGTACCAAAGGAAGCAAGGAAGCAAGGAAGGAAAGAAGATGAAAAAAAAAAAAAAGAAAAAAAGAAAAAGAAAAAA
>NW_004524683.1:2551472-2572271 GCF_000260255.1 Octodon degus | reverse complement strand
AAAAAAAGAAAAAGAAAAAAAAAAAAAAAGAAAGAAAGGAAAGGAAGAAAATGACCATACTTCCAAAACTGTTATACAGATTTAATGCAATTCCAACCAAAATTCCAACAACATAGCTCAAGAGAATTAAAGAAAATCCTAAAATTCATTTGGAACCAGAAGAGACCTAGAATAGCAAAGGCAATTCTGGGCAATAAAGGCAAGGCAGGGAGCATCACAATCCCTGTCTGACTTGAAACTATACTACAAAGCTACTGTGATAAAAACAGCATGGTATGGGGGGGGGGAACAGACCCAAGGATCAACAGAACAGATTAGAAGATGTAGAAACAACTCCAGACATATTTAGCCACCTTATCTTTGACAAAGATATCAAAACCCTCACTGGAAAAAAAGCCTTTTTAAAAATAGTGCTAGAAAAACTGGCTTTTCACATGCTAAAGATTAGAATGAAACCATATGTTTCACAATGCACTACACTAAAATCAAAGTCCATCAAAGACTTTATTAAACAGAAACAGTAAATCTGCTGGAAAATAAAATAGGTAGAATTCTTGAAGACATCAATACAGGCAAATATTTTATGAAAGAAACCTCAACCACACATGAACTATCATAAATGATTAACAACTGGGAGTTTTATTTTATTAAAAAGCTTCTGCACAGCAAGAGAAGCCACTGCCATAGTGAAGAAACAACCCACACTGTGGGAAAAAAATGTTAGCAGCTGTTCTTCAGACAAAAGTATGAAGAACTCAAAAAAAAAAAAAAAAAAAAAATCAGACCCTCAAATTTAAAGTGCAAATCTAAAAATGGGCTTCTGAGATGTATTTCTCAGATAATGAAATACAAATGGCAAATAAATATATGAAAAAAATGTTTATTATCACTGGTCATTTAATAAAATGCAAATTAAAGTGCTGAGATTCCAGATTACCCCCAGAAAGAATGGCTATCATCTAGAAATCAATCAATAACAAATGCTGGCAGGGATGTAGGGAAAAAGAAATCCTCCACTGTTGGTGAGAGTGGACACTGGTGCAACCACTGTGGAAATCAGTATGGAGATTCCTCAATAAATTAGGACTAAAGGTTCCACTCAAACCAGCTATTTCTTTTCTCAGTATCCTCCCAAAAGAATTATAGACATCATACCACAGCAATCTACGGACACATGTTTACAGTGGCATAGTTTGCAATAGGGGAATCTTGAAAATAGCCCAAATGCCCATCAACTGGTAAATGAATTAAGAAAATGTGTTGTTTTTTTTTTTCCTATACAACAGAGTACTACTGTGCCATAAAGAAGGATACACTTGAAACACTTCTAAGGTAAATGGATGCACCTTAAGACCATACTCTTGGGCTGGAGAGATGGCTCAGTGGTCTAAAGCACCTACTTGGAACAAGCTTGGCAAAGCTCAGGGACCACGGTTCAATCCCCCAGCACCACATGCCAGCCAGCCGCGCCCCCTGGTGGGCTGAGCTGGCCACACACACACACAATAAATAAATGTTAAAAAAAAAGACCATACTCTTAAGTACAATAAATTGGACATATGTATAAATATTGCACTATATCACTGGTGTGAGAAACCAAAAATGTAAATAAGGACCAGAATGTACAAAAGGTAATGTGAAATGGAAAGAAAATGTCCAAATGGGGAGGGAAACAAGGGAGGCTTTTTGTTATTGTTTGTGTATAGGTGTCCCCCCAAAGCCTCATGCAGTCTTGGGGCAGCTTCTGGAGTTTGTGATGGATTACTGTGGGTGTGGATGCTGCACCTGCCCTGGGGCAGGTAATTTGCATTACAGTGTAAGGTAGGAAGAGAAGCTAGCTGCTTGAGCTGCTGCTACCCCTCCTTTGAGCTCTTGCTCTTTGCCACCGCCATGAAAGGTTGCTTTCTGCCATGTGCTACTCTGTGTTGGACCCAGATGAATATGGACAGAAACCTCCAGGAACTGTGAGCTAAATAAACCTTTCCTTCCTTCACTTTGAGTGTCGGGTATTTGTCCCAGCAATGAGAGAACAGTAACTAAGACACTTTTATAAACAGGGACACAAGATGAGGTTTAAAAATGGGTAGGGGAATGCAGGGGGAAAAAAAAGAAACAAACTGTATCATGTACAGATAAAAATTCTCTGTGGTGAATGTAATCATTACGTATATCTAAAATGTAACAATAAAATTTGATTGGAAAGAAAAAAATTTACTAGGGTGGGTCAGATAGCTCCAGCGGATTAAAGCGCCTGCTTAGGCAGACACATGGGGCCAGGGGTTCAATCCGGAGCATGCAGAGATGGTGATAAGAGACTGGGCATGGTTGCCCACACCTGTAATACCAGTGCTTGGAGTCTGAAAAACAAGAAGGATCACTACAAGTCCGATCTGTGTAGTGAGACCCTGTAGACCCTGTACTAAATACATGAAACAAATAAAATAAATTTACTGTGAATATATATTTCTTTTACAGTTAGAAAATGACAAATTTGCAGCTATCACATCACTGTATTTTCATATCAATCCAAAAATGTTCCAAAGACTAAGCACCTGCTTAGGCAAGCATAGGGACCAGGATTCTATCCCCAGTACAGCATGCTGTGCCAGCCCCACCTCTGGGGGTTGCTGAGCCAGCATGAGTCTGGGTGTGGTGGAGCACACCTGTAATCCCAGCACTGCGGAGGCTGAAAACAGGAGAATCACTACGTGTCTGAGCTGCATAGTGAGACTCTGTACCAAATACATAAATTAAATAAATAAATATTCCAAAGACTGATTTCTTATATCAAAATTATCAGTAGTAAGAGTAATGTTGATTTCCTTCAATAAACTGATTTCTTAAAAAGTATATTTGGTGAACCACATAAACACAACCTTAGAAGATACACTTACGTAAGAAGAGACTAAACAAACCAATGTAATATTCATTTATTCTTTGCCCTATGTCTTTCCAAGAGCAAACACATTTCACTCAAATTTCCTTTTCTCATTTCTTAACTGCAGTAAAAATTCATAGTGATACAAAAGTACAGGCCTGAAGGCGAAGGTTACTAAAAAAAATACTTCATATTAATGAAATGCTTCTATTTCTAAATATGAAAAAAAGACCCCCATAATATGCTAGCACGAACTGACAAACAAAAAGATCTTCATTTTGAGTGAGCAGATTTAACTTAAAGTGCACAAAGTCAGAATGAACAATTGCAAATGTGCATGGTTAGCAGAAATGAAAATTTAACTGCAAATTTACTTATAGGGCTACCTTCTCACTGCAATGTAATTTCCATATCATTGTCAGTACTGAGATATACTCAAATTGCTGAAAATACTTAGGTATTTTAGTTTGGTACAAATTTGTTTACCTTGAGAGTAAATAAAGGCAACAGATGTGTCTCTCCTCTGCCCCACACTCTTCACCCCTGCCACGCCCAGTAACGAGAAAGACAGCAGGTTCTAGTGTACAGTACCTTTCACTGAGCTTGGCTAATTTTTTTTTCCTCAACCTTAGGTTTACTGATCTTAGCACTTTCAATGCCATCCTAAAGCAAGTGAAACTACTTGCACAGATGCCTTTCCTAGTTCTTCTCTATTTCCTGTGATCATGCTCTACTTGCTTCCCACTGGTATTTACCACCACCACCCCCCTGCCAAAAAAAGGATAGCATTTAGAGCACGGTAAGGATGAAGTAGATACAACCAGTGTAATACAGTTCCAAACTCTATTTTAGAAAAACACCAAAGGAAGCCACATCCAAGATATCCCATCCAGCAACGAAATGATACTTGAGTTGGGATACCTTGAATTTAAAAAGAAATTTTAAGAAAAATGAAGTTTTTCTAGAAGTCATTCAAATTGCTGAAAATGACATGTTAAAAAGGATAGTTTATCTTAGTAATGCAAGTCATATGTACCATTGAATAAGCAACTCTGAATTAAATCTATGAAATTTAGTAATAGGAGTTTGTGTCTCATATTAAAGAGTACAAATCTAAAGGGCATTAATTTATGAATACAACTTTTAAAAAGCATAAAGACATGTACTTATAGTAGTATATTTTTGCTTAGAGAATTATTAAAGAGAATAAAAGAACCTAAGTTACTTTTCTCTCGTTGCTGGGACAAAAATACCTAACACCCAAAATGAAGGAAGGAAAGATTTATTGAGCTCACAGTTAGTGGAGGTTCCAGTCCATACTCAGTGGCTCCAAGACAGAGAGGCACGTGGCAGAGGGCAGCAGTTCACGGCAGTGAAAAACAGCAAGAACAAAGGGTGGAGTAGTGGTAACAGAGAGCATGTGTCTTTCCTCCTTATACTGCTTTCAGGCTATCTGTCGCAGGCTCGGTGTAGCACTCACCTCCATAATCCCAGCAGTACTCAGACCCATAATCCCAGCCTTGGATCGTGAATTAACCACAAACTCTAGAATAGCGTACTATGACTGCATGAGGCTTTGGGGGGAACATCCAGACACAAACCATAAAAGAACCTTTGAGTATTTTTGGTAATCTCACTTAAAATTGCTATTTAATTTAAAAAGCACCTTTAGAGACTAGTTGAAAGCTATCAATAATCAGGCACATTAAGTACATTCAAAATATTATTGAAAAAGTTGATTAAGTATAAATCTTTAAATCTTTAATTCATAAAACAAAGAGAACCTAAGCAACTAGGCTGAATGCTAGAAAATCCCATTAAAAACCTAACTTCATTTCTTTTTTCTTTTTTTTCCATCTGCTTGGTACAGGGTCTCACTATGCAGACTGGACCTGCAGAATGGACTCGCAGAGATGCTCCTGTTTTTAGCCTCCCCAGTGCTGGGATTACAGATGTGCACAACTATGCCCAGTCTCAGTTGCCAGCTCAGCATGCCAGGGTCAGGACTGGAGTGGCACATGATGCCAGGGTTGAACCCCAGTACCTGAGCTTGCCTAAGCAGGTGCTTTAGTTTGACTTTACTTCTTAATTACATGCACTCTAATGTACTCTAAAGAAAATTATTTACAAAAAAAGAAAATTATTTCTAGGAAACAAATGCCCAGCTCAAGCATCTAAATTTATTTCCAAATAAAAAAAACTATCCCTATCCCAGGTGTGTGTTTTGGGGGTAGAGATAAAAAAACAAACTAACTGAATTAAAATTTTAAAACTATAGTGAATTACCCTGAGTTACTTACTGACTCTTAACTGGTGATGTTTCAAGTTTCTTTTGCATGAGGCTAATTTGAACAATATGGAAAAGTTTGACCAATGAACCCTAACATGCTACCAATCCTTTCTTCTCTGCTTTCTGGGTGTGTCTTTCTTATTTTTAATTTCAGGTAAAAAAATCAAAGTCTATTCATTTTTATTGTCAATACTCTTTAAATATACTTCCACCCAATAACATATTACCAAATCCAGTGGTGAAGAAGATATGTGTCTTGGTTACTTTTCTCATTATTGAGACGAAATATCTGACATCCCAAGTTAAAGGAGGAAAGATTTATTTGACTCACAGTTTGTAGAGGTTTCAGTAAGGTAAGGAGCAGGCATGGCAGAGGGGCATCCCAGAAGAGAAACAGTTAACTGCAGGCAGAAGGCAGCAAGAAGCAAGGGATTTGCCTATACCCTGTCGAGGCTACCCACCCATAGGGCAGGTAGGAGTCATACCCAGCATGGGGCAGCCTTAATCCTACCATTGCAACATGAATCAATCCCAGCATCACATCCTTAATCCCAGCATCACAAACCCTAGATCCAGTCACCTCCAAAAAGTCCCATCTATGACCACATGAGACTTTGGGGGGGGGGGGACATCTAGTCACACGTCATAATAGTATGATAAAAGGCACAATATCTAAGAACGCAAAACAAAACAGAGGGATATAAAGGATCATTTTGTAGTGAAAAAAATATTTTCATATATAATATAGTTAGGATAGATATATACCTACTTTCTCTTAGTTCAATGAGAAGGTTTATACTAATATTGTTTAGACATGAAATCACGTCTACATCTTGTCTTCTGAATAACTACTATGAAGACAACAATATGCAATGTATTAATTATTGTAACTGTCATACCTGTTTTGAAACTGTCTCATTGCCATTTTATCTTTTTTCTCATTAAAATGAATAAAAGATAAAATAAGGTCATATACCAACCACTGTTAATCAGCTATTCTTGTTTTGAAAATCTGTAACATATGTACTGTTTTATGTTACCCTGCTTGTACCTTTGTTTCTGATTTTTGTACTTACTTTTTTTACTTTTCAAAATAAAATAAATTTATCTAAGTACAAAGTGATCATAATGTCAGGTGAAAGATGACATGAATCAACATACATAGAGACCGAACTAGCCCTGTAAATGGAAGTAGACAAGCATGCCTCTGGGACTTCCAAAGAAACATGGATTCAAAAGTTTGAGAAGTGGTGGGATTTGAGCTGGCCCTTAAGGCATGGTGGAGTTCACATAGGCAAGCAGGAAGGAAACATTCTAGATTGCAGCAACAAAACCTACAAGCAGAAGCAAGAAGGAAAAGGTAAGGTGTATGGTATACAGTTCAAAGAGCTTGTAATTCATCTGTTTTTCTACTTCTAATCCATGAGGTATGACATCCACAGTAGCAATAGGTAGCAGAAAAAATTTTCACAAGTTAGAGCCATGACACTAGAATTTGTTTAGGAAGGCAAGAATACAGTAAGAACTTGTAATATAACTAAATTTTTACATGTTAGGTGATAAAGGTGGCAGCAATGAGATGGAAAAACACTGATAAAAATATCTAAGTTCAAAAATGAATCCAATTTTTTATTGGATTTTCTTTTTTTTGTTGTTCAGGGTCTCACTACATAGCCCACATTAATAGTGATCCTCCTGATTTCTGCCTCTCAAGTGCTGGGATTATAGGCGCGTGCCACCATGCCCAGACTCCACTGCCGGCTCAGCGCACCCGAAGGCGGGGCTAGCGTGGCAGGCTGAGCCAGGTATTGAACCCTCGCCCCTGCGCTTACGTAAGCAAGCGCTTAGTCCGCTGAGCCATACCGCCGGCCCTGAATCTAATTATTTTTAACATGGTGAAGCTCATTTAAAACATAGTGACTTTGAAATGATAAACACCAAAGTAGTTAACTGATATATGGGAATGGCACTCAGAGGAACTGAAGTTTAATAAATATGTGGGAGTCCTCAGCATAGAACAACGTTAGAGGGAATATGGAACAGGAAAGAAGGAGACACACACATGCATACACAGCCAGGTGTGGTAGCACACATCTGTAATTTCAGCACTTGGGAGGCTAATGCAGGGGGACCACCGTGAGTTCAAGGTCAGCCTGCAATACACAACAAGACCCTGTCTCAAAAAAAAACAAAAAACCAAAACCAAACAAAAATCCCAACAATTAAGTCTTCCTTGCTTTGTACTGCCAGGTGTGGTGGTACACACCTACAAACTCATTAGTAGATCATGACATAAGGCCAGCCTGGGCTACATGAGCAGGTCCAAAGCTAGCCTACACTACACAGAATGAGATCTGTTAAAAAAAAAAAAGGAAAAGCAAATACAAGCACACATACATACACACAGTGCGCTCAGGTAGCGGAAGATTTAGAAGAGAATAACATTAGAAAGCAGTAACATACAGGAAGACCAATATATCTGGCCTTATAGCTTGCTGGCCACAGGGAAAAAAAAAATTAAAGAACAGAGAAATGGTTAAATAGCAGACTGTATAAGGTTGGTTAAAAACAAAACAAAAAAACAGGAACAGAAAAACTGGCAATACAATTAGGGAAAAATAGGGTGGTAACTAAAGAGACAGCCATGGCACAAGAGAGTTCTCTCCCAGACTCCTTCCCTCTCTCCATCATACACGGGTGAGGGTGAGGGTGAGGGTGAGGGTGAGGGTGGGGATGGGGGTGGGGGTGGGGGTGGAGGTGGGAGTGGAGGGTTGAGGCAGGGGCCTCATGCATGGTAGGCAAGTGTTCTACATCTCCAGTCCTTTTCTTATTTTTATTTTTGAGATGAGGTCTTGCTAAGTTGCTCAGGCACTGGCCTTAAGCTTCGGTTCCTCCTGCCTGAGTCTCCTGAGTGCCTGGAGTTACAGATGTACACCAACGCACAGGGCTCAATTATCTCTTCACATCACCTTTGAAGTGTTTGGCATTTTTATAACATGCCATAGAAAAGAAAACAAAGACAGTGGTTAAATAACTTACTTAGGATCACAAATCTAGGAACTGGCAAAGCCAAGAACTCAGTTTTTTGATATGAACCTCTATGCAGTCTGAAGAAAGGCCCTTATAAAGCCCTAAAACAATTGTTACTAGTCAGAAGAAACATATTAATAAGACTGTACATAGGCAGTTTAAGATAGAAGAAAATGTGAGACTACCTTCTTCTACAATAAAAAAGCTCAAACCATAAACATCTGAGATAAAATAGTCTTTCACAAGATTTTGGAACTGGGTTGTATTGGGTCTATTTTTAAAAAACAGAATTTGATAAACGAGTACTGTATCTTATTTTCCAGCAGTCATTTGATGAAATAAAATTTAAAGACCTCTTTAAGAAAAAAATCTTGATCCAGGCCTCATGGCGATATCAGTAATCCCAGCCCTTGGGAGGCTGAGGCAAGAGGATCAGCCTGAGTTCGAGGACAACCTGGGCTATCTAGTGAGTTCAAGGTCAGCCTAAACCAAATATCAAGAATCTGTTTCAAAAAATCCAAACTCTAAAACTAAAAACAAAATACAAAAGAAAAGAAAAAATTTTGAAGATTTTCAAACTGAGGTCATGCAGACAAAGATGAGAAATGAAAATTTAGAAATTATGTAGAAGCTATTCTACTTTAAGTAAAATAAGGTGAAATATACAAATACAAAGCTAAAAGGTTGGCCAGTGGGGTGATCATGGTTAGCATACACAAGATCCTGGTAGCTAAATGCCAGCACCAAACAAAAAAGTAAACAAGCAACAACAACAACAAAAAAGAATAAACCAACAAAAACCCTCAAGTCTTTTGGTTTTAAAAGTTTGGCTTCTGTGTTTGAGTTCACATAATTATTTGTGAATTTATTAATATAGAGAAAAGCAACAGCATCTCCATTAGAAAGTGGGGCCAAAAGAGGCAGCAAAGGGTGCTTTCTTCAATTCTGCCATTTAACAACTGTAATAAAATAGCCTCTGCCAGAGAGATCAGATATTATGTATTTCTGAAATCATATGTTTTAATTTTAAAATTACTCATTTTATACTTTGCCTATGTCTCATCATCAATGGGTAATTCAATAAGCAAAGAAGTTAACTTATAAATCATTGCCATTTTTGATAAGATGTTAATATGCTTCAAAGGACTGAAAATCATCACAAAAATGAAAGATTTTTAATTCCTTATACATGTCAAGTATTATCACTCTTAGCTTAATACCTTAATTGACAACACAAAGATACTTATATTGGAATAAAATGAATAATTAAATCTATTAACCAAAGCTTTAATTAACCTGTTACTTTTCAATGAATTTAGTGTTAACAAACATTACTTGAGCTTTACCAAGCATGATCAAATATGCCTCATGTATACAGGACCCTCTACATAAAAATTCAATAATTTAGACTTCCTTATGCCAACAATGTATTTTGGATTTCATAAAATTTAAGGTTAAATATCTATCTATCTAATTATATCTTTCTGTCACTACAAAGAATAAGAGGTATATCACAGAAATTCTGACTGGCAACAAAACTTTTTAATTATATGAAACCAAATATTAGAAGATAACACATTTAGACTGAAAAGAACAATGGAAATTTTAGTGGTCTTTAGCAGCTATTTAAATTCCCATCTTCAAAAAATGCAGTGGGGAAAAACCAACAGGTAGATGTACTCAAATAGCAAAGTACTAGAACCTAGGTAGCTAGTAGCTTGTCTTGGAGACAGGGCCTCGCTGTGTAGTTCAGGCTGGCCTTGAACTTGCTATGTAGTCCAAGCTATTAAACTCTCAGCAATCATCCTGCCTCAGCCTCCCAACCACTGGGATTACAGGTATGCATCACCACATCTGAAAAAAATATGTACTTTAAAATAGAAACTGGCTAAATTTAGCAGCTAAGACTGTATCAGTAATTATATATCTATTTCTTCACAAGGAGAATATTTTGTAGATTTTATTTTCCATTCTCAAATTATTTTTAGCAATAACTGCTTAAAGTCAATGATTCTTTTGTATTTCTTAAAATGCTTAAAAACTGCACAAAAATAAATTAGGCAACCTCCCTATCACACTTCTCACTACAGTGGGGGAAAAAACCACTGTATTTATGAGTTACTGAGAAACCAAGATAACTTTGTCTTAATGAGGTTTAATTCATTTTCACCTATGTATTGTGTTAAATAGTTTGCTTTTACAAATAGAAAAGATAATGAAACTTCTGTTTGGGAAATGATACAACATAGGATATTTCAAACACTGAAAACACTGGAAATTGGGTAGAGAAATATATTGGTGATGATCTCTTGACTTTTGCATTGCTTTTAGGAAAATTTCTTTTTTTTCTTTCTTTTTTTTTTTTGCAGAACCGGGGTTTGAACTCAGGCCCTTGCGCTTGCCAGGGAAGCGCTTATTCTACTGAGCCATCTCCCTGGCCCCTAGGAAAATTTCAGTACATGAAATAAATGCACTTATCAGTTATCAATTATCAAAAAGAAGCCTCTCGGCTTCTCCAGCTCTACAGTAAATCATTTTCCCACCCTAGCATAATATACCTGACAGACAATATTTAATGAACATACTACATCAAAATAAAAGAATGGGTCAAACATATCAGACCTTTTGGCAATTTAAAACTTAGTACAAGCAGGGATATCCAACATACAAATAATACAATAAATATCCATCTATGCTCTCTTTCTGATAGCTCCTACTAGTGCTTCTACATCCAATCTCCTATTATGGGCTGGTGTAGCATTCAAGAAAAGGTAACAAATAACATGGCCACATGCATAGCTAACTGCTTAAAATAAAACACTACCCAATTTCCAATGTTTCCAATGTTTGAAATATCCCATGTTGTATCATTTCCCAAACAGAAGTTTCATTACCTTTTCTACTTGTAAAATCAAACTGTGTAACACAATATATAAGTGAAAATGAATTAAACCTCATTAAGACAAAGTTATCTTGGTTTCTCAGTAACTCATAAAGCATCATTTTAAATTATTCTGTGTCATCTCCCACCTTATCATAATATAAAAAACAGTTTTGGGGAAACCCACTTTCTGGGCCTCCTCCTATCCCTTTCAGACAGCTTTCTTTCTTTCAACAAATTCTTCCACTGTTAAAGAAAAAAAAAAAAAAAAAGAAAGAAAGAAATACTCTGAAAAGATTAGGTCTCATAGCTAACAAAATCTCACATGCATGAAAAAGCAAATTGGTTTTTCATGATGATGATGATAAAATGATCTCATTTCATTTTAGTGGCATAATATTCACATCAAAAGTCATTCAAAGTTAACTTCAATAATATAGTATGCAAATAAATTTCATTTAAAAATTACTTTCAAATCTAGAAATCTATGCTGTAAAATACTGCTTTCTCATTGTATTGTAAGCTCTTAGGCCAAAATTCAAAGCAAATATGATCTTGTTAAAAAAGATAGACATTCATATCATACAAATGAGATATTTCCTAGATCTAATACTATATCCACCAAACAATGATCCTATATATTTAAAACAAATATTCCTAAATCAGAAATGGAATAGTAGTACATTTGAAATCTCACTTACCTGAATCTCACTTGTCCTCTCTTTAACAGTATCTTCCTTCTCCTTAAGGTCTTTTTCCACATTATTCTTTTCCCTAGAAGACCAGCAAACAATGCAAGAATATTTGAGAACATCAGCTACAGCTGGTATCGTTATCCATCCTCCTAATCCTGAATCGCTTTTTAAATACATAGTGAAACATTCAATAATTAAATGAAGGGCAGATATTTCTACCCTCTTTTAATTATTTATGGAATAGAAATCAATACAGACTTTGTAAAAAAAAATTGCTTCCTCACTAATATGTGGTGAAAAGAGAATAGATTAAAAAAGGAAGAAGAGAAAAATAATCAATGAAACACTCAGGTTTCACTGATCTCACTGTTGCTATGGAAATACTGTCCAATGAAAACTGCTGGTGAAGAAAAGGAGGGGTTGCATCAGCTCTCTAAGCTTAACTCTTAAATATCACTGTCAAATTAAATGAAAATTGCTAATAGAAACAGTGAACAATATTAAGGAAAAAGCCACTTATTGAAGTGTTAACTTTTCTTTAAGTCACCACTGCACATCAATATTAGAATGGAACAACACAGAGAAAACGGAAAAGATTGTTAGCACTGGTAATTTTTCTATCAAATACTAAACGTACTCACAAAAGCTATTTTGAGATCACCTACTAACACAACTAATCAAATATGTAAAATATATACATTTATAAAAAGGACTCATAGTAGCATTTATTTCTTCTCAAATTAAACACATGGGGTTCTACTTTTATTTTGAAATACCATTATCTAATTTCTTACATGCTTTGATAACAGCAGGCTTCCTATGAATGAATCTCTACCTTAGATTCAGAATTCAAAATAAAGATATTTCTTTTTATATAAGAAATTTAAATGCCTGTGTTTACAAAAAATCTGCACACCCCCCCAACAACACACACAGCTCCCACTCCTTTTTTTTTCCTACAAAAAGAAAGAAAAGTCCATAAAATCCTGTATGGGGGAGGGGGATTTTAAAAGATAACATGGAGAGAGAAGGATAGCATTTAAGAAGTCCTCCAACTGGTATTGCAGAGTTTCTCCTTAAAGCTTCATTACTATATTTCAGTCTCTAACGTAGATATAAATCAAATGTTATGCTCAGCCTCCTTTTAGCTCTAGCACAAAGGAAAGCGAGACAAATACACAAAAAGGAGAGACTTAAGGGGTAAACTGCATGCTTCGTATTTTTCACTCTTTTAAGTGATATTTTAAATGTAGACAAAAATCAACTGTTTCGGCTATGTAGGCACAACGATCTTAAGATTCATATAGAAGGGGGAAAAAGCACATAAAAAGAGCTATTTGTATACTGTTACTTTTAAAGGCTTGAGATGGCCAAGGAGCTCACTAACCGTTTGTCAGATGGGTTGCAATGTGGGTCGCGATGTCTCGGAGATTTTAAACAGTCCCTTACCATACGAATCATTGCTGCAATCCTTCCATCTCTCAATTACTTATTATGCAAAATTCATCCCCCACCTCAACCCTTATCAAATTAGATAAAATTGAAAAACAGAAAAACACAAGGGAAAAAATATTAAAATACCACACAAATTCTGCAAGCTCAATCTTGGAAATTTTTTCTTTTCTCTATGTGAGCAGATGAATGTTTTCAGTGCTGCTGCAGTCTATCAGAAATAAGTCACATGAAAATCTAGCCCCCTCCCTCTAACCCAAACCCTCAGAGGCTTTCCACACAAGGTCAATGTCATTTCAGCTCCATTTCAGACAGAAGACAGAAAGGACAAAAAACATGCCACAGTGTCGCATATCAGCACTGCACACCAGTGTGGGTGTGTGTGTTTTAGTTCTTCCTGCTCTGCTGCTAGCTCCTGTCCCAAATGTGTGTGCTCAGAAAACCCAGAATACATGGGGCTGCCTGAAGGCAGTGAGCTGACTTAAAGTAGCCACAGCAGAATGGCAGAGCACAGGAAGGCAGCCTGCTTGAGGAGAAAGGTCCATCAGCTCTCACCAGTAAACACTGTCCATGTCTGAGTAAAATGGAGGAAGCCTTGAAATTCTTTTCATAATTTAAGGGAGGGGAAGGGTTAGCAGCAGTGAAGTCTCCAAATGTACCCTGAAGCCCACTCCCAACTGAAAAAACTACGGGAGTCTTTAGGCATTCAGTATTAATTCTTCCTAATACAGAGATCAATGAAATTTGACTTTCAATTCAGGCTTATCTAATAAAATTTTGGTCTTATAATTACTTCTATAATTAAAACAAAGGACTATATTGCTAAAAAGAAAACAAAAAAACAAATGTGTCATTGTTTACAAAAGACATGTGCTGTATTTCAGATACAAAATAATTTTCTTTTAGACTTATAGTTCCAAAGATGCCAAACGGCTATTCTGTTGTCTTGTAATGGCTCTTAACTTCTGTAACTATCCTCTCATTTCAGGCAAGGAAACATACCTACATATAAATTTAGCTACACAAAAGATACCTACCCATATTTCTTAGATTCTCCCCTTTTAAAAACGTGTTTTCCAAAGGAGATGTTTGCATAACCAATATAAAGCATTTTGCATAACATCAATGATTTAAAGCTTAATTCTCTTTTCAAGGATCTGTGCCAAATAAAAAATAGTATTTATATGTAACTTTCCAAGGAGCACACCAATATATGCAGGTATGAAAGATGTAAGAGGGCCGGGGATATAATAAGCGCTTGCCTGTCAAGTGCAAGGGCCTGAGTTCAATCCCTGGTTCTGCCAAAAAAAAAAAAAAAAAAAAAAAAAAAAAAAAAATTTTACAAAAGACCATCTGAGGTAAAATGGAAAAATTCTTCATTCAAAAAATTACAATTGAGCTGGGTATGGCAGTGTATGCCAGTGTCCCAGCTACTTACATTTAAGGCCAACCTCAGCAATTTACAAGACCTTGACTTAAAATAAAAAGGATTGGGGATATAGCTAAATGGTAGGACTCATGTTTATCATGAGTGAGGCCCAGATTTTTCAAAAGTTGACAGGCCAGATTGTATGTAACCCAGTATCTGAACTACCAAAAGGCAAGGCCTAAGTTTTCAGAAACCTAAGGTTAATAGCAAATCTAGTATGAAGTAGTCAGAAGCTATTGACAAGGACAGTCAGGCTGAGGATCCGAGGCCACACAATTCATTTCCATTTTCCCAGGCTCTGTTTACGGGGAGAAGGAAGTGAGCCACATGTCTTAATTTTGATACAATTCCAGGATTATTGTGGAGAAAGAGTTAAGTCACCTTCAAAGTCCTCCACAGATACAGTCTTTCGTCTTTTTCCTGAACACAAGCCCAGTTGTTCTCTAACCAGAAAACAGTACAAATTAGAAACACCTGTAAACCAAAGAGCTGTAAGAACTTTATTTTTCAGTCTTGAGGCTTATTTATAAAAATCCTTTTGGTGCACATTTAACCCTAAGAATGTTCTTACTATTACATGCTTTACTACCAATTTCTTATCAGAAACAAAAAAAAAAAAGCATGTTAAAAGCATGTTATTGGGCTGGAGAGATGGCTCAGTGGTCTAAAGCACCTACTTGGAACAAGCTTGGCAAAGCACAGGGACCCGCGGTTCAATCCCCCAGCACCACATGCCAGCCAGCCCCGCCCCCTGGTGGGCTGAGCTGGCCACACAGACACACACACACAGACACACAATAAATAAATATAAATAAAAAAAAAATTTAAAAAAGAAAAAAAAAAGCATGTTATTTATTCTCATTTTGTAGTCTTCAGATGGCATTTGGGTCTTTCAGAGAGCAAGAAAATGAGCAAAAAAAAAAAAAAAAAAAAGTAGAGACCTGGATTCCAATCTCATTCCACTATCAAACAGTTTTTCTGACTCTATGCCACTTAATTTTTCAGAGCCCTCATCTTAGTTTTCATACATAAATGCTAACATCTCTATAATCTTAGGCTTGGAAGGAGAAATGTACAAAATGCCACGTAATTAGGAAAATAAGGCTTTAAGTTCTAATACTAATCTTACTTAGAATTTTAAATAATGGGGTAATTTTCAAATTTGTAAAAAGGACAGTTATAATAAAGCTGAGAAAGCAATCTCATACAGCTGTAGAATATATAATATAATCACTAATACTCATTGCCTCGAAATATTACCTGAGGATTAAGGATCTAGTTTAGTGGCGCAAGCACCTGGCTGCCAAGTGCAAGGTCCTGAGTTTGATTTCTGGTACCAAAATAAAATAAAATCTTATCTAAATATTCAAAATTATCTAACTATTCTCTACCTTTGAAAATTCAATATATGGTTTCCATGTATAGGATCTGAAGAAAAACAACCCAAAATTTAAAGGCTATCACATATCACAGATCATCTTAAGTCACTGTGGAAATAGCTATTGGTCTTCTTCTTCAGAAGGGGACTTCAGAAGTTCAATAGCCCAGCATTTCTTCAGGTCACAACTCTTCTTTCTCTCTCACTTCCTATTTTCTTCCCACACCATTTAAATAGAAGATATCATCTTTTTGTTGACTCTCTAAGCAAGAACTGGAGAATGGCTCCTGATCCAGTCTGACATAAAAGCATCCACCTCACAATTATTATTATTCTTACTTTTTTTTTTTTTTTTGGTGGAACTGGGGATTGAACTCAGGCCCTTGCACTTGCCAGGCAAGCACTTATTCTACTGAGCCACATCCCCAGCCCCCATCTCACAATTAAAACAATTGATTTAAATATAGAGTTGTGACCAAGTCTATCTAATATGACTTTATTTGAAACTAAATAAAAAGTTAAATAGTAATAAACTCTTTAGTAAGCTCTAGTCTTCTCATCTACCAACTGAACATTACAAAGCAGATGTGGACTTAATATGAAACATGAAAGAAAATATACTACAGAACCAAAACCAAAGGTACCCTATGCAACTTGAAAACCTTTGTACTGATTCAAAAATATTGAATTATTACTGTGCTTTACATTAGGGATACATAAAACAGTGGGATAGTTATTTACCATTAAGATGCTTTGAAAGCACAGCATGGTTGCAACATCCTGCAATCCCACCACTCTGGGAAGCTGAGAAAAAAGAAATGTGAAGAACCAGAAGTTCAAAGGTCAGCAGGGACATACCTTAGCAACTTAGCAAAAACCTTGTCTCAAAATGAAACTGGGGCTGGGAATGAAGCAAATGCCCTAGGTTCATGCCAATACTAATCAAAACAAAACACATGGTCTCAATTCAGTGTGTGCATACATATATCTGATGTGCAGTATTGGAGAAAAGAACATACACAGATAATTACACTGTAATGTCCTGGGTGTTGCTGGAACACAAAGGATGGGAACCTGACTCCTAGAGAGGGACAGAAGTTTCCTTGGTTTCAGTGTAGACAGGAAGATTAATTACCAAATAAACTGTGGTATGTATATCAACAGTAACTCTTCTGACAATTTTTTTTAATTTTAATTTTATTGAGAAACAAATACAAATGAGACATTTTCAAAGCTCATTAATAGGACAGTTGCAATAATCAATACATTGTACATCGTTATCTTCTTAGTGGTTATCTATAATACAAGAAGCAGACAGGATATTCTGTCCAAACACTATTAGTACACCTCTTTCTTCTCATTGAATTAAGTGAAAGTAGTTATATATCTATCCTATTTTGTATATATAAATACAAAATGATCTTTCCTTTGTTTCCCCTTTTTTTTTGTTTAGTTCTGTCAGAGGTGGATATTCTATTGGCATCTAAATACTATAGGTGTTTGAATTCAGCAAAACAATCCAACACTGTCTAGAAGTCTATAATATTAGTGGGTTATCCTCAGAAATTATTGACTTGAGCCTTTTACAGCTCATCATACTAATATGGCTTTACTTTATATACCTTGTTTTTATACTTTTCTGCTGGATGGTTAAGACCAAGATAAAGCAAGACCCATATAACAAGAAATGGAACTTTTGTATCTGATAAGGTCAGTCAAGTACCCTCCGGATTTATCCTGCAGCCCTGTACCGCACTTTGTAGATCCTTTGTCAGTATCAACCATGAGGATGAGTCACAGCCATTGCTTGACCAATGTGCTCTCTGTGAAAGCCTGAGAGAATGTTTTTTCTCTCCATGTGACTCTCCCCAGGCACACTATACATCATCGATCACGTTCCCCTGTGGCTCCATAATCTCCTTGATCAGAAAATTTGGAGCACAGCTGAGTTACTTGATGTTACAGTACAGGTTCTCCTATGTCCTGAGTCTTCACTGACCTTGAAAGGCTATGGTCAAAATGTTGGCTGACCTTGCAGCCCTTCCTTTTCTCCAATTCTGATCTGCTAAGTTAGGCTGTTAACCCTCCAGAAGAGAAGCTTATTATTAAGCTGCAAGATATGCAGTTTGGTTTACCCTAATTGTCTAAATATCAAACATCTTTGACATATCATGGAACAGGTATTTTCCATCAAATATTGATATTGTGAACTTTAAGTCCTTACAGAATATGAAGGATAAATAATTTTTAAAAACTAGAAAAAAGGGACCCTGCCCCTTAGTTCAATTGTTTAAGTGGCTGCTTCAACAAAGCAGTCAGCCTCAAGTTGCTGCAGTTCGATCCCCACAACTCCTGCCAGCCAAACATGCCCTGAAGGCATTCTGAGCCAGCCCCGCCCCCCCAAAAAAACTAGAAAAAAGCATTTATATATTTTAACAAAGAAATTTAGAAATCTAACCATATACAGATTTGTAACAGGACAGACCTGTGACCTTTTCTTTTCTTTTTTTTTTTTAAATTCTTGTGCTGACAATGGTTTGTGAAGAAAGTAAGACTTCAGCTAAGCTGTGAAGGAAAGAATTGTGAGGTAGGAAAATGCAAATTCCTGCCAATAGAGGAAAACAAAGAAATGTCAGCAAAATAGCAAACTAGGAAGATTTTTTTTTTAAATAAAAATAAAAAGCTAAAGATAGCTTTTTTGTCAGACTCTGCCTAGCAAGTGCAAGATCCTGAGTTCAATTCCCAGTAGGAAAAAAAGAACAAGAAGATGGTGACTAAGAGGAAAATTCCCCAAAATTGACAAATCTACTTCAAATAGGATAAACATTGGGAACCACACTAAAAAAATGCTGAAAGACAAAGATAAAGCAAGAGAGAAGCACTTGTCAACATCAAGATCATCAGTATATTTCTCAGGATTATCAGTGGGATCCTCTGCAGAAAACCAGAAGGCATTAAGACGTGATATATTTATGGTACTAAACAGGAAAAAAAGTGTCAATTGAAATATCTGTACCTAAAAAAGATGTCCTTCAAAAACCGAAAATTAATATGTTCCCAGATAAAGCTGTAGGAATTCATTACTATTAGGTCTGTCTGTCTGAAATGCTAATGGTAGTTCTTTAGGTCGAAATGAAAGGATGTTAGGGGCCAGCGAGATAGCTCAGCAGTCTAAAGTGCCTGCTTAGGCAGGCATGGGACAGCTGTTTCATCACGGGTACCACATGCTGTGCCAGCCCCACCCTTGGGGCCAGCTGAGCTGGCCAAAAAAGATGTTAGACAATAAACTTAAAGCTTAAAGCCATAGGAAGATAAAGACTTCAAGTCAATGCAAATACACAGGCAAACATAAGAACCAATGGTACTATAAATCTGTCCACTTTTTACTTTCTACAGGACTTAAAGGATAAATGTGCTGAGGATATAGCCCAGCAGCAAAGTGGAAAGTGTGAGGTGGTGAGTTCCATTTCCAGTACCAAAAAAAGGACAAATGCACAAAAAATAATTATAAACCTATATTAGCAGATACACCATGAATAAAATTGTAATTTGTGACATCAATAACCTAAAAGGGGGAGGACAGAGCTCTACAGGACCAGAATTTTATGACAAAAATTAACATCCATCCCAATTCAATTATTTATTTGGGCTATCCTAACTTTCTATGATAGCCCACGCTGTTTGCCAGACACAACACGTACTTTCTGTGCTCTCTCCTTTTTCCGTTTACTCAGTCTATGCTTGATCTGCAAAGCCAGTTCCTCTTTCACTTCATTATTGCTCTTTTGAATAAATCTGCCAGTTATTTTTTATAAAAAAATTTTATGATTACAAAAAATTCTGGAGACTGACATTGATGACAATTACACAATAAAGTGATTCAAATTAATGTTACTTCAAATGTGCACTTAAATAGTTCAAATGGTAAATTTTATTTTACCTATATTTTACCATAATAAAACTTCTGAAAAAGGCCCATAAGTGGACGAATTCTACACAGATAAATTCATTTGGGGTGAAGAGTTCATGTGCAGTAAATGAAGCTGAAATAATAAAGATAAGATTATAAAAGAATTTCAGCATTAGATAAAACCATGTAGGCATTCAACAAAGGAAACGCTAACTCTCTACACATTTCTGAGCCATGCTGGGTTTTGTGGTTTTTTTCAACTCTGAAAGGAAATAGCAACACAGTTCTTTCTCTTCTGGCTTGACCAGGAAAAGAGAAGGCAGAAGCTCTTGCTGTTCCGAAAGCTGATGACAGCTATTATGAAATGCAATACCCTGATCGCTTATTTGGGGAACTGTCAGGAGCCTTGAACTAGGTTAGAGTAATAATTACCCACAACTGATGATGAAGTCTGAGCTTTTCATTTAAATAAGCCTGAAAGTTAAGACAGCTTGTTTGTTCTAAAAATTTACTAAGTTGATAATAATTAAAATTTGAGGACAAAGGGCTGGGGAGATAGATAGCTCAGTGGCATAAGCACCTTCCTGGCAAGCACAAGATCCTGAGTTCGACCCCCAGAACCAAAAAACAGTTAATTTAAAAAAAAAGTTGGGCAGGTGAGACAGCTCAGTGGACTAAGCACTTGCTTAGGCAAGCGCAGGGACCAGGGTTTAATCCCTGACACCACATGCTGTGCCGGCTCCACCCCTGGGGGGGCACACTGAGGCAGACACTGACTGAATCCTGGCATGGTGGCACACACCTGTAATCACAGTGCTGGGGAAGCTGAAAATAGGAGGATCACTACAAGTCTGAA
>NW_004524683.1:2540651-2551257 GCF_000260255.1 Octodon degus | reverse complement strand
CCCGGTTCCGCAAAAAAAAAAAAAAAGTTTAAGAACCAAATCATTGATCATTACCTTGGATTTAAAAGCTGGCTTAATTATATGTTCTCTATTACTTCATTCTTTCAACAAATATTTATTGACTATTCACCATATGCCAAATAAGATTAAAGCTGGACCCTTATTTACAATTTTCTGGGGAAAACAAATGATTATTAATTATAAAATTTTATAATGAGTGCTGAAAAAATTTTTTGGAAAAATGTTAAGGACATATATATACTATTATGTGAACTCCACCTCTTAGTTTTGAGAGGCTGGATGTCTTTGTTTCATTGTTGCTGTTTTTGAAACAGTGTCTCACTGCAGTCCAGGCTGACCTTGAACTCAGGTAGCCCAAATTGATTTTAAACTCCTAGTGATCCTCCTGCCTCAGCCTCGTGAGTGCTGGGATTGTAAGTGTGCACTACCATGTCCAGCTTCAAGGCTGGCTATTGTATTTAGTACAGGGTCTACAGGGTCTCACTACATAGACTGGACTCACAGTGGTTCTGTTTTCAGCCTCCCAAGCACTGGGATTACAGGTGCGTACTAACACACTCAGTCTCAATCCCCATCTCTGCATGTCCTGGAGGTGGGGCCGGCACAGCATGCTGGAGAACCAACCCAGGCCACTGTGCTCTGCCTAAGCAGATGCTTTAGTCCGCTGAACTATCTGGCTGGCCCTTGAGGCTGGCTGTCTTAATAAGCATTTTTTAAAAGTTTGGCAGAGAATGTACTCATGGACATACATCTTTGAAAATACAGCATAACTAGAATCAAAAACAAAATAAATTTTAGGGCAGGGCTACATAACCAAAGCACTCCTTAGCAGCAGGACTCAAAATTAGATGGTTCATTTTTCAAAGAAGAAACAGAAGCTTATTTTGCAAATCTAAAATAATTCATTTATTATACTTAGCCGGTAGCATGAAATGAGATGAAAAAAAAAGAATGCAAACTTAGCCTCAGTTTTTCCAGTTATAAAATAGAGATAATTAAACTGGATGGGCAGGATTACATTAACCTAGAAAGACCCCAATATGATGCCTAGCACATAATAACCACTAAACGAATTTCAGTCATACTTTTACATTTCTTTTTTTTTTTTCAAAGTTTTATTGATAAACAGCAATGAGACAGTTTCAAATCAACTTTTACATTTCTTGATAGCTGTTTCTGTTTGCCAATGACAGAATATAACACATCTTTAAAATTTATCACCCAGTGTACCCTTAATAAGTTACCCTGCCACAAGGTACTATTAGCAAATTAAATGTAATTTTTATAAAACATAATTGTGTCAGACCAATGTAGGTACAGAATAATATAAACCACATGTGTTATTTTAAATGATCTAATAGCTAGACGTTAAAAGTAAAAAGAAGTGAAATTTATTTTAATATACTTCAATTTGGCCTATCTAAAATATTAATATTTCAACACATTAAATATGAAAAATATTAATGAGTTGCCTTACATTATTTTACTCATACTAAGTCTTTAAAATCCAGTGCTAGTAGCTACTATATTGGACAATGCAGCTTTAGACATTTGCAAGCACATTTTCAAATAAGGGGAGTCTTTTTTTTTATTCCCTTCAGTATATTTGGTGGTTACAGAGTCTCACTGCGCAGCTCAGACTCATAGTGATTCTCCTGTTTCCAGCATCTCCTCTCCAAGCTGGGATTACAGGCATACACCACTATGCCTGGACTCTGTGGCCAGCTCAGCCCACCCTGAGGGTGGGACTGGCATGGCATGTGGTGCTGGGAATCAAACTGCAGTGCCTGCACTTGCCTAAATAGGCACTTTAGTCCTCTGAGCTATCTCACCAGCCCAAAGGAAGTCTTTTTTAAAAAAATTATTTTATTTTATACAGGGTCTCACTATGTAGCCTGGACTTGTAGTGATCCTCCTGTCTCAGCCTCTCCAGTGCTATAATTACAGGCATGCACCACCATGCCTACTTTCAGTGGCAGGATGGCTATGGAGCAAACAAGGCATGTGATACTGGGGATCAAACTCGGGTCCTTGAGCTTGCCAGGCAGGCACTTAGATCACCAAGCTACCTCTCTGGCACTTAGGGAAGTCTTACAAACAGTGCTTTTAGTAGTGATGCCCCATATTCTTTAGATCTCAAAATACTAAAGACAGCATACTGCAGAAATGCATGCATTCTCACGTTTATTATCAGCTCAATCATGACACTTAAGCTCTGGAAATAGCCTAGACGCCAACCAACAGTTGAACTGACAGACAGATGACAGACAGAAAAGAACACTATTCAGCCATAAAAAAAAAAGGAAATCATGTCATTTGCAGGGAAATAAATGGAACATGAGTCCATAATGTTAAGTAAAATAAATCAGATACAGAAAATTAAATACCATATGGTTTCTGTTATGCAAGTAACCTAAAACATACATACATACATGCATACATACATAACATAAAGGATAGATGATAGAAAACAAAAAGGCATACTTGTTGGAGATAGAGAAGAGGATATGGTGGAAAGGAGAAGGTGTCGGGGGGGTCAAAAATAATCAAGATATACTATATACATGTACTTATTCTCTAAGATGAATACAGGCAGGCACTTACACCACTGAGCTATCTCCCTGGCCCTAAAATAAATGCAACTATGATGTACTGCAAACACAGACCAAGAAAAAAATGAAATAAAAATGAATTAGTACCCTATTACCAAATGCACACTACTGCAGGGTCTCACTACACTCATAGTGATCCTCCTGCTTTCAGCCTCCCAAGTGCTGGAATTATAGGCATGTGTCACCACACCCAATCTCAATTGCCATCTCAGTGTTCCCTAGCAGTGGGGCCAGCACAGCACATAGTGGATCAAATCCTGGTCCCTGTGTTCTGCCTAAACAGGTGCTTTAGTCCACTGAGCTATAACTAAGAGTTTTAATTAATCAAACATGTCATTGTTCAAGCAGTGATACTGAGATCTTCTAGGGTTAGTGCCACAGACTTTACAGAATCAGAAGCACATTAGACTGGGTAACGTGAACAAAAAAGGAATGATGTTATAACCAATGATCTCTCCTATACAGGTTTGTAATGGTAACCGAACAAAACTAAACCCAAAACATAATTTAAAGAAAATCTGCATGCCAAGTGTTATGTCTTATATTCAGATGTCCCCATAAACCCTCTTATGTTAACAGGTGGGGCTTTTTTCAAAAGTGACTGGATCCAGAGTGTGTGACATTGGGAAAAAGGGTGTGTGATTACTAAATTAGTCTTGACTGTCTTGGCACAGTTCTGGGTATGAGTGCTACCAAAAGGGCAGGTAGCCTACACACACTATAGAGGGACAGAATCTGTCACTTGTACTTGTTGTTGGCTGCCTTCTCTGCCTGCTCTGCTTCTTTTCAATGGACCATTTCTCTTCTGTGATGCCCCTCTGATACCCTGCCTTGGAGCCAGCTGACTATGGGTGGAAACTTCTATGAAGAACTATGTTACTACATTCTAAGAATTCTGTTAAATAGTTTGTGATATTATGTTTTTTTGTACTTTACAGATGAAGAAACTAAAGCACAGTTAAATAAATCTGACCAAATCATGTTAAGCAATCTAGCAATCTCACTAAAAATTTCATGCTCCACCAGTTGTAGTGGTATATGCCTGTAATTCTAACTACTCATGATGCTGAGATAAAGGAATCATAAGTTCAAGGCTAGGCTGGGAAACTTAGTGAGACCCTACCTCAAAATAAAAAGTAAAAATGGCTTGAAGGTAGGCAGAGTGGCACACACTTGTAATCCCAGCATGCTTGAAGATTGAAGCAGAAGAATTCCAAGCTTAAGCCATCTGGACAATTTATCAAAAAATAAAAGAGAAGTAGGAGAGAAACAGAGACAGACAGAGACAGAGGCAGGCTTGAGAGGTAGCTCAGTATCTCAGTGTGAAGGTCCTGGGTTCAATCTCTAGCACCATAAAATCAGGGAGGTAGGGAAGGGATGAAGGGTGGCTGGGAATGTAGCTAGCTCAATGTTAGACTGCCCCTGGATAAGATTCTCAGTACCACAATAAATAAATAAGTAAATAAATAGAACTCATGTTCTGAAATTCCATAATATATTGCTTTGTTAGAAATAAGAGGTAGTCTTGTCATCACACAGAGTTCAGAATGTACTGGGTGGGGAAAGAAAGAAAATTCAGTATAACAAGTTATATAATTCAGTATAACAAGTGCTCATGAAAGAAGGAAAGGAGTGCTCATGATCTGAGGTAGATGTCAGAGAAAGCCTCCTAGAAATAAAAATTTGCTCTAACGTTTCCTCATTAAAACAAAACCTCTTCACGTATGTTGCACAAATTCTGTAGCACAATTTCCAATGACTATTATAGTAACGGTCTGTTTACTGTCTGAAAATCAGGATAACAAACTGGCCTGACAGGATGTGGCTTTTACTTCCTGATGTTCTTGCTTAAAAGGACAGAGACAGGAAGGAAGCAGAAGCCAGCAGAAGACAAAATACTAACTCCTGACTCAGCATAATTCACCACTACCACCCCATCCAAGTGACTGAACCAATCTCTTGGTATATTTCGCCTTTTCCCCTACCAAGTTCTCTGTTGGAGACATTTTGCTTTCAGAGCAAGAATTCCCCCGTTTTTTGTTTTTTGGTTTTTTTTTTAATTTTTATTTTAGGGAAGGATCTACAGGGTGTTCAGGGTCTCATTACTAGATCAGACTTGTACTGATCTGCCTGTTTACAGCCTCCCATGTGCTGGGATTAGAGCGCCACCATACCCATTCTCAATTGCTGTCTCAGCACGCACCAGGGACGGGGCCGGCATGGCAGGCCCAGGGATCGAACCCCCAGCCCCTGCACCTGCTTGCAGGCACTTTAATCTTGCCGGCCCTCAGAGCAAGAATTCTTAAAAGTGGGTCCATATACAATTTGTAAGGATCTAGGACTCCTAAAATACTTGGGAAACACAGTAAATGTAAAAAAGTGTTCTTTTTCCTGGAAGGAAAAAACATTCTTCATTAGATTCTCAAAGGAAATCCTTAACATAAAAACAAATTTGCAATTACCATAGGATTCAACAATGTCACTTCTATGTATGTGCCCTACCAAAAAAATTGAAAGAAGGGCCTCAAAAAGTTGTCTGAGGGGCTGGGAAGATGGCTCAGTAGAGTAAGCGCTTCCCTGGCAAGTGCAAGGGCCTGAGTTCAATCCTTGGTTCCGGGAAAAAAAGGAAAGTTGTCTGACTATGCATGTTTATCACAGCATTACTTACAATAACTGAAACACAGAAGTAACTCAAGCTTCCATACATAAACAGATGTAGGTGGGCATGGTGGCACACACCTATAATCCTAGCACTTGGGAGGATGAGGCAGGAGGATCTCCATGAGATCCAGACAGCTTAGATTACATAGAGTTTAAGACCAGTGAGGCCCTGTCTTTAAAAAAAAAAAAAAGTTTAGACAAGCAAAATCGGCCATATATATACAACCAAACATTATGCAACTTCAAAAAGGAAATGCTGCTGACGTGACAGAATACAGACGAACCTGAAGGACATTATGTTAAGTGAAATAAGCCAGTCACAAAAAGATAAACATACTGTACTACATGATCCCACTTCTGTGAAATACTTGAGAGTAATCAAAATTATAGATAGAAAGTAGCATGGTGGTTGTCAGGAGCCTGCCAAGTTAGTAGAAAATGGTCTGTGATTGTTTAATGGGTACAGAGCTTTAGTTTTACAACATCAAATGATTTTGTAGATGGATGTGGTGAAGGCCACATAACATTATGAATGTACTTTATGCCACTGAACTGTGCACTCCTAAAAATACAACATTCTGCGTATTTTAACAGTTTAAAAATTGAGAAAAAACCTTTAATATAGAAATTCCTTGCTTCAGTCTCCAAAATTAGTTATTTTGTAGGTTGCACATTCTTTGTCTGAAATGCATGAGACTAGAAGTATTTCAGATTTTGAAATAATTACACAGCCTTTACCAGTTAAGCTTTCCTAGTCCAAAACCCAAAACTTTTGTGGCCTGCTAGTCTGGCTGTTAATTTGTATGTATGATAATTAACTTGATAATCACTTACAAATAAGTGAATCTGATGCTAGCAAAAAGGGTTAAAGGGAGAGAAAAATGATTTGAGATGGTTTGTGTACATGTATACAGTGAATGTAATCATTATGTACTGTAAATATGTATTAATAAAATCAAATATCCAAACAAACTCTTTGAGCGTCATATCAAACAGGGATGTTCAACTCCTACTCAGCTCTTCTGCCTTACTTTAACATTTAATGAATGGCTTCTATTTTGCCATAAACTTCATAGGAAGACTAGAAAATATTACAATGTTATTTTATAACATCCTTTGATTCACTGATCTAATCAGCTACTCCATACTAAGATTCTATGATATCAGGTATTGTGCATGTTAATTTCTAGACCTACCAAAATATGTAGGACATAGACTCTAACCATAAGGAATTAAAAATGTTACCAGGTAAGAAATACAAATTACTCTAAAAAACTATAGACAGTATGGTAAGGGAATCAAATCTTTGAAAGTAAAGGAAAATGCAACTAACAATCTTAAGATTTCAGGAAGGTTTAACAGAAGAGATATTTACACTGGGCCATGAAGCATGAATAGACGTTCACAGGATAAAAGGTGTGTTCTGGGGCCAGGTAGACAGTTCAAGGGCTTAAGTGCCTGGCTGACAAATGCAAGGTCCTGAGTTCAATCCCCGGTACTGAAAGTAAAATAATAATTTTTTTTTTTTAAACTGTGTTCTGGGCAAAGAAAAACAGCACAATCACAGCAGAGAAAAATAAAAGCAGTGGCACGCTGAGGGGAAAGTAACAAGCGCAACCATCATATGGCTAGAGAAAAAGAGAAAGCTGACATGGTAGGCTAAGGTACGAAGAGTAAAAAAGAGTACACACAGTGCCTGCTCTCAGTAGGCTTAACAGTATCACAGGATATACTGGGGAGGTGATGAAGACAGAAGAATGGCCATGACGTCCAGGCACACCATGAAGCAAGAACCCTTTACACCACTCTCAGAAAAGGTAACTGGATTCAGCTTTGGACAAAGAATCACTGAGGCACTGAGTTATATTTATTATCAAGTAGAATGCAGATAACATAACACAGTGCCATGCTGTCCCCAGCCTGGGGCGCAATGAGACAGTGACTGAGACTGGACATGGTGGCATGTGTCTGTAGTCCCAGCACTTAGGAGGCTGAAAATAGGAGGATCACTACAAGTCCGATCTGTGTAGTGCGACCCTGTAGATCCTATACTAAAATACATTTAAGCTTTTTTACCAAGATGGCGCCGAAGGTGAAGAAGAAAGCCCCTGCCCCTCTAAAAGCTGAAGCCAAAGCAAAAGCTTTGAAGACCAAGAAGGCTGTGCTGAAAGGCAACCACAGCCACAAAAAGAAGATACAAACATCACCGACCTTCCGCCATCCCAAGGCACTGCAGTTCCGGAGGCAGCCCAAATACCCTTGGAAGAGTGCCCCCAGGAGAAACAAACTCCACCACTATGCCGTCATCAAGTTCCCCCTGATCACAGAGTCAGCCATGAAAAAGACTGAGAACAACAACACACTCGTGTTCATTGTGGATGTCAAAGTCAATAAGCACCAAATCAAACAAGCTGTAAAGAAGCTCTATGACATCGATGTTGCCAAGGTTAATACCCTAATCAGGCCTGATGGAGAAAAGAAGGCATATATTTGACTGGCTCCTGATTATGATGCATTGGAGGTTGCCAACAAAACTGGGATCATCTAAACTGAGTCCAGCTGGCTAATTCTAAATACATACTTTTTTTTTCCTCAGTAAAAAAAATTTTTTTTAATTTTTTAAAAAATCCATTAAAAAAAAAAAGAAAGAAAGAAAAAGAAAAACTCAAAAGACATGGCCAATGAGAATTTATAATACTCATCCAGATAAAAAGAAAAGGCTCTGCCAGCTGTGGTAGCACATGTCTGAAATCCGAGAACTCAAGAGGTTGAAGCAGGAGGATTACCATGAGTTTGAGGCTAACTGGGCTACATACTGAGTTCAAGGCCCACTTCAACGACAAAACAGAGCCTTATCTCAAGGGGGAAGGGGAGGGTAAAGGCTAAAATTAAAATAACAGGTGTACAAAGACAACAAATTTTAACAATGCTCAATAAATTTTTCTACTCAATTACTACACAAGCTAAGTAGTAAGTATGTAACAATGAACAAGCAAGAATCAATACAGTTAAACAAGCAGCCTTGTAGAGGAGCCAAAATGAAGGACTACCATTATAATAAAGTATGAATGCTGGGTGTGGTGGTACACATCTGCAATCCCAGCACTCTGGAAGGGTAAGGCAGGAAAATCTCACTTTTGAGCCACCGGGGACAACTTAGCCACTCAGTAAGACAAAAGCCTGTCTCAAAATATGTTTTCTATTTTGAGGGGTTGGGGATATAGCTCAGCAGCATAAATATCTGCTTGGCAAGTGCAAGGTGCAGAGTTTGATGCCTGGTACTGAAGGAAAAAAAAAAATTCAAAATAGAAAACAAGAAAAGGGCTAGGGATATAACTCAGTGTAAAGTGATTGGGCTCAATGAAAGGAAAAGGAAGAGCGGAAGAAGGGGAGGGAAAAGAGAAGGGAAAGAGGGGGAGGGAGGGGGAGGGACAGAGGGAAGGGGGAGGGGAACAGATGCTAAACCAGTTGTACAGATAAGCTCTTAAATGAGATTTGAAGAGCAGGAAGATCAAGAGTTAAACTAGTCAAGAAGTCTTCCCTTTTCAGAGGAAATCATGTCTATAGTGAGATTTAAAAGATAAATTATTCAGGCAAAGGAGATAGCAAAGAAGGAATGGATTCTAGAGACTTTAAAGGCAGAACAAAAAGAAGAGAGATCCTGCTTTACCTTGGTCTTAACCATCCAGCAGAAAAGTATGAAGACGAAATTATAAGAAATAAAGCCATGCTGTTAAGTTGAGCTGTGGGGGACCCAGGTCAATAATTTCTGACATTGCCAGTTAAACAGAAGACCCAATGCTATTATGGGCTACTGGACTCTTTTAGAATATTTTGCTGAGTTTACACACCTATAATATTCAATAACGGAACTTAGGAAAAATGGGGTATACAGATGAATGTCCATTTTGTATCTGTGTATTCAAAATGGTTGGGATAGATATATAGTTACATTCTGTTAATGAACAGAATGATTTGTTCTAATGGCGTTTGTAAATAGGATCACAAGTCCGCATCTTGTACAGCAATTAACCACTAAGAAGAATATATGCAGTGTATTATTTGTTGAAAAATAAAAAATAAATAAAAATAAAAAAATAAAAAAAAAAAAGAGAAAAAAGTTTTGCTGTTTACCTCTAGTGACTAAATGAATGGTGATATCCTTGAGAAAAGGAAATACAGGACAGCAGTTAGAGTATCTTGCTAACATTTTGATGAAAATAGGAAACAATGAAGAGAATCTAGATCTTAAGCACTAATACAAGATCCAGGTATTTGATGAAAATATTCTACAACAGCTATAGCTTCTCCTTCAAGTTAAAGGTATTCTGTCTCAAACTCTTGCTGTTTTATATATTTTCTAGAAAAAAATTTGGTGAACTATACAACAAAGAACATTCTTTACCCAATTAACAGTCATTTATATATAGCTTTCAATATTCCCATTAGTCTTTTAAAAAATCATTTATTTATGTATTTATTTAGCACAGGATTGTGCTATACAGCCTTGACTGGCAGTAATCCTCCTGTCTCAGCCTCCCCAAGCACTGGAATTCAAGGCATGTGCTACCATGTTGGTCCTTAGTGCTGAAAACAAAATATTTATTCTAAGAAACATTAATTTTTTCACTATGCATTCCTATATTTCCCAAATTTTTAAAGTATGTATTATAACCATCACCAAGGGAGAAAATACTATACAGTAAAATATTAATTCCATAGCCATTTCCGTATCATGAATGTTGTTTATTTGGAGGTTTGATCCCTGGACCAAAATTAAATATCTTCATCTCAAAACCAACAAAGGGATGCCTAATCTTTTGTCAAATAACAATGTCACAAACAAAATTTGTTTAAATTTTTTCCTGTTTTTTAGTCATAAATATCAATCACATTCTGATTGTACTAATACAAGATTTAAAGGCTGAAGAGTAGGAGAATTACATTCAAAATAAGAACGTGTTATTCACAAAAAGGAAAGACAAGGTTTATAATATAATACCTTAAAGACTTGGTGACCTAAGAATAATAAAAATGAATTTTAACAACCACAATTTCAGCATAGGCAGATGAGTCTAATACTACTGTTACTAGAGCTGACAGATGATGGAAGTTTGCCTACACTACAGATCTCACCTTTAAAAAAAGCCCAGAGAGGGGCTGGGGAGATGGCTCAGTGGTCTAAAGCACCTACTTAGAACAAGCTAATCTAAGCAAAGCACAGGGACCGCGGTTCAATTCCCCAGCCCCACATGCCAGCCAGCCCCGCCCGCTGGTGGGCTGAGCTGGCCACACACACACTAAATAAATAA
>NW_004524683.1:2520888-2540551 GCF_000260255.1 Octodon degus | reverse complement strand
AAATAAAATAAAATAAATAAATAAAGCCCAGAGAGAATTTTTTTATTTTTATTTTGATTGATTGATTGATTGATTGATTGAGACAGGGTCTTGCTATGCAGTTCAGGCAGGCCCTGACCTCACTTTATAGCCCAGGCTGGTCTCAAACTTATAACAATTCTCCTGCCTTAGCCTCCTAAGTGCTGGGATTACAGGTATATGCCACCACACCCAGCCTAGAGAAAATATATTTAAAATATCAAACCATGTATAAATGGACATTTATTACACATTTATAAAATATGAGTATGACTTAAAAACTAACAAGTTTTAAAACTCTTAACTTTCATAAGCTAGTCACAAAATGTTAGGTATGCTTTTAAGTTGTTATGACAAGGCTGTCACTGGTACAACTTAGCTTAATGGTCAGTAAAAGTTATTTAAAGCTTCACTGACCAAAATGTAACATATTACATATGATACAAAGGTAAAAGTAATTTATTCACATATTCCAATTCCTATTAAAACACAAAAAAAGTTTTATATGTTAAACTATTATTGTGGAGGTCAAGAAAGCAAGTTCTAGAACACTGAGAGGTATATATCTATTTTAGGGCTTAACTGGCATGCAGCCAAGTATTTGTAAATCTAGCTACTATAAAAATACATACCGTGTATACAAGACAAGCAAAAATGTTTATGAAGAACTTAGGGACCATGTGAAAATGAAAAGTCTAAAAAAATAAATTAAAAAAGAAAAAGGGACTGGGGAGATAGCTCAGTAGAATAAGTGCTTGCCTAGCAAGCGCAAGGGCCTGAGTTCAATCCTTGGTTCCGTCAAAAAAAATAAAAAAGAAAAGTCTGAATACCACTACAGGCTCAGTAATTAAAGATATACTTCCTTTGTTTCAAACAAAAATAAAAAATGTTTAAATCTTAACGAGTGGCAGAAGTATACAAAAGAATGTTGAGGTGTGAAACTGTCTCATTGCTATTTGTTTCTCAATAAAATTATGGGGAAAAAAAAAGAATTTTGAATTTACCCAATCTGTTTGTTTGGGTTTTTTTAATGTATTCAGTACAGGATCTACAGGGTCTCATTACTCTGTAGATCAGACTCGATTCTCCTGTTTTCAGCCTCCCAAGTGCTGGGATTACAGGCATGCACCACCATGCCCAGTCTCAATCACCCTCTCAGCACGCCCCAGGGGCGGGGCTGGCCCAGCACCCTCAGGACCGAACCCCAGCTGTTGCATTCTGTCTAAGCAGGCTCTTTAGTCCACTGAGCTATCTGGCTGCCAATCTAATTTTGATACCAGCACTATCAAGTCAGAATTTTGATATCTCTGACTTGATTTCTGGCTTTAGACTGCATTTTTACCCCATGAGTAACCAAATAACCAAATTATTTGATTTCTAAGGAATTTTTTTTTTTTTTTTAGGAATTTTTTTTTTAAACTTTCTGGGATTCCAAAACTTTCAAATAGTAAGAAAGAATTTGGTCACATTTTATGTAAGATAGATGCGTTCAAAATAAAGCAATGACATTTAAAAAAGTACACAGTCTTAAGTTTATACAATGTCAAGTCATGGTACTCAAAGATAGATGATACCAAGGTTGATCACTGAAATTACTGTAGATTTAAAGCAATAGTGCCTGTAGAAGACATGTGCCTCCCAGATCTCATTCTTTCTGGCAACACCCTCCAATTGCCATTTACGGATACTCTTTCTGTGGTCCTAGTGCCAAAGTGCCCCTATACACAAATTAAATAAGAAATGAAGAGTCCAGGTACAGTGGTACACATCTATAAACCAAACATTGGGGCGGTCAAGGCAGGAGGACTACCATGAGTTCAAGGACAGCCTCAATTACACAGCCAGACCCTGTCTCAAAAGAAAGAGTGTTGGGGAGATAGCTCAGTGGTCTAAGCACCTGTCTGGCAAGCACAAAGACTCAGATTCAGTTCCCAGTACCACATGCTGTCCTGCCCCTGGGCATCAAGCCAGCCACCAAAACCAGGGGTGCACGCCTGTAATCCCAACACTAGGGAGGCTGAGACAGGAGGATCACTAAGTCTGAGCTTTGAGTGAGACACTGTGCCAAATAGAATAGAATAGAATAGAATAGAATAGAATAGAATAGAATAGAATAGAATAGACAAGACAAGACAAGACAAGACAAGACAAGACAAGACAAGACAAGACAGAAAAACCGGGACACAAAGAGAACTGATTATATCATTCAGGCCTCAGTATAAGCTATGCCTTAACCACTTACCAGTTAACTTTGAACAGCACTTGGGGTTAACACATTTGTTTATGTACTGGCTGTCCTAAGCATAGCTCAGGCAGATATCATTTCAACCAGCTGATTCTTGTTTATAAGAGATACATTCATTCCTCTGTTTTACATTAACTATTTTTTTGCATACTTTATTTAGAAAATTGTATTTCCCTTTAAAGTTTGTTTATAGTAAAATCTAATAACAAATTCTGGTTATTTTAATTTGGGTTTATTTGTAAAAACAACCTATAATTTTGTGTTACAATCTACTAAAACTCTTACATACTTTACATATAATTTTTATACTTCTCTAGAACTCAGTGGTATTCTTTTAATTAAGAAATGGACATTTAGGATGCTGAGACTGAATACGAAGGAAGCACCAAAAGATCTACAAAAGAAAAAACTGAACAAGGGAAAAATGTTAGTGTATCAAAGAGGAAAAGTCTGTTCCAAAATGGAAAGAGCAACAATATGGACTTCATTTGTTATCTACTCAAAAGCAAGGGAGCTCAAAAAGTCATTTATTACCAAGATTAAGTCTAATACACCAAATAACTGAAAAATACAGGGCACTGTAATGCCAAGCAGCATGCCCACCATCAACATCTTCACCACCACATTTAGTGAGCAGACATTTTATTGAAATTACATTAGCCACATAAAAAGGGAAAGCACAAAACAGTGTAAAGTATGCTGCTCAAAGAAAGACAATAATACAAAAACAATTTGGAAAAAGACTAGATACTACTACTGTTCAGACTGTAACATGGTGTTGTGTACTGAATGTTTAAGACCACACACAGAAAAATTATTGAATGGATTTAATAAACCCATCTTTATAATAAATTATCCTATAAAATTAATGAAAAAATATGCCATTTTTTTTTGCTATCCTCTAATTAAATAATTAGACTGGTAAGTGGTTAGGTCATCCCTATCATGAAAATGTTTCCATTTCACAAGTCAGTAAATTAACTTTCAGTTAGAGTTGACTTCTTTCTTCTAACTGAAAAAAATTCTAATCACTACATTTCTTTCACTGCAACCTCAGAATAGTTTCACAAAGTTAACATCACTGCCAACTTTTTGTCATGTAAACCAGGTTAGTCATTTGATCTGCTAATATATCAACACCATCAGTGAAATAAAGTATCAGCCATTATTTGCTCCCAAGAGCTGTAAAGTTTTTAAAAAGAAAAAAGACTGGTATAAATACCAATATTTAATTAAATCCAGTGTCCTGCAGATGAAAAAAAATGGCCTCATCTTTTTAAAAGTAATTTTGAGAAGTCATTTTTATAATATGAAAGTGTCAGAAAATAAGGGTACGGTATTTAAGAAATATCAATAATAGCTGCTGTCCTCAGATTGAAATCTAACTGTATTTGCATAGGTTCTATGTAGAATCTCTGCAAAGGAAAGAAGACTGAATTGAAATCAAGTAGCATTGGTTTCCAATATGGGCTCTATAGGTGACAAGTTTGGGTGCCTTTGGACAAAATTCTCTAAGTGCCTTAACTTCTTCGCCTATAAACCAAGATCACCACTACCTAACTCAAGTCACAGTTTTTATGAGGATCAAATGATAGTTCTGAAAGTACTTGGCAGAAGTCTGCATTTAACATTCTTTCCATAAAATACGCGTTTAAATGCTAGTCTAATCTTTAACTCATCTACTTAAAGAATAGATATTATTTCAAAGGTACACATTTTCTTTCCCTATCTGAAGTCAAAGGATATAGTCAATGTCACAGCTAGTATTTACTGGGTAATTTTTCAGCGATATTAAAAAAGTACACTGCTATTAGAGGTTGCCTTACAGTTAAACAAATAAAGCATACCAACTATACTTAAGTAGAATTGTGTTACGTAACAAATGAGCATTTATCAAAATATGCATTAGAAACAAAAGGGTGACCATAAATGTGTGTGTTGACTTGTATCTGTACATATACTCAATATACTATGCACATATACACTATATGTGCATATATATATATATATATATATAGTTAGCTGTAATTTTATTTTACTTACCTCTGTAGATCAACTATTTCATTGTTAAGGGTATCTAGCTCCTTAATAGCAGAGAAATCTGCAACAGGACTTGATCCTATGATATTCTAGAAACAAAAAGTTCACAATTATGTATTATTACAAAATTGTGATAAAAGGTGAAATACCAAAAAAATGTAAAAGCTATACACAAATACAAAGTATTGCATATTTTACTTCATTACTTCATTTATACTTTCAATTAATTTACTAAAACAATACTTTGTAGAATTATATTATATGCTTATATACTAAGATAGTTCCCTAAATTCTCTATACCTGTTATTCTACAATATGTGTATTATTCCTATAATATACACTCCCACCCACCCTTCCCAATGTCTTTGTCCCTTGATCCTAGCCTTTTCAGAACAAATGCAAGAAAGCTGGGGGGAATGTAGTGCATGCTAGCATGTTCAAGGACAAGGGTTCAATTCCTAGCACTGTAAAAACAAAACAATACAAAAAAAGATAAAGTGATACCTCAGTTCACAAGCTTAATAATTCTAAGATTTTGGTCATAAACTAATTGGACAAGAACTGAATAACATTTCTCCTAAAGTCAACATTGACTCTTAACCACTGAATTTGATTTACTCTCATTCAGTCTGACCTGTGACCAGACTTGTGGAAAGATTTAAGTTTATGGACTGAGGTACCACTGTATAAGACTTACAAAATTAATTCTTCCACTGAAATATAAATTTCTTAAGGAAAAATTGTTTATCTCAATTTGTATTATCTGGCACAAAATAAGTATATAAATCCTGCTCAATCTTGGAATTATAATAATGGTTTATTTAATTCAATTAAACAAATATTTACATATTTACTAAATATTTTGTGTCTACTCTAAATAAAACCAACTGCTCAGGCATGTTCCATAGTAAACAGTAATATCACCATATATGAAACAATTGTCATAGATGGCATTCTTTACATACGGTTTTCTTTCAATAACAAAGGTATTGAAACTGATCTGAGTGGTATTTGTACTCTAAAACTCTACTTGGGCTTATTCAAGAAACACGATCTTCACCTGTAAAATAGGAAAATAATCTCTGTCCTGCTCACTTCACAAATTAAGTGAAATAATTCTCCACTGTAAACTATCCCTAGGAACTTAAAAATCCAGGAAGCTTTATCTTTCTCATGGCAGTGCTTCCGGCCTTCCACACGACTGAAGAGAACCTGTATCTGTTAAAGTATAGGTATACCATATATCACATATATATCATAGATCACAAAGGATCTTTAAAAATTAACCAAGTGTCTCCCCACAAAAAACCAAATTTTATAATGAAAAGTTTACTTTGGGCTGGAGCGATAGCTCAGTGGCTTAAGTGCCCTCCTGGTAAGCACAAGGTCCTGAGTTCAATCCCTGGTACGGTGCGGTGCGGTGCGGTACAGACGAACGGACAGTTTATTTTACTTAAAGCAAAAACTTCAACATGTTTATAATAAGGCTATAATGTGTATGTCTTGCTGCCAGATAGGTTTAAATGCCTGGTGGCACATGCATGACTGTCCCATCTGGTGGCACGAGACAGTCCCATTGGGTAGTCAACCTGGTGTGAACATATGAACTTGTATAAGGAACTCGCTATACCGGGTGGCAGTAAATTCTACTTGGAAAAAAATCCCATTTTTACTTTTACTAGTTCTGTTAAAATGGGATTTTAAAACACCTGTTACAAAATTAATACAAAATCAAAACATTCTATTGATATTTGAGAGATGTTTTCATACACAGCATACATATTCATACACTGTATTCATAAAAACTCATGAATTCATGAAGGAAAACATGTCACATTTTTCCAATTTAAGATTATAAAATATAATTGCCATATGTGTTATGAACAATGGGACAAACAAGCTGCAGCCAACAATATTCTAAAAGGCATATAAGAATCTTCATAAGTACAAATTAAACCACAAATGGTATACTGCTCTGCTCCTACCCAGACATATCTTCTCCACTATTCCATCGAAATCAACTCATCTGACACAGCACTTACTTCTTTCTACTAACGCATTCAGGTTTTAAGTTATCTTACCTTCTGTGAAGTCATCCTGTCTGATGGTGGAATCATCTCGGGAGTAAGAATGTGAGGAGGATCAATGCCTTTTATTAACTTTTGATTGATTAAGTGAAAAGCCAAAGCAAACTGATCCTTTGAAAGCTTCCCACAGTCTTTTGTGTCACATAATGCCCTGTACAAGTAAGCAAAATGAACATATATAAATGCTGTAACAACCACCCTAAATATCTAGAAAAAAAATACAACCATGTATTTTAAAAAAAAATAATCAGTTGAATTAAAAAAAAAAAAAGAATCATACCAATTTGCAGCTTGCCCAAAATTCACCTGTTTGAAGTAATAAATCAAAATGGGGGTAGTCACACTACTGCAGATTTGAGTTACAAGTATCTAATCTGATCTTTTTATTAATTTCCAGAAACACTACAAATTGTGAACCAATGAACCTCAATGTTCCCTCCTCCCTATTTTATTTTGTTTTTTTAAGTACTAGGGATTGAACTCGGGACCAGGCAAGCACTTATTCTACTGAGCTATCTCCCCAGGGTGTGTCTCAACAAATTTAGTTCACTTGTGGCACTGTAATAATTCTAACACAAGCAAAAAATCTGTGTCAGTTTGTTTCCTGCAATTTTTGGAGATGAAAGATAAAAGGATCACCAAGCCAAACAGAAGGAACAGCTGCAAATGGAGATCACATTTAAGGAGTAGGCAACAACTGGGAAGGTTTCACAAAATTCCTTGAAGAAAAACAACAAACATATTCTATTTTCTTTTTTATTTTTAAATCTCAGCTTTCTCAAGTGTGATTTGTTTAATTCTCTGGAAACCAATATGACCTGATTAAAAAAAAACTATAGGTTATTAAATACAATTTGAATTGCAGCTTTTCTACTTATTTTGCTTTATAATCTGACTCAAATTTTTTTCTTTAAGGCTTAGTTTCTTTATCTATAAAGCAGAGATAACGTCTATCTTGGGAGGTAGGAATTAAAGACAAAATACGTTAAAAGTCTGGGCAGTCCGGTGTAGTAGTGAATGCCTGTAATCCCAGCACTTCAGAGGCTGAGGCAAGCTGTGAGCTTGAGGCCGGCCTAGGCTACACAAATGAGTTCAAAGCCAGCCTGAACTACATAGTGAAACTCTGTCTCAAAAAAACCCCTCCCCCCCCCAAAAAAAAAGAAAAGAAAAGAAAAGCATGTCTGGGTATAATGCCAAGATCTTCTGTGAGAGCTACCATTACAGACTACAGAACCTAATCTGGGTACTCAAAAGAAGCACCCAATATTAATTATTCATGATTAATCTCTCTCAAGACTTGGTACTTGTCCCTTTTAAGGAAGAGCTACTATTCTCTTCTGTTCTTTTTAAAGTTTCTCCTTATAACAATATGGTTCCACTTTTCATCTTTACTGTTTCTTTTTTTTTTTTTTAAAGATTTATTTTTATTTTTTTTTATTTATTTGAGAGAGAGAGAGAGAGAGAGAGAGAGAGAGACCAGCTCAGCCCACCAGGGGGCACGGCTGGCTGGCATGTGGTGCTGGGGGATTGAACCGCGGTCCCTGATGCTTTGCTAAGCTTGTTCTAAGTAGGTGCTTTAGACCACTGAGCCATCTCTCCAGCCCCTTTACTGTTTCTTGAAACTCTCAAAATAAGCTATTATAACCAAAAATAAAATAAAATAAAATAAAATGTCCTTTGATATAAAAAAAAAATAAGCTATTATGGTACAAGGTAGTTGTATTAATAACAGGCATACTACAAAAAATTTTCACATTTATCATATTTAAAGTGCAATTCATTAAAAGCACTTAAGGTTTCTCTTTTTTAAGGACCACACGTGTTATGCAAAGGAGGAAAAGTATACATTTATCCTACAGAATGATGTTGGTATGCCTAAAGATGTTTTTATATTGTTTTAATTTCACATGCATGAAGTGGCCTTAAAATTTCATTTTTTTTTATTAGTACATGTTTGCAGTATATAACATTTACATTCACACAGGGGACGGTACATGTACATTACACATGTTAATTCTTTTCTTTATCCCCTTTCTTCTCTTTTCTTTCCCCTCCATCTCCTGGTCCTCTTACCTTCTGCAGAAGTTCTATCTCTCTGCTTTCTATTTTAATATAAACAGATACAGCACTTTAAACAGCAATAAACACAGACACTGTAGATCTTATAAAGCTCCAAACAACACATTTTCAAGCTTTTGTCCATTACCCAAATCTCTTCAGATTTATTTATTTATTTATTTTTTCCAAAAAGAATTCTCAAGTAAACCAGCTACTTGGGAGATAGAAGCAGGATAATCACAATTATAAGGCCAGTCTGGAAAACTTACTAAGACTCTTCTTAAAAACAAAGAAGTTGACCATTGTGGCATGTGCCTATAATCTCAGCACTCTAGGAAACTTGAGGCAGTGGAAACTTTAAGCCCACCCTGGACAACCTGATCATTTATGGAGTTTCTGTCTCAAGAAGTGGAAAAGCCTGGGATAGAACTCTGTGTGAAAGCCCTGGGTTCAACGCTCAGTGGTAGGAGTAGCCTTCAGTTGGATCCCCAGTAGGGGGTGGGGGGGTGCAGGGAGATGGCTCAGTGGAATAAGTGTTTCTCTGGCAAGCGCAAGGGCCTGAGTTCAATCCCCGGTTCCTCAAAAAAAAAAAAGAATCACCCAGAACCAGAGAAACAGAAATCATGCTGTTCATAAAAGTGACTTTTCTTTAATTATAATTTTATTTTGAAGAATAAAAACAAAAGTGAGAACAAAGATCAGAAAGACAGAAACAGGGTAGCATATAACAATACATGTTACAGATTTTCAAAACAAGACTAGGTGATTAACAATAGTTGATATATTATCTATTTTTATCGTCAAATCTGTTACTCAGATTAACAGATGCTGTTATCAAAGATTGGAGATATGATTGAATGTTACTGCTTGCTTTCAAAAAATACACACATACACACACACACACACACACACACACACACACACAAGTGATGTCCACTTTAGGAACTGGTATGTTCATGTGACATATCTTGTTTATTTTAAATTCTTACTTTTTGATTCCTTTCTTTTCCCAGCACCTGATCCTCTCAATAATACCTATGAGTGTACCTACTGGTTTCTCATTATCTTCTCTTTATTATACTCATTTGTTTATATCTTAAGATTTCTCATGTAGGAGAAAGACTGTGCAAGATTGTCTTTCATTTTTTATTTTCTGTATTTTAGGACAGGGTCTATAGGGTCTCACTCAGACTCATAGTGATCTGCCTGTGGTCAGCCTCCCAAAAGCTAGGATTACAGGCACACACCACCACGCCCAGTCTCAATTGCCAGCTCAGCATGGTCTGGGGGCAGGGCCAACACAGCAGGCTTTAATCCAATGAGCTATTTGGTTGGTCTAGATTGTTTTTTATGATTTAGCTTTTAAAGGGTCAACTTTCTCTGCAGGTCCCATATTGTTTTGAATTAAAGTTTAATTCTTCAACATGCAAAATAAAGAAAACAAAATGTGATAAGAAAAAATAAATAAAAGTGACTTTTAGAATGAAGGTACAAAATAGAGTGACACAAAACTGTATTTTTTAAAAAAATCAATTTAAGTCTTACCAAATACGGGCTAGTAAGGCAGAAGGTAAGCCTGTTTTCAGGAAGATTTCACGGACCTCCAATCCAGATACGAATCCATCCATATCTTTATCTGTTTTCAGGAAGATTTCATCATATTTAGCTTTTTCTGCTGAGGACACAACCCACTAGAGAGGGTGGGAAGGAGGAAAAAACAGTATTTCTGCCAAAATGGAACACACTATGAAGCATCACTCTTCCAACCCATGCCAGTATCTGTCATAATTTCAGAATAAATCTATCCTACTAACTATAACAGCATATCACCTCCAAAATGTTGTGGTACAAACAAAATAAGAAAACTACAGGTCAAGTGGAACCAAACATATAAATGTCCATCTTACTTTTTTTCTTTTAAGTAATGAGCAAAGTGAAGCATAGTTAACTCCTGACTTATAAATTCCCATCCCCATAGGTAGCTTACAAGTAAACAAAAGTCAGATAATTTTCAATCTTAATTTTCTATAGTTGCATCCAGCATTGTTACTATAGTCAAACTGGCCAATCTACATATTGTGTCATTATATTGCTTTATTCAATTTAAGAAGAGACAGGTTCAAAGGAGAAAAAAGCCCCGGACAAATCAGAATTGGACAATCTGATCCCCCAAAATCAAGAGTTAACTAGAGATTAACAAAAGCAAGTATTAATCATGCCAGGGCAAGCATGCTGTGTTAGCATGTAGTATCTTCCATCACTTAATTCCAGGTAAATAAAGGCAAAGCCAATGAAAAGATCCATATGACCTAAATAAAGCAGAGACAGTGAACCTTTCAGAGCTTTGAATGATACAAACAGTATGCAGTGGCGCTTGTGCCACAACTTCACTATCACAGACTAAGGCAGTGCAGAGGAATAACCATCTCCTCTGGGGCATCACACTGCGTAGTTTCAAGTTCCAGAAAGAGCTCTAAAACTGTGCTTAGCTGCTCCTTCTATCTTTTTCAAATAATCAACTGTTAAAAACCATGTACTTTGTTAAAAAAAAAAAAAAAACAACCTTTAACACTGATAAATCTATACCTGTCTTAATGGTGTTTTGGTAGGTAAAATGCCTACAGGTGGCAAGGAGTGGTAAGATTCCTTGGCTGGTGCTGAGGAGGGGATCAATCGCATAGAGCCTGATATACTGACCGTTTTTCTTTTAGATGGTGGCACCAAAGCTGGAGGCAAGGACATTGGCACAGGTTCCTTCTCCAGTGCACAGTATACCAAAAACATGGCCTTCAAAAATAGATGAACCAAGATCATATATATTAAAATTATTTAACATTCACCCATTGAATTAACAATCATTCAAAAACAAATCATCGTATCTTCAAGCTATCTCAAATTCTTTTTTAAGAAATTAAGGGGCCAGGGATATAGCTCAGCAGCACAATGCCTGCCTGGCAAGCATGAGGTCCTAAGTTCAATGCCTGGTAGAGAAGAAAGGAAGGAGAGAGGGACGGAAGGAGGGAGGAAGGAAGGGAGGGAGGGAATTCATTATGCAGGGGTCAAGTATGGTGTTATGTACCTGTAATTCCAGTACTTTGGTTAGCTAAAGTAGGAGAATCACTAGGTCAAGTCCACACTGAGCAACTTAGTGACTAAGCAACTCCCTATCTCAAAATAAAGTTTAAAAAAGAAAAACTCAACGTGAAAATCTGCATCTAATCATCAGCAAGACGGAGGGAAGGGAGAGGGAACAAAAAAGAAAAATTACTCTGAAAAAGTACGGGGAAAGGGAAGAAATAAAAGGAAAACAGAAACAAAAGCCAAACCATTTTTGGGAAGATATCCTGAGGAACAAAAACTTAAGAGACATGCCCTGCAACTAAAGTTCTTCACTGATAAAGGCAAATGACAATGTGGGGGAAAATGTTATCTGCAAAAAATAAGTTAATCATTCTAACATGTAAAGTATTTCTATAAAAAGAAAATAAAACTAATTTCAATATTAAAATAGAATATGAACAGACATTTGGCAGAAAAGTAAATATAAATGGCCCATCTTCGAACACACAAAAATATGTGCATTTCCCTTTATTTCGCTCTTAAAAAAAAAAAACTACAAATCAAACTAAAATAGCATCGTCCACCTAACTGGCAAAAATCCAAAGTTGACTAATGTACTTGTTAGCTAAACTGGTGACCAGGGCACTGCCATGTATTGCTGGTGGGCAGTGAAGGAAAACAGAATATGCCATCCGAAAAAACATGCCACTCCAGCACAAGAATCTTTCTGAGCTAAAGGGACTAAGAAACAATAGCTAGAAGAATAGCTCTCTGCCTCCCACTCATTATTTCCCTAAGAGAACATAAATTTACAAAGGTATCCTTTGGCTGCCTCTCTATAAGAAAATGTCAGAATTTACTCCTCAAAACAATTTTAGACTTTTATCAGACTAAACATGGCATATTAGAGAAACTGACATAACTACTACATAAATTACGTGTGTATACCACTAGCTTCCTATGTATGGTATTTGCCTTCCAACATTTGTAGCCCTTACACACTCAAGTTTCTTTCCTTTGTCCTTTCTCTCACATAAAATGCTTTAGGAAAAACACTGTCTACTTTAGCACTGTTTGCACTAGCACCCAGATATCCACCAACAAAAAACTGGTTTAGAAATATACAATATATTTATATAATGAAATACTAGAACACACCGAAAGAAAACTCATGAGGATATAACCCTAACTCTTGTGGGGCCTCTCCTGGTATATAATTGTAAATTTGTCAAATTATACCCTTAAATTGAATGCACTTCATTATCTTTAATAAAGTTGGCCAGGAAAAAAAAATAAATAAATCACGTAGCACTCTATGTGAAAATAAATTCAAGATCCAAGATACACTGATGAGCATGAAAACAAACTGTATATGATATGTTATCTCTTGTAGTAGGAAAAATTATTCATATATGCTTACATTTGCAATAAGAAATTCTGAGGATCAACACAAATTTTAAGTAGAGCAGGGGTAACTGAAGCAGCTTAGGGTAGGAATATAACAGATTTCCACTGAATACCTTCTTTTATTGATACAAGAGAATATGTTATCTATTTTTAAATATTTTAATTAATGAACACTCAAAGCACTTGCGCAAAGTGGAACATCGGGGCTATAGACTGTCCTAGGATGTAACTTCTCCATTAAAAAGATTCAAGGCACTTTCAAAACTCTTAAGAGGATAAAAAGTTTCCAGGGCTAGGGGTGGAGTGCAGGGAGAAAAAGAACAAAGGAATTAAAAACAAGAAGTTTCCAAAATTATCGTTAATCATATACAAATATTCAAAGCAGACTGGAATCTCTAGGAAGATTCCAGCAGCAGCAAAGAGAAAGTTTGCATATTTTTTCTTGATACTCCTTCTTCTACTAAAATCTTAATTCTTCCATGAGTAAATTCTCTTCAAAGTTAAGTTTTGTGGCACTTTCACATCAGTATCTCTTGAGTATCCAAGACAATACAGTTAACTGTGATAGATGATTTCTTTATCAATATTTTACAAATGAAGAAACTGAGGCTCAGAGATGGCTGGTATAATATTTTAAAGAAACAACACACTCAGCCACCTTATCTTTGAAAAAGGGGCCAAGGCTGGGGAGATAACTCAGTAGAACAAGTGCTTGCCTGAAAAAGGGGCCAAACAGGCTCACTGGAAGAAAGACAGCCTTATGGTGCTGGAAAAACTGGCCTTCCACAGGCCGAAGGCTAAAACTAGACCCATGCCTACCACAATACAAAAAGCTACAGTCTAAATGGATCAAATATCTAAATATTAAAACACAAACACTAACTCTTCTGGAGGAAAATGTAGGTAGAAATCTTAAAGACATAGGGGTAGGTAGAGAGTTCATGAACAAAAACTAAACTCCACAGGAAATATTTCAAAGAATCAACAACTGTGATCTCAACTTTTTGAAAAGTTTCTGCACCTCAAAGCAAATCTCCAACAAAGTAAAAAGAAAACCAACACGCTGGGGTAAAAAAATTATAGTTGACTGCCCCTCAAACAAAGGTCTTCTATTAAGAACATACAAAGAATTAAAAAAAATCAAGCCCCCCCCATTCAAAGACCTAATCTAAAAAATGGGCATCTGAGATGTATATATACTTCTCAGAGGAAGAAATACAAATGGCAAGTAAATATATGTGAAAATGTTCAATATCATTGGTCATTTGAGAAATGCAAATTAAAACAACACTAAGATTCCATCTCACCCTACAAAAAATGGCTAACATCAAGAAGTCAGCCATTCATTGGTCAGCCATTCATGCTAGAGAGGCTGTAGAGAAAAAGGAACCCTCCTGCACTGCTGGTGGGAGTGCAGACTGGTACAGCCACTATGGAAATGTGTGGAGATTCCTTAAATAGCTAGGATTGGAGATTCTATTCAAGCCAGCTATTCCTCTCCTGGGTATTTTTCCAGAAGGACTGAAAACCTCATATTACATTGATATATGTGCACCCATGAGTTACAGCAGTGCAATTGGTCATAGCTAAATCCTGGAAACAACCCAGATGCCCATCAATTGAAGAATGGATAAGGAAGATGTGTCTTTACACAATGAAGTATTATTCAGCTATAAAATAGGATAAATTTGAGTTTCTGTCAATAAATGAATGCAATTAGAGAATGTACTCTCAAGTGAAATAAATCAGATCTGCATGTGCAAACATCACACTGTCTCCTTAGTGTGAGAACCTCAAAGAGAAAAGTAGAATCTGAAGGGTACAATAGACACTTGTAAAGGGAATGAACTTACTCAAAAGGAAAAAGTTACTGAGTTGAGAAGGACAGAAGGACTGGTGGAAAGATTTATGGATATATGTAAGCAGGATGGTTTGGAGAACAGTACTTTACTGTGCATTTCTGCTGATCTATGGAAAGAAGCAGTTAATGCTTTAATTTATTTCATTTTTTTTTCAATTGTTTCTCTTTTTTGTCTTAATTTCTTATACATACATTTCTTTTTTTCTTCTTCCAATTTTACAGGTAGATATCTGGTAATATGAATAACTGGTTGGAAGATAACACTATGCATTACAAGAAATAATGTGAAATTTATATTACTTTGTTAAGTGAAAACCTGTATCGCTTGTAATTTTTTCTATTTTAATTCTAAGTCATACTCTTTAAAAAAAAAAAAAAAATTAAAGAAGCCATGCAATCCAGGCATGGTGGCACATGCCTGTAATCTCAGTGCTAGGAAGGCAAAAAACAGGAGGATGACTACGAATCCAAACTGCGTAGTGAGACCCTGCACAAAAAAAAAAAAAAAAAAAAGAAGCCATGCAGTGGGGCTCAAACCAAGATGTTCTGGCTACTATGCTCTGGATTTATCCAGGTTTTATCAGCATTATTACTTACACCATGTAAGTAATTTTGCAACATTATGCCTTCCTTTACAATCATAACCTATGGGTACTTACATTTCAATGGGCATCAGAATCACCTAGACAATCTGACAGCCCTACACCCAGAAGCCTAGCTTCAGTCCCTAACACTGATTCTTCAGAGGCTGGGGGCAAGAATCCACATTTCTACTAAGTTCCAGGCAATTCTGCTGCTATGCCACAGGGACTTTCACCCTTTGACCCAAACCAAGACTTTCTATGTATACACACCAGCCCATTCAAAAGAACTCAATGTCAGGTTTAGATGTGCACAAACTTTCTAGTTCCAAACTTTTGAAACAACAGAAAATAAATTGGCTAGCACATATTTTCAACCAAATGAGAACCAGTTTCTCCATTTGTAAATTAGTATTTACAATGTATACAATACTGGGTTGGCACTTTGCTAAGTAACTAGTATGCACATTAAAAGGTCAGCACCCCACTTGCTGCAGATGGGAGCCATTTCCTGGAAAAGGAACAACTGCAACAAAAAAAAGCAATGTTGGACATCTGCTATAGACAACAACAGACAATATTTTTTTTTTGCGGAACTGGGGATTGAATTTAGGCCCCTTGTGCTTGCCAGGGAAGCACTTATTCTGCTACATTGTCTTGAAAATAGTTTCCCTGACAAACCTCAAGCCAAAACTTTTCACCAACTAAAACAGAATTTTCGTATTGCTAGGTTGTGATTTTTTTTTAATCATACTATACTTTATCCTCATCAAATTCTGATAGAAAGTAAAACATCTAAGTCAAATGATGCCATGATCACCGAAAAGAAACCTAGTAACAAGTTTTTAAACTGATATATACTAACAGATACATTTACTCAGGTGGAGAAAGAAACTTAGAGTGGTTAGCATAGGTCTTGTATGATTTCAAAATAAAAGAATCAAAAATAAACTGTACTGGAAGATTATAGGAAAAGAAGAAATTTTAGTTTTACTACTACAGTCAATTACTAGCAGTTGATTGCTTCTTTGCTGTGTTTTCATTCTCTATGCTCTTAAGCAGCATCGCTCAAATTTTAGTGATCATCAGTATAACCTGGAGGGCTTTTAATCTTTTTTTCTACAGATTTTGACTGGCACTTTTTTTTCTTCTCTTTTTTGTCTTTTTGAGATCGGGTTTCATTATGCAATTTAGACTGGCCTTGAACTCATTTTGTAGCCCAGGCTGGCCTCAAACTCATACCACCAATCCTCCTGCCTCAGCTTCCTGAGTACTGGGAATACAAGCATGCACTACCATGCCTGGCTATTGGTACATTTGAGATATACATAATGATCACATTCATCATAGAGAATTCGTACCTGTACATGACATAACTCCATTTTTCTCCCTTTCACTTGCCCTTCTTTCAGCATTCCCCCACCTCCATTTATAAAAGCTTTGTTTCCCTTTTTTCTTATTTTCAAAAATATTCCCTACCTGGAAAGCTTTTGAAATACATATTCCTGGGCCCTGCCTCAGTTTCTGACTGAGCAAGTCTAGAACAAGGTCTATAGCAAAGCCTGGGAATTTGTGTTTCCATTTGGTTCTCAGAGCTGGATGTTGCAACACAGGCCTGTAACACCTGCACTCTGGAAAGAACAGGCAGGATGTCTGCTAGCTCCAGCCCAGTCCCGGCAAGTTAGTGACTAGTTACTTGGAAGTTTAAGTGCCTAATACTGCAGGCTGAAGTCCAGCACAGGCAAGCTAGTGACTTTTGGAAAACACAGTAAGTACCTAATATTTTCATCCCACATTTCAATTTAAAGGAATGGTTCTCAAAGCATGGTCTTCTATCAGTAACATTAGTATCACCTGATAAGCTCTGTGGGGTCAAGGAGTATTGACTGGGATCTATCTGCACACTGATCTATCTTCACACTTCTCCTCATATATGAATTTCCAGTACCTTTATAATATAATCAGATTATTCATCATTAAGTAAATAGAATACTGACATAGTCATAAATTTAAAAAAATAAATAAATAAATTCAAGCCGGGCATGGTGGCACATGCCTATAATCCTAGCACTCAAGAGGCTGAGGCAAGGGGATCATTGCAAATCTGAGACCAGCCTGAGCTACAAAGTGAGCTCAAGTCCAAGACCCTGTCTCAAAAAGGAAAAACAAAACAACAAAAAACTCCCACATATTCAAGGAGATAGGTATAATTTTAAAATACACTTTATTTCTATGTGCATGCATACACAAAAAATGTGTATATCAAACATCATTCTAAATTGTGGCCAGACCACCCATACCATGAGAAGGTCTGATCTTCACAGATGCACTTCAGACAAAACCCTCAAATCCATCCTAGATTCTGGATTTTTGAACTGCTAGGCTTCAGAAAATATGAAAAAAAAGTCACTCATTAAAAGTTCCATGGGTTGGACATGGTGGTGCACATCTGTAATCCCAGCACTTGGAAGGCTGAGGCAGGAGGAGCATTTCAAACTCAAAACCATCCTGGGCTACAAAGTGAGCTCAGGGCCAGCCTGAACTGCATAGTAAGACCCTGTCTCAAAAAAAAGAGTGGGGGGGGGGGTTTCTATGGTAACAGCAGATCTCCTAAGCTAAAAATTAGATCTCCTATGGTAACAAGTTAGAGCTCCTAAACCATAAATTAAACCATCAACAACTAAAAATGCCACTGACGATACCAAAAAAAAAAAAGGAAAAAGAAAGTGCTAAGAATTTTTGCTGGGCATAGTGGCGCACAATCTGTTATCTCAGCACTTCATGAACTGAGGCAGGAGGATTACTGTGAGTTCAAGGCCACCCTGGGCTACATAATGAGTTCAAGGCCAGCCCCAATTACAGAGTGAGACCCTGTTTTAAAATAAATAAAGCAGGCATCCGAGATGAACACACACTTCTCAGAGGAAGAAATTAAAGAAGCGAATAAATATATGAAAAAATGCTCCACATCACTAGCCATCCGCGAAATGCAAATTAAAACAACACTGAGATATCATCTCACCCCAGAAAGAATGGCTATCATAAAGAAATCACCCAACAACAAATGTTGGAGAGGCTGTGGGAAAAAAGGAACCCTTCTCCACTGCTGGTGGGAATGCAGACTGGTGCAACCATTATGGAAATCAGTATGGAGACTCCTTAGAAAAGTTGGACTGGAAATTCCATTTAAACAAGCTATTCCTCTACTGGGAATTTTCCTGGAGGATCTGAAAACATCATATCATAGGGATATATGTGCGCCTATGTTTATAGCAGCACAATTTGTGACAGCAAAATCTTGGAAACAACCAAGATGCCCATCACTTGAGGAATGGTTGAAAAAGATGTGGTATTTTTACACAATGGAGCATTATTCAGCTATTAAGAATGATAAACTCAAAGCCTTTATATTGAAGTGGATGCCATTTGAACATATACTCTTAAGTGAAATAAACCAGACACACATGTGTAAATATTGTATAGTTTTCCTAGTATAAGAACTCAAAAGAAATACAAATACAAAGGTATAATACAAGTGAAAGGAAAGAAGGATCTCAAGGACTAACTAATCAAGAGAGGGAAAGGAGAAGAGCTAGGAAATATGAATAAGTCAAGCCATACAGTTATATGATGATCCTGAGAATCTCCAGAAGATTCTTGAATCTAGCAGTTAATTGGAAAAATTCTCCACCCTGACTAACTATATATACTGATACCTGTGAACTAAGCTACTGCACTGCAGATGGTAATTTGTAACAGTAGTTTCATGCTTGGAGAGCCTGTCATTTTGGTCTTCTGAATAAGGGCTGCTTGTCATGACATGCCACTTGCTGCTATGATGTCTCTTGGGTAGATGGTTGTTCAAAAAGAAGGGGGCGGTGAATGAAAGCAAGAGACAGGAAAAGGAATATTGTGAGACTGTCCTGCTTCAAGGTTGTATATGGTGAGATTTTTGCACTTATGTGTAAACATAAGAAGCATATAATTCTTTATGCCTATTTTTAAAATATGTTCTAATTTTTAAATGTTTTTTATTATATTTTGTAGGGACTTAAAGTTCAACATATCAATACTTGATGAAAAACACCCGTTCCATATTATGCCTAAGATGTTTGATATGCAGACAGATAGTGAGGGTAAGCTTAACAGCCTAAGCTGCATGGTAATAACAATAAGCTAAAAAACAAAACAAACAAAAAAAAAAAAAAACCAATAAGCTTGTCTTCTGGACGGTTAACAACCTAAGTTTGCAGACCAAAATTAGAGAAAAAGGAGGGCTGCAAGGAAAGCCAACATTTTGGCCCTA
>NW_004524683.1:2504465-2520193 GCF_000260255.1 Octodon degus | reverse complement strand
TGTTTGTAAGTAGGATATCATGTTTGCATCTTGTACAGCAATTAACCACTAGGAAGAATGTATACAATGTGTTAATTATTGAAACTGTCCTACCAGTTTGGTTTGAAACTGTCTCATTGCTATTTCTCAATAAATTTATGAAAAAAATAAATAACTAAAGCTAAATCTAGAGCATAAAAATTAAATTTCAACCAAGTTTTGGATCATGAGTAAAATAAGTTACTTCCCAAACAAAGTCTTTCCACTCTACTGATGGCTGTTGCTTATTTTATTTTATTCATCCAAAGGAGGTGATGTTGGACCAAAGTACAGAATATAATGATACACCAGAAATTACTCAAAGAACTGCCCTTCTACAATCTTCATTTTTATATTAGGTCTCTGAGATAAATAGCATCATTTATTTCAAGGGGAATTGGGTAAAATTTTAAAGGTAGCTCTTGCATATAATGATTCTTACGCTCAATCAAGGTCTGAGGGCCAGCGAGATAGCTCTGTGGACTAGGTATCTGCTTAGGCAAGCACAGAGATCAGGACCACATGCCATGCACTGGCCCTGCCTTCAGATGCAATAAGTTGCCAGTGGAGACTGGGTGTGGTGGCACATGCCTTTAATCTCAGTGCAGGGAAGGCTCAAAACAGGAGGATCACTACAAGTCCGAGCTGCATAATAAGACCCTGTACCAAATGTGTTTAAAGGAAAAAAAAAAAAGTTTGATTAATTAGAGTAAAAAGATATTCTGGGATGGGAAAGTCCATCCAGGTATGGCAAACCTTTTAAGAGCTTTCAGTGATAACCAACAGCCAGATGGAGCACACGTGAACAGGTTTGCCACTAATGAACTGCAATGGTTCAAAAGGCTGATCATAATAACAATTATATTATCTTAATTCATTATTTGGAAAGATAATTTTAAAAGTTAATGTCTTGGCATTTCAGTACTGCAAAAATACTTTTAAAATTATTTTAATTTTCAAGGAAAGTTAAGGCTTTTAAAATTCATTGTTTAAAAATACTAATGCCGGGGCTGGTAAGATGGCTCAGTGGTCTAAAGCACCTACTTAGAACAAGCTTAGCAAAGCACAGGGACCGCGGTTCAAACCCCTAGCACCACATGCCAGCCAGCCCCGCCCCCTGGTGGGCTGAGCTGGCCACACACACACACACACAAATAAATAAATAAAAAATAAAATAATAAAAATAAAAAAATAAAATAAAAATAAAAATACTAATGCCTTCTCCCTGGTATAAGAATCTAAGAGACAGGGGCCGGGGAGATGGCTCAGTGGAATAAGCGCTTCCCTGGCAAGCACAAGGACCTGAGTTCAATCCCTGGTTCCACAAAAAAAAAAAAAAAAAAGAATCTAAGAGAGTAAATAAAATCCAAAAGGAACAATAGATACTTTGAAAAAAAAAAAGGGAAAGAAATGGAAGGAACAACCAGGATGAGGGAAGGGAGGAAAAAAAAAAAGGGCAAAAATATATATGTACATACACAGGATAGCTTGGATAATTGTACTGCTGATTTCTACGGGTCTATTGAAAGGAACAGTTAACGTTTAATTTTTTTATCCTTTTTGACCCATTGACAACATGCAATATAAAAACCATTACTAAGTTTGATCCTTGGTATTTAAAAAAAAAAACAAACCATTATTGAATTTCTATCATCTTGTTTAGTGAAATTCTGTATTACTTCTATTTTTGTAACAATATTTTTATTCTTTTAAAAACTTAGGGGCTGGGGAGACAGCTCAGTAGAGTAAGTGCTTGCCTGGCAAGCACAAGGGCCTTAGTTCAATCCCCAGTTCCATAAAAAATAAAAACTTAAAACTAAAAAGTAAAAATAATTTTTTTAAAAAAACAAGTGAAAGTGAAAAATTAATGCTTGTACATAAGGACAAGTCATATGGTTTATTGTTTTAATTATGCTATTCATAGTGTAGTAATTTTAATTTAGGAAAATAGTACAGAGCTGAACTAAATGATGCAACACAGTCCCACCTACTTGGTCGACTGAGTCAGGAGGCCGGCTGGTGCCCAGGAACACTAACCTTTGGCCTTTCCTAGGAAAGAGACCTACTTCTTAAAATACAAGTTAAGCCTAGAAAGGGTTGGCAGCCAGGGGGAAAAAAACAAACAAACAAAAAACGAACCATGGCGGCAGCCCCATGAAAAGCCCAGGGTTATTGCAAATTACAAATATGGCATGGATTTTTACTCTGTAAGTGATCTCTCTCACACAGCAGGCTAGAGCTGGAGAAGAAATCCACTGCCGTGCCCACGGTATCTGAGAGTGATTAATGCATTCACGGGGTCATAATTGGTGTCTTCTGCTGGGCAGCTCTGAACTACTACTGATGGGACATGCATGACTGTTCCATTGGGCAGCATGAGGCAGTCACAGATTTACCACACATGGTTCAAGCCAGCAGGAACATGTTTAATCAGGACACATTCTGAGAAGGGCTTCTTTAAGTCTGAGCTACTCTGGGAATCAGAAGCCAGAGAACAAGTCTACACTGCAGGGTTTCTGAGATCACCCTACCACAGTGACTAGGGCCACAAGAGACATTGTGGAGAGGTGTGACCCTAGGCACAGATTCTCTGAGAAGTTTGGGAAGCAGATGTGAGCTGGAAAGGACATGTTGGTCCCAACCTCTGGGGTGGGAGGTCAGGTTGGTCATGTGGTTTCTGGAGGGGGCTGAGTTTGAAAGTACTGGCATTAAGTCCAGAAGATTGCTCTGTCCTGCTGCACAGAGCTCAGTGGTCTGCTTGCTTGCCCTATCTGTCAATATGCCTCAGGACTGTTGTAAGAGCCTGGAGTATCTATATATCTACATATCTATATCTAAAGGCTAGAGAAAGCAGTGACCTGGGGCACACAGAGATTCAAGAACATTGGGAGTGGGTGGAGTGAACACAGCCCAAAGGTAAACAACACACCCCGGCCTCACTCCACCCACCAAGAAAGGTCAGGAAGGCTCAGCATTAACACACCAAAAAATGTGGAAACAAAAGAGAACTTAGTACACTATCCCTCCCCCATACCTGGGACATTTCAATACTGCAAGCCCTAGGGAAAAAAAAAAAACATGGAGGAAATATTTTTTACTCATTTCTCTTTTCCTTTGTTGTTTTTTGGGTGGTTTTTTTCGTTGTTGTTGTTTTAATCTTATTTTTGTTCTTTTCCATTACTTTTATCTGATTTTATTTTATTCTTTAATTGGATCTTTCATCTAACTTTTCTCTCATGTACCTTATATTTACTTTCAAAGTTTACTTCTTTCATTTTTCCCTTGTCATTTCTTCCGCTTTTTTTTTTTTTTTTTGCAGAACCGGGGATTGAACTCAGGCCCTTGCACTTGCCAGGGAAGCGCTTATTCCACTGAGCCATCTCCCCGGCCCCATTTCTTCTGCTTTTATGAGTACTCCTATTAACCTTTCTTCATTTTTAGATATTCAGTTCACTACGTCACTGAATTCTTTTCTGTTGTTAATGTTACTATATAGTTGTTGAAATTAGAGATTCACTATACATCAACACTTGGTTTTTCTCTTTGTCTATATTGGTGATAGCTTTATTCCTGTTGCTAAGGGAGCTTTGTAGTAGTTTTATTGGTTCTTAAAGTATACCAACATCCAGTTTGTCTCTGCCTTTATAACTGTTGCTGATTTCTTTGCTATTATCAGTAGTGACAGAGGTATTACTATTATAGTAATTGGTTACTTGCTTTGGCAGCACATGAAGAACTAGGTGTTGAGCCAATTACATTGCTCCCTTTCTTCCCCAAACTAAGAAAGATATAGAATCTTGAGACAGGCAAAGACCATGCCCAGAGCAACTGGAAGGTGGGCCCAGAGGGCTCTCCAGATCAGAAAGCCTCCTCACTCACATGTAAGCAACTGATCAAATAATGGGGGTAGGGGATGAATGGCTCAGAGACCTAAACTGAACTCAGACTGCAACACAAATGAGAATGTGAGGTCTCTTTGATTTTCTGTTCTTAAAACTGTGTGTAGTATTATTTTGGTTTTCAAGTTTTTTGCTGTTGTTTTTCCTCTTCCTTTTTTCTTATCCCTGTATCTTCCCTCTCTTGGGTGCTTCCTTTCATCTAGTAAATACAAAGGAGGAGTCTGTTCATGTGTAAAGGGGAATAAGAACCAGTACTTTAACTTAAATAGTTCTTTTCATGGGAAAGTGAAAATAATCGTCACCAAAACTGTACAGGTGATCCAAACATAAGCTAATTACCAACACAGTACCTGGTTCTGATACCTCACAGCTTTCCCCATTCCCTAACTACAATTTCCTACCTTGGCATCATCCCTTCTTCCTTTCCCACTCTCGAATCTCTCAATGTTAGCCCTTTTCTCCAGCACTAAAAATAATTTTAACAGACTCAGATCTCCTGTTTCCCATCTACTGATATTTTTCTTCTCTCATTCTCTTCTTACTAACTTCTTTTTCTCTTCCTTCTTCCATCCACCATCTCCCTACATTCCAGAAACCTATTAAAAGTACAGTCTGTATGTGGCACTGATAGAAGGGTGAAATGGTAATTACTGTTTTTAATGTACATAATATATGACTGACCTGTTCCTGATGACATAACCAGTAAGGAATCTCTCCCTGCAACAGAGCAACCAGGTCTGATCCTATTAAACTGAGTAGGTTGAGGTAAATACCACAACGCAAAGATCCGATCACTGAAAAGCAGACACTAAAGAAATCGCCATACAAGCAAAAAGTCCATTCTATTCAATACTCAACCCTCAACACACAAAAAGGAGGAGGAGGGGGAGGAGGAGGAAGAAAGAAAAAAAAAGAGAAAAAGAAAAAGAACTAAATCAAAAGATAAAAGAGATTGGAAGACTGGATCAAAACCCAAGTCCAATCCTCCATACAGGAAGCACATTTAATCAAAAAGAAATTCACAGATTACAATCAAAGGATGGTAAACAGTATTTCAAGCAACAAGAGCCTCAAAGCAAGTCAGAATAGCTATTCTATATTCAGACAAAGCAGACTTTAACTGATTAGAAGAGGCAAAGAAGGTCACTACATATTGGTTAAGGAACAATTCAACAGGAACAGATAACAATTTTAAGTATATATACACCAAATACTGGCACACCCAATTTCATAAAACAGATAGTACTGAACACAAAAAGATCAGATAAACATCAATACAACTATAATGGTGAACCTCAATACCCTTCTATCACAAATAAATCAACTAGACAAAACCACATCTTCAAACACATGAACTTAATAGAATCTGTAGAGTATTTCACCCAACAACAGAACACACATTCTTCCAGTAGCACACAGAACTTTCTCCAAAATACACTACATACTAGTCCATAGCATCTTTAATAAACACGAAGGAACTGAAATCATCCCATGTGTATTATCAGATCAAAGAATAACTAAACATAAAATCAATGGCAAAAACCATAGAAATAATACATAACAAATGAGGATTAAACAATATACTCTTTTTTTTTTTTTTTTTTTTTTTGTATTTAGTACAGGGCCTACAGTCTCACTACACAGATAAGACTTACAGGGATCCTCCTGTTTACAGCTTCTCAAGTGCTGGGATTATAGGCCCATGCCACCAGGCCCAGTCTTAATTGCTGTCTCAGTGCACCTGGGGGGTGAGGAGGGTAGCAAGGCACACAAACAATACACTCTTGAATGATCAATGGGTCACAAATCAAGGAAAAAATTAGTTGCTAGAATTAAGCAAAAATATCAGTACCACATACCACAAAGATACAATAAAAGTCCTAAGAGGGAAGTTTATAGCTGTAAATATCGACATCAGAAACACAGAGTAAGCCCATATTTAAAAAACAAAACAAAACAATGATGAATCTAAAGGTCCTAGAAAATAAAGACTAGACTGAGCGTGTTGGCACACGCCTGTAATCCCAGCGCTTGGGAGGCTGGCAGATCACTAAACAGGCAGATCACTATGGCTGGATCTAGTAGTGAGACCCTGAACACCCTGTAGACCCTTTCCTAAAATACAGGGGAAAAAAAAAGAAAGAAAGAAAAGACAAGAACCAAATCAATGCAATTAGAAATAGAAATGATAAACTCTTGCCTAAAAAGGTGGCATATGCCTACAATCCCAGCTACTTAGGAGGCTGAGGCAGAAAAATTTTCTAGTTGGAGGCCAGCAAGATCTCTGTTTCAAAGCAAACACACAAATTTAAAGAGCTGGTAGATCAGTGGTAGAGCATCCACATGTTTGATCTGAAGTATCACAAAAAGTAAAAGAAAAAGACAATTCCTTAGCAAAATAAAAACACTGACAATCTGTACAAACTAATTTCCAAATAAGAGAGCAAAAAGGGAAGAGAGGTATAAGGGAAGGTAATAGGGTATAATCAAAATATATGCACGTATGAATATGACGCAATGAAGTACAGCATTTTGTAAAGTTAATATGAACTAAAAATATGAATTAAAGTGAAAGAGGGACTACAGCTTTATCATAAATGGCCAGGTAGGGTGGCTCACACCTATAATCCCAACACTCCTGTGTGAGGCAAGAAGATCACCTTGAGTTTAAGGTCAACCTGGGCTATATAGTTAAGTTCAAGATCAGCCTGAACTACATAGCAAGACTCTGCTCAAAAAGCAAAAAAAAAAAAAATATCATGAATGAGTTCACAACAGAGTTTTACCTAATCTTTAAGGAAAATATTAATAGATTAATTGCAATTTACTAAGAAAACACAGCTTCAGATGGTCTTTCACATGATCAGATGTCAAAATTTGTCTGCCTTCTTGAGATGAAACAGAAATATTATTCATGCTTCCTTTCAATGAAAAATATGTGAAAACTGAGGGATACATCTGAGGCAACAGTATTCCACAACAAAGTCAGTACCAAGGTATCTCATCAAGTAGAGGTACAAAAGACCCACCATCTTTATACAACATTAACCAAAGCATATATTCCTATGTACCTGAAAGTTAAATGAAGCAAGGATGGAAAGCTAAGAATGCTGATGTATGCCTATAATCCCAGCACTCAGAAAGCTGAGGCAGGACTAGGCTACATAAGCGAGTATAAGTCCAGCCTCACAAAAAACAAACAAACAAAAAAAAACCAAGAATACCAAAACATACATTTTCTGTTATTCATTTATTTTAAAATGTTTGCTAAAAACCTCCAAATTCTACAAAAAGTGTTCATACCAACGAACTGATCTAGTATTCCTTCAAAGATGAATTAAAAGGGGAAATTTTCACATGACAAAACCACTGAAATACTTCAGATTGAAAGAACATTACAGGTTACTTACAACTGCAAATTCATCTCTGTCAAGCATTCCATCATGGTCAATATCACTCAACTCCCAAACCTTAAAAAGAGAAGTGAGAAATCATTTCCTGTGCTTCTTTCTTGGGGGCAGGGAAAAAAAGTATACTGGTGAGATACAAAAATAAAAATAAGTGTCTAGTCATTAAATACCTTAAAAGGACTTTAGGCTTTATCTGTTTTTTTTGTGTGTGTGTGTGTGTGTGTGTGCATTTTTTTAAGGAAGGATCTACAGTATGTTCAGGGTCTCACTACTAGATCAGACTGTGATCCGCCTGTTTAAAGCCTCCCAAGAGCTGGGATTACAGGTGTGTACCACCACACCCAGTCTCAACTGCCGTCTCAGCACATTGCCCCAGATCAAACCCCCATCCCTGTGCCTGCTTGCAGGCCTGGGCTTTACCTTAACTATGTATCATGGGAAACTACTAAAAGGTTAATCTTAATAAAATGACAAAATTATTTATAGTTTAGAAACATCATACCACACTGCAGAGAAATAGTAAGACACAATACTAGAAAATGCCTTTTAAATCAGTATTAAGCACTTAATCTATACTATATTTGTCCAAGAGAGGTAGTATTAATGGTAGTTATCATTACCCTCATCATCACAGCAACTAGCATCCAAGGTCATGTAATAAGCACTATACTAAGTATATCATACAGATTACTACATTCAATCCTTACAACCCTATAAACTGGAAACTGTGCCTGTTTTGAAGTGTAGGAAGTGCCAGGGGTGTAGCTTAACAGCATGGCACTGCCTGGTGAGCATGAGGTCCTGAGTTCAATTCCCAGTTCAAAGAAATAAATAAAGTATAGAAAACTACGACATAGTATGAGTTGCATCATATAACTAAGAAGTAGTACAGCCAGGACTTGATTCCATGTGCTCTGATTTGGCAGGGAGTTAAGAGGGCTGGTGGACACAGAGGATAGATAAGATCTGAAAGAGCAGAGAGGAACCACCTTTGAAACAGTACAACAGTGGCAGGCAGAAGGGAGACAACCAGTGGAAGTTAGTAATCATGAATTTAAGATGACATCATTTTTACTAGGCATTCCCAGTAATTTATATGCATTCAAGGAGAAGGCACATAATTAAATTTAGCAAACTGGGTTTTTCAGAGGGCTATGGGGTGACTCAATGGTAGAAATTATATATCTTATGCAAAAGATCCAGCAGCAGCAGCAGCAGCAGCAGCACCACCACCACCACCACCAAAAAATAAATAAACTAAAGAAATAAATAAAAAGAAGGTTAAAAATTATTCTTATTAAGTTGAAAGACTTCTTAATGACGTTAAAAAATAAAAATTTTGCAAGCAAGCAGGAAAAAGAACTAAAAAGATGGGAAATTCAAATTAGACAGTAGAATTTATGACTTTATCGGGCAAAAGGAATGGAAGATAAATGTGCTAAAGGGAGCTAACGATAAAGATACAGAAATAGGGACCAAAAAGTCCCAAGTTAGAAGGATCAAAGTAATGTCAACAGATAGGGGAAGGGCTAAGGATGTGGCTCACTGGTATAGTGTTTGCCTAGCATATACAAAGCTCTAGGTTCAATCCACAGAACTTGCCCCCTCCAACAAAAGATAAGAGTTTTAATTTTACAAAATATAGTTACATAGATAGGTAATGGCAGTGGATGTATAACAGTATGAATGTAATTAACACAAGTGAACCCTACATTTTCTAAAAAGATAGGAAAAGTAAAAGTAAACAAGTCTGAGATTTAAAGGTCTTGGTGAAGCTAAGGAATTGGGATGACTTTCCAGCATCTAGGAAAAAGACCCACAAAGATGAGAAATTCAACTTAGCAGAATTTATGATTTCAGAAATGAAATTATTCTTTACAAAAGAATATTACGATGCATGCAGTAAGGTAGCAGATATAAAATTCTGGTGGTTTCTAAAAATTATCAGCAGCCTGGCAAGAGCAAGGTCCTGAGTTCAATCCCTGGTGCCACAAAAAAAAATTAAATAAATAAGACACTCCCCCCCCACCAAGAAAAAATTATGCTGTGCCTAAACTAAAAATCATCAGCAATTGGACTGGGCATGGTGGCACATGCCTGTAATCCCAGCACCTAGAAGACTAAGGCAAGAGTATTCCTGAGAATTTGAGGTCAGCATGGGCTACAAAGTGAGCAAGGCCAGCCTGAACTACACAGCACGACCCTGTCTCAAAAAGAGAAAAGAAAGAAAGAAACACAAAGAAAGAAAGAAAGAAAGAAAGAAAGAAAGAAAGAAAGAAAGAAAGAAAGAAAGAAAAGATCGATCGATCAAGCAACTGAGAGGTCACAGTGAATAACACAAGGAAATAAGGACCTGCTTTAGGGAGGGCTAACATATATAACTAACTTCAAGCACACTTAGTGTACAGGGAGAGAATAACAAAAAACAATGATTTTATGTATTAAGAACACAGTAAATTATGCAATAACAATTTTAAAACACGATCTATATATTTTACAATGAACTATTTAAGTGCCCCTTGCAGATACAAAACTAAAATACATAAAAATTACAATAAAAACTTAGTATCTTACTCTTCCAAGGATTTCCACAGGTAACTTAGAGTTGAGCAACACTGGTTTCACTTGATCACCAGATAGAAATCCATTCACTGGGCTTAAGCTGTCAAAAATTGCATCATATTTGGCCTTATCTTCAGACTACAATATAAAAAAAGGTAAATGACAATTTTAATAATGACAAAATAATGTAACTGCAGTTTAAAAAATCAAATCTTCAAAGACTAGAGAACATGCAAACTAACAATCAAAACATTTCATTTTAATCAAAACAGGCGTACATAATAATTTTAAAGTGATTCTACTCTTGAGTCCAGTGTTCCTATTACCTTTGTATAGGAATACTGTTTTTCTATAGTTAGGCTAGAATCAAAAAGATTTCAGACAGGACTTTGAAAAACATTTAGTCTCCTTTCTCACTTAGACTAACAATAAAATATATCTTCTATAAGACAGTGTAGTGACATTCTATGACTCTCAACTTGGTAGTAGTTTCAAATTCAAGAAATGTATTTTTAAAAATTAAGTATCAATGCTCTAGAAATAAACACCAAGACTCCTCCAATTTGCCAAAAACACAATTTCTTTTTCTTGTCAATAACAAGACATCTTCAAAAATCTTGAAAGTTTCTTACCATAGCATGAAAAACTACTGTTTATTATCTGCCCACTCAAAGCCTAATTCCTCACCTTTTGTCAAAATGCGACTAACAATCTAAAGATTCCTCAGAGTTCCCTAACCGGGCAGGTTTGGCAGCATACACATGTAATCCAGCAGTCTGGAGGCTGAGGGAGGAGGATCACAGTGACCTTGAGGCCAGCCTAAACTACATACACAGCGAGACCCTCTCTCAAAAAAACAAAAACAAACCCACCCTAACTGTGCTAATATAGATTGCAATACATTTCAGAAGTAGGGGGAGAGGATATGTGTAGTAAAGAAGCAAAGAAGAGTAAGAAATGAGTAATTACAGAAGTTTACTTACTTTTACAGCCCATGGGAGCTCAGCTGCAGGTCCACTGGTTAGCAAAGGATTACTGGTATCATGCTAAAAATAAAAATAAGTTGTTGAAATCCCACTACCACTAATCAATAAAGAAAAAAAGTTTCTGGACTTAATTGTATTCATACAAAATATAGTATTCTCAATGTATTCAGAATACTATTTTTTACATTAACTAGACCATCTTTTTCCACTAAAACAAAAACAATTTCATTTAGCCACATAAATCACTGTGGAACATTAAAATATATGTCAGTATTACATAAGAAATCTTGGGCTGGAGAGATGGCTCGGTGGTCTAAAGCACCTACTTGGAACAAGCTTGGCAAAGCACAGGGACCGCGGTTCAATCCCCCAGCACCACATGCCAGTCAGTCTCGCCCCCAGGTGGGCTGAACTGGCCACACACACACACACACACACACAATAAATAAATGTAAAAAAAAAAAAAAAATTTAAAAAAAAAATCTTACTACAATTAACATAAGATAAATTAACAAAAACATTGATTCACTGGGTGCTGAGTTTGTTTGTCTGTTGGTTTGTTTTGAGACAAGGTCTCACTACATGGGCCATGCTGGCCTTGAACCTGCTATATAGCTCTGGCTGGACTCAAACCTGTTATCTTCTTGCCTTGGCCTTCTGAGCACTGGAATTATGGGTATGCACCACTACACGCAGTGACAAAAACATTTAGTCCTATTAACTGATGCTTTTTCCCCAATGTTGTTTAAGAAAACGAGAGTAGGAAAACAGCCCAAACTACAAGTTATAAGTACATGCTGTCTATTAAGTAGGCCTAAATTATTACATTTATCTGATTGAAGTCACAGATGAATATTTTTGAAAATTCTTTTAATATTTACATAGCCTAGTGGTACAGCACTTATCTAGTATGTGCATGGTCCTGGGTTTGACTGTCAGCACAATAAACAAACAAAGAGAGCAAAATTAAGAGCTACTAAATTTCTGAGGAAGAGTGGGAAAAGGTGAACCAGCCCTATCAGATACAAGCATTTACTAAATAATAATTAGAACAATGTAGAACCAGTAAATGGATACACAGATTGATGGCTAGGAATGGAAAAATTCAGAAAGAAACCAAAATATGTATGAGAAACAACCCAAAAATACACAGGGACTATCATTAAACAGTCACAGAAAGGCAATGTAAATTCATTGTAAGTATTCAGCATCACTCCATAAAATCAAAAGAACAAATCATAATTACATACCAGCTTCACCACTCTGACAAGGATCTAAAAGTTTGACAGCAGAATGCTACCAAAAGTGAGGAGAAACAGGCATTTCAACAAATTGTCAGAAGAGATGTAAACCAGTACATCACAAGAAAAGCAACTTGATAATATGTATGAAAATTAAAAAGAGAAAAACACTGGAATAGCAATTCTACTTCTGGGGATATATTCACATACAAAAATGACATATATATGAGGCTGCTATTCATTACAGCTTTTTGTTTGTTTGGTTTTGGTTTTTTGAGACCAGATCTCACTATATAGCCCAGGCTGGCCTTCAACTCACAATAATCCTCTTGCTTCAGCATCCCAGTGCTGGGACAGGCATGTGCCATCATGCTCAGTTCCACTACAGAATTTTTTTTGTAATAAAAAATTAGGAGCAATCAAAGGCTATTGACAGAAAGTTGTGATAAATATAAACAAAGAAATACTATGTAGCCATTAAAAAGCAAAAGACTTTATGGCATGGTATATAAAGGTCTTTAAACCATATTGCTTGGGATTTTTTTGGAGATAGGGTCTCAATATATAGCTTGGGCTGGCCTTGAACTCACTATGTAGCTCAGGGTGGCCTCAAATTCACAGCAATCCTCCTGCCTTAGCTTCTCAAGTGCTAGGATTGGGGCCGGGAACATGGCTCAGTGGAATAGAGCGCTTTCCTGTCAAGCGCAAGGGCCTGAGTTCAATCCCCGGTTCTGCAACAACCAAAAAAAAAAAAAAAAAAAATCAAGTGATAGGATTACAGGACCATACTCAGCTTACTACATTATTTTTAGAAGGATTTTTTTTTGGGGGTGGGGGGGCTGGCTCAGGATGCCTTAAGGGCAGGTCTGGTAAGGCACGTGGATCTGGGGATCAAACCATAATATCCTGAGGCTGACTGCCTTCACTTAAGCAGGCACTTAAACAACTGAGCTAATGGGCAGGTCCCCATACATTATTTTTAAATGGTATAAAATCTGTGCACAGTATGCTATAATTTACAGAAAATGATTAAAATAATTTATCTTTCTTAATATTCACATATAACAACTGAAGGATACACAAGAAGTGAATGACAGTATTAGACACTAAGAAAACCATGTAGCCGAGTCATCATAGAGGTTAAAGGAAGAAATTTTAAAACACTGATTTCAAATTATGTGGCATCTGTTTTTAAAAAGTAAATACAATATACATCCAAAGCATTTCTTACAAATCTTGGTGGAGGAACAGCCAGGTTCAAGCTATTCAGTGAAACCTCCAGTCCACTCTGGGCACACGCCACAAGACGCAAAGCAACAAAAAATTCCTGAGAAAGAAAATATGACTGTTAAAAGCATCTTCTACCTATCTACCTACTTTCCTACCATACCTAATCTGAAATAACAAAAGTAATTCAGAATTACCCTAGGGTTTTTATGTAATAACAAGTAAGAACACATCTATCTGCTTCAAAACACATGTTTTAAAATTGAGTACAGGCACAAAAAGACATGTGAATCAGTGGGACAGGACAAAGGATACAGACACATCTAGTGTTCTGATCTTGGACAAAAGTGCCAAAACATGATGGATAGAAAATAGGCTCTCTAATAAATGGTGTTGGGCCATTGTTACCTTTTTATTATCTTGTTTGGAATTTTTTTTTCCCCTTTAAAATAAAAACAAAACCAAAAAAATGGTGTTGGGAGAACTGGCTGTCACATACAGAAGATTAAACCTAGACCCTCTCTCTTACTATGAGTTACTCCTACTATGAGTCAAACTAAAACTGGATCAAAGACTTGAACAATCTGCTGAACAATAAAATATTAAAACTCTTCAAGTCATAAGCATAGATAAAGACTTTTTTGCCTTTTTTTCTTTCTTTGGTCTTTTTGAGACAGGATCTTGCTATGCAGTTCAAGCTGGCCTTAAGCTCACTTTGTAGCCCACGCTGGCCTCAAACTTGCAAAGATCTTCCTGCCTCAGCCTCCTGAGTGCTGGGATTACAGGTGTACACCACCAAACCTGGCTTAGGAAAGACTTTTTAACAGAAGCCTAATTCTATAGGAAATAACATTAAGAACTGACAAATGGGATCATATCAAATTAAAAAGCTGCACAGTAAAGGAAACAACCAATAGAATACAGAGGGAAAAGACAAGCTGCGAAATGGGAAAAAATCTTTGCTGACTATTCCTTGGATAGAGGACTAACAACCAGAACCCATAAGGAATTTAAAAATGTTTAGACTACCTCAAATAAAGGACTGAATAAAAAAAAATGAGCAATTTAGCCAGGTGTGATAGTGCATGCCTGTAATCCCAGGACCAGGGTGGGTAGCGGGGCTGAGACAGGAGGATCACCATGATTTACAGGTGAGTTTAGGACTACATATGAGTTTAGGGACAACCTGAACTATGTGGTCAGACTTTGCCTCAAAAAATACAACAGTGGGCCGGGGAGATAGCTCAGTGGAGTAAGCGCTTCCCTGGCAAGCGCAAGGGCCTGAGTTCAATCCCCGGTTCCACAAAAAAAAAAAAAAAAAAAAAAAAAAAAAAAAAAAACAGAATAGGACCAGCCAGATAGCTCAGTGGATTAAAGCGCCTCCTTAGGCAGACGCATGGACTGGGGTTCATATTGGCTGAGATGTGGTAATACGGGCTTGTAATCCCAGCTCTTGGTAGGCTGAAAACAGGAGGATCACTAGAGTCCAATCTGTGTAGTGATACCCTGTAGACACTGTACTAAATACATTAAAATAAAAACGTGGGGGGGGGGTTTAGAGAGAAAATAAGCAACTGAAATGAATAGATACTTCTCAGAAGTACCAGTAAATAAATGACCAGTAAATACATGATAAGAGATTCACCACTGCTGGCCATTAGAGAAATGCAAATTAAAACAACACTAAGATTCCACTTTACCCCAGAAAGAATGGTTATCATCAAGAAACAAAAATAATAAATGCTAGCAAGAATGTGGGCAAAAGGAACCTTTCTACATTGCTGGTAGGAATGTACAATAGTACAACCACTATGCAAATCAGTAGAAGATTCCTCAAAAAACTAAAAATAGAAATCCTATTCAACTTCTCATTCACCTTCTAGGTATCTTCCCAAAAAGAGTTAAAGACATCATATTATAGTGATGCATGCATAGCCGTGTATACAGCAGTGCAATTCATAATACCTCAATCTTGGAAGCAAACTGTGCATCCACCACAGATAAATAAAGACAATGTGGTATTTATACACAGTGGACAACAGAACCCGATTTCCCAGACAAACTTAGTTCTGCTACATCTCCAATGTACTGAATTGCCTCTTCTACTCACAGGCTCCAATGAGGACTACAATCCAGTTCTGAAATCTGAATTCAGAAAACTGGACCTAATTTTTCCCATTCCTTTTCTAGATTTGATCATGTATTAGCCACAACTATTAAAGGTAATTAGCTTTAGGTAACAGTGCTAAACAAAAGTATCAAGATTTAAAAGAATCCAGTACCATAAGAAAACTGTAAAAGTTACAGATGATTATTGAAAGGGGCCTTACAACATTCAGGCCAGAGTTTTTCTGGTCTAAAGTTTACTTCTGGATATATATATAT
>NW_004524683.1:2488558-2504365 GCF_000260255.1 Octodon degus | reverse complement strand
GGGGGGTGTGAGAGGGGGTAGTAATTATGTCAGAGGTAAGACCTAGACCAGAAGAGTCAAATTTAATTAGTCAAGAGATTCATTTTAAAGGTACCAGGCAATACTTAACAGCAATAGAAATCAGCATTTACTTAAAATCTTCTAAATGCAAAAAAATTAATAAGATAGAGAAAAATGCTTCTGTAGGACAGAAAAAATCTCAGGAGAACAATGTCACCAAACTAACACTCACCTTTAGGAATTAGGTATTTTAATGCTCAGAGTTGGAAAATGTTTCAATGTTATGACACCTGCTCTTACAAAACTCTAATGTTGATAAAAACTAATTCTTATCTTAAAAATAGAAAACTGATCTTTAAATTTCAAATAATTAAAAAATAAATAAATAAATTTCAAATAATTTAAAAAGTTTATTCAAATTTATCTCTGAATCTTACTTGTTTATTCAGGGTGCCTTTGCCAGCTGTATCAGCTAAATCCCAAATCTGAAAATTAGAGGGAAAAAAAAGAGAAACCTTATTTTTAACAGAAATCATCTTAAAAATTGATTAAATCCCTGCACTATACAGTCTCATGTTCCCTAGAGTCAGATTAAGAATAGTGGAATTAAAAGTGACTAAACCCTAAAAAATTATTCAATGTGATTCATCAAAAAGATATTATAGCTCTATGAAGTTAAACGGGACTCGACTCTAGAATATTTAAGACATCAGAGAAAGAAATGCAAGTTCCAACTTCCAGTCAAATGCCTTTTCCCCAAATCTTGGTCCTAAGGCTAAATCAAATGTCAGGGCTGGCCAAATAGCTCAATGGATTAAAGTGCCTGGGCCGGGGTTTGATCCCCAGGCATGCCGTACTGTTCCCACCCCTGGGGTGCACTGAGATGGCAATCAGACTGGGCAGTTGAAACTGGGCATGGTGGCGCATACCTGTAATCCTAGCTCTTAGGAAGCTATAAACAGGTAGATCATTAGGAGTCCCGTCTAGTAGTGAGACCCTGAAACACCCTGTAGACCCTTCCTCAAAAATAATAGATCAAATGTCATTCTGCTAAAACATACCATCCTTGATTTTCAATCCTTATTAAGATGATACTATTTCCCATGTGCAAGTTGAGAGATTAATGCTTATTTGTGATTAAGTCATTAATAAACATTATTTTCAGGACTTTGACTCTATATCGATATGATATATAAAGATTTGACAATAGGGACTTTCCAAGGCCCTTTGTGCACTGTCTAAAGACTCTCAAGTGATTTTCTATTCATCACACATTAGACAGTTACACAGAGGCAACAGGAATAGAGCCAACTCTTCTGGGTGGGTGGCAAGGTTCCCAGTCTGTACTGTAACTCCCCACAATAACAAAATACTGTATACTGTACTGTTATTTCCTCATTTCACCCTCCTCAAAATTTTATTTTATTTTATTTGATACAGGGTCTCACTATGCAGTTCAGGCTTGTAGTGATCCTCCTGTCTCAGCCTCCCCAGTGCTGGGATTATAGGCATGCATGACCACATCTGGTTTTGGGGCCGGCACAGCATGTGGTACTAGGGATCAAACTTGGGTCCTTGCACTTGCCAGACAGGCACTTAGACCACCAAGCTATCACCCCAACCTAAAAGTAACTTATTTCTAAAAATCTAGACACTACCTTACTTTTCAAGAGGGTAAATCACCATGTCACAAATCACCCCATTCCATTGCTTCAGTAACTCAGTTCTACTTTCTTGATGCTATCTTTCCGAATTTGTATCCAGTTCACCCATGGTTCCATATATGCATTATAACTTAGTCACAATAAACAAATACTACCTTTCCAAGTATCAAGTCTGGAAGCCCTGATTTTTTCAGGAAAGCAGCAGCATCTGAAGCCAATACCCTTCCAGTATTTCCTGTATCAACCTGGAAAAGATGCAAACTGTAATCTCAGAACAAAACACAAAACACAGAATTACCACCATTTATCTGTCTTCTGCCTGTGATTTAGGAATTCACTTTTTAAAGAAAAGGAACATGAATCCTTTGATTAAAAGAGCCAAAGGAGTCTGCAGGAAGCCGAATGGGTAAAGCACAAACTAGACAAGATCTTGGCACAATTTGCAAAGTGTTTTTTATCATGGCTACAGCACAAATATGAAAACTAAAGGTCAGAGGATATAAAAGTACATTAGTAGAATCTTCTTCTTTTTTCTGGTCATTTTGAGACAAAGTTACACTGTACAGTTCAGGCTGCTTAGAATTCACTCTGTAGCCCAGGCAGGCCTCAAACTGACAGCAATCCGACTGCCTCACCCTTCCAAATACTACGATCACAGGTGTGCACCTTTGTCAAGATCGATCTTCTAATTTCAAATCTTTATGGCTGTTATTTAAACCCCAACAAACATATGGCAATAGGAGAGAAAAAGAAGCATTCCCTGAAGATCTTTGGCAAACAGGAACCACCACATATTACTCTTGCTTCAGTTTCAGATCATCAGTTGCATTAATATCTACTCTGAGAAACTATAGCACTTTAAAAAATTATTAAAGCAGTATCAACTCCCTGAGGATGTAGCTCAGTGCCACAGCAACTTCCTGGAAAGCACAAAGCCCTGAGTTTGATTCCTGGTACCAAAAAAAAAGAAAAAAATGCAGTATCAACTCTAACACCAGCACTGACTGAATGATAAAACTTTAAGAAACAAGCTTTGAGGCTGTGGAGATAGCTCAGCACTTTAAGTGCTTGCCTAGCAAGTGCAAGGTCAATTCCCAGTTTAAAAAAAAAAAAAGAAGAAGAAGCTTCAAACCAAAACTAAAGAAAACATTATTTTAACTGATGGGGACTTTCCATTAAGACAGATTAAGGTCACCAAGAACAGAAAAATACTTCTCAAATTATGACTCTCAAAAAAAAAAAAAAATTATGACTCTCATTTTTGTAAAGACTTTCTAAAGTTTTGTTTATAAATAATGAAAAGTAGCCAGGCATAATGCATGCCTATAATCTCAGCAATCAGAAGGCTCAGACAGGAGGACTGCTCTGAGTTTGAGGCCTGCTGACTAACAACTTGTCTCAAAAAGAAAAATAAATGCTAAGGTCATGGGAAACAGAACATTATACTAGGGTATTTGCAAAACAGGTATTATTTCTGTTTAGTTCAACAAACAAGTGTACCATAAACATTTCAATATTAGCAAAAAAGCAGAAAAAGAAACCCTTTCTTTCAAAAGCTAAAACATGGGAAAAACCAGGTAAGGTACTAAGCAAAACAAGAATGGCCTAATTTTCAAGTGTGAAGAAGCCCCAACTTCTGATTTTATGAACTGAATGAAATAGTGTTCAATGGTATCTGATTCTCACTGGCCCATCCCAATCCAAAAACAAATACCTTTACTTAATGCCTTTACTTTTTAAAGTCAATATAATTACTACAAAGCTTTATTAGCAATTTATTCTGCTTTTTAAAAGCCGTAACTAGATAAGTAAATTGTATAAAAGAAGGCCATATTTGGCCTATTTATTTATTTATTTATTTTTTGAGACAGGGTGTCATTATGTCATTAGGTTAACCTTGAACTCACTTTGTAACCCAGGCTAGTCTCAAACTCACAATGATCCTCCTGCCTCAACCTCTTGAACACTGGGATTACAATATGTACCACTGCACTCTGATCTTGCCCCCTTTTTTTATCTTTATTTATTTTTAGGTGAAATAATTACTTTTATTTTTTAAAAGAACACAAAATAATAATGAAATAAAACTGATACAGAATTTCACTAAACAATATTAATTCGACAGTATTTGCTATATGGCATAGTGCTGTCTTCAATTTAGCTGTTCAGATTATCAAACATAGGCATGCAAAATAGAGAAAAGAAAAAAGGTTATAAAAAATTAAGAGAAAAAATGAAAAAAGACAAAAAATTAAGCATTACTTTTTTATTTAGACAGAACAAGCTTTTTTTTAAAGTTAGTATTAAAGAACATTGATTTTAGGGGCAAGGGAAATAGCTCAGCAACTTAAGCAGCTGCCTGCCAAGCACAAGGTCCCCATTACTGCCCTCCCTAAAAAAACAACAACACTGATTTTATATGAAGACATTATGTACAAATCCCTCTTCAAAAAGTGACCTACACAGGAGTGGTATCACACTCCTGTAATCCCAAGGCTGAGGCAGGAGGACTGCTGTGAGTTCCAGGCCAATGTGGGCAAGCAAGTGAGTTCAAGGCCAGCCTGAACTGCATAGTAAGACCCTGTATCAAAAAAAAAGGTGGGCTAATATCTGGTTCCGGCCATATAGGTGTTAAGCAAAGTCATTTAGAGCACCAAGTTAAGAACCTTAGCTATCTGTAAAAATTTAACAGAAAATAATTTCTAGCTTATATGCATGGCTGGTAGAAATATGGCAGAGAAAATATCTAAGGTTTGGATATTAGCTTCAAAATAAAGGAACAAATAATAGAAGCTTTAAAAACATACACCCAAGGGCTGGCCAAATAGCTCAGTGGATTAAAGTGCCTGCAAGCAGGAGCAGGGGTCAGGGGTTTGATCTCTGGGCCTGCTGTGCCGGCCACACCCCCATTGTATGCTGAGATAGCAACTGAGACTGGGCATGGTGGCACGAGTTTGTAATCCCAGCTCTTGAGAGGCGTAAACCTTGGGAGTCCAATCTAGTAGTGAGACCCTGAACACCCCGTAGATCCCTCCCTAAAATACAAGGGAAAAAAAAAGCCATAAAGCTGGTGTAGTTATATGCATACTTAATCCCAGCTATTTGTGAGGCAGGCAAACACAGGAGGATCTAGGCTAGTGTAAACAATAAAGCAAGACCCTAGTTTTTAAAAATATAAATATAAATTTAAAATACAACTAGACTCTAAAAAATTTTCAGGCAGAAATTAATTCTCTGGCCTCAGACATTGCTAACAGTATGTGGTTCTAAATTTTCAAGTCAAGACCAAGAAAGCTTAGAATGGTTAATTAATATTTCCTGCAACTATGTAGACAGTCAAGCCAAATATGAAACCAGCTTCTTATATAACCATGATCACAAGAAGGCTTTCAAGAAAAATATCTAATATTTGGAAATGGGGAAGTGAGACTGTCCATACTACCCTCAAGAGATCATCTGACCTACAGAATAAACCTCTGATTAACTTTTTTTTTTTTTCCAAAGTTTTATTGATAAAATAAGGTGTTTTTTTTTTTTTTTTTTTTTTTTTTATTTTGCTCTAAATGCCCTAAGGGGTGGTTTGGCTGGCTGAAGTGTTGTGGGGATCGAACTACAGCAACCTGAGGCTGACAGCTTTGTGGAAGCAGCCACTTAAACAACCGAGCTAAGGCCAGGCCCCCTCTGATTAACTTTGTACTGAAAAAAAAAAACAAAACTATTTTGTACTTCATGAGGATACCAGTTAAATTACAAAAACTAATAGAAATGCAAATGATCCCTATCCATACCAATGCTATCCATACCAATGCAAATGAATTTTGTCTGGTGAAATATGAATCGCTGTAACCCATCTTTCTATTTTTATACGTGACTGGTTCTTGCAATAATCAGTGAATTAAATAAAAATTTTTGATTATTTTCTTCTATGTATGCATGTGGTTCTAGGAATTAAATGGTGGGCTTTGTGCACTCTGAACACATGCTCTGCTATTTAGCTACACCCTCAGCTGCCACACTCATTTTATATTTTTATTTTATTTATTTATTTATTCATTTATTTTTGCGGAATCGGGGACTGAACTCAGGCCCTTGCGCTTGCCAGGGAAGCACTTCTTCCACTGAGCCATCTGCCCAGCGCCCACACTCATTTTAGATTTGTATGAAAGTGATGGTTTTCAGTTTACAAAAATTACACTTTTAGTTAAGTCTTTAAAAGTTCCTATTTGGCTTATAATTTTTTAATGTATAGCTTGCTAACATATTTTCCTTCCTTTTTCTGGAATTTTTTCAAAAGCATGGAGTATTCAAAGTTGGAGGATAAAACACATGAAACTAAAAACAAGATATATTAAATTATTCAGCTAGCTGATATTGTACATGCACATAATACACAGTTGGCCCGACATTTTATGTTCAAATTAGGAAAACAATGAATGAAACAAAACTCTTACCTGTCTATAGTACTTCTCATATACTGGGTTCCCACTTGATAACTAAAATAAACAAATAATAATTATACTTTATCAAGTAACTTAATTACTATATTGTGATAATCAATAGATATTTGATGTATTAATTATTGTAACTGTCCTACTAACCTGTTTTGAAACTGCCTCACTGCTATTTCTCATAAAAATTTTAAAAAAAGGGCCGGAGAGATGGCTCAGTGGGGCCGGGGAGATGGCTCAGTAGAATAAGTGCTTCCCTGGCAAGCACAAGGGCCTGAGTTCAATCCCCGGTTCCACCAAAAAAAAAAAAAAAAGAAAAAAAGAAAAAAGAAAAGAAAAAGAAAAAATTAAAAAAAAATTTTAAAAAGATATTTGAGAAAAAAAGATGAATAACAAAATATCTTTGATTTCAAGAAGCTGGCTTTATCTCTTCATAGAGGGACAAGAAGGAGAATGAATAAAGATAAGTCACACAGATTACAAAGCATCAAGCAGACAAGAAATACAACAAAAATCTTAACTCATCATAACCTCTTTCTCATGCAAATTCTTTTTCCCATCTAACATATAACAAATTAGGAATGAAACGCTTTAGTTAAAGCTAGGTGAGAACCCCAGTATCTCAATTGTTCATTTTTCTCTCAAGGGCTAAAAGTACCTATGAATTCAGTCCAAAAACCACTGCAATAAATAATTGAGGGTTTGATGATATCACTTAGTTGTATAGCATTGGCCTAACACGCACAAAGCTGTAGGTTCAACCCACAAAACTATTAAAAAAAAAGGGGGGGTCAGTAAGATAGCTCAGGGGACTAAGAACCTGCTTAGGCAAGCACAGGGACCAGGGTTCAATTCCTAGCACCATATGCTGTACCAGCCCCACCCTCAGGCACACTGAGGCAGCCAAAGAGTCTGGGTATGGCAGCACACACCTGTAATTCCAGCACTGGGGAGGCTGAAAACAGGAAGATCACTAAGAGTCTGAGCTGCGTAGTAAAGCCCTATACCAAATACATTAAAAAAAAAAAAACCTATATAAAATAAGTCAATATAAGTAAAAATTAAATACATTGTACAAAAGAATGATACTGATGTCATCAGGTGTGAACTGATTGCACACAGGCAGGCAGTGCCATTCGACTCACAACGTAGTCCACAGGGTTCTGTGATCAGCTCACAATAACATCTCAGCTGAAAGGCAGCTTTGGAGTATCCACTTTTGAAGGCGCCAATGTGGCTGTACGTGAATGTTTAAGAATGTTTTGGACCAATAAGGGAATCTGGAAGGTTTCATGGGTGTAAGAACAGATACAAGGCATTCTTTGGAGGAAACGGCGAGGGTAATTTTACACAGAGATAACAGCATGCAAAAAGGTATGCAATTAACAAACAGTTCAGTTAGACCCATAAACAACAAGAAGTTCTGATAGGACATAGGATTGTGACATTTTGTAGATAATTTATGAAGAGCCTTATTTTCCACAGCAAAAGTAAAAAAAATAAAGACAGAAAGGGGGACAAATTCAGGAGTTACTAACTTACTATGAGGTACCCATATGTGAAGAGGAGTAGAAGCAGAACACAGAGAGCTACTTAGTAATTTCATGGTCCAGTTAAGGATCTGGACATAGTGATTGGCAAAAACGGGTATTGTTTGAAAAAAAGTTTTTAAGATAGATTTGGCAGGACTTACTAAGGAAAAAGTCATAGTTAGAAATACACACACATAATTACAACACACATCTATCACAGCATTATTACAGAATACATTTACATACAGTATATCAATATATGTTCTGTGTGTTCTTCTAACTATAAGACTGGCCAGGCACGGTGGCACATGTCTGTAATCCCAGCACTGAGGCTGAGGCAAGAGGTTTATCTCAAGTTTGAGGCCATCCTGGGCAAAACAGTGAGTTCAAGGCCAGCGTGAACTGTGTAGCAAGACTGTCTCAAAAAGAAAAAAAAAGTCTCTTTTTTTTCCCCATTCCACTTCTCCTCCCTTCAAATATATCATGTACAGGTACACATTCTCTATGATGAATATGATCATTATGTCTACTAAAATGTACCAATAAACTGGGTGTGGTAGCACACTCCTGTAATCCCAGATCTTGGGAAGCTGAGGCAGGAGGATTATTGAGAGTTCACGGCCAGCCTGGGCTACACAGTAAATTCAAGACCAGCCTAAACTGCATAGCAAAACCCCGTCTAAACACACACACACACACACACACACACACACACACAATCAATCAATCAATAAATTTAATTTTTTTAAAAGGCATATATTTATAATCCCAGCACTCAGGAAGCAGGAGGATTATTCCAAGTTTGAGACCAGGCTGGGGTACAAAGTAAGTGCAAGGCCAGCCTGAACCTTAGTGAGACTCTGTCTCAAAAAGACCAAAACAAAAACAAGCCATGCCTAGTTTAAAAAAAAAAAAGACCCAGACTGTAATGTGTGTGGATAAGTATACATACCATGATGTTTCTACTTCTCTGAAAAGTCTTAAACAAGATACCCAATCTCAAAGAGGTTAGTTGTCCAAACTTTTAAATAGTGAAGTCAAGACATGATTTCAGGTCTTTCCCACCCAGCATCACATGCTGCTTCCCGTATACCCTTGTTTCCTGCAGTTTACTTGAAGTTTGCTGTTCCAGCACCTCATCTTTCTCATTTTTTAAAAATGAACTATTATTATTTCACTAAAATACAATGAAGCAGAATAGGTTTAGTAAACTTTTTTCTCTCTCCTCACCATATATATAACTTCTGACCAAGATGTCAGCTAGTAGTGCATGTTATCATCACTTGAACAGAACAGAAATCTGAAAGGAACTAGTGATAACTCCATCTTTCTTGTCCTAACTCTTTAGACACTGGAATCTTAGCCCCGTACCCCAAAAAAGCTTTATAAATCCAGTGTAAGCATCTCAGTAGTAACTTTTTTTAAAAAACAGGTCCTTCAAAATTGCTTGCATACTGTTCAGCTGGAAACCTCTAGTTAAAACTTAAAAGTTCAATGAATAAAACTTAAGGTTTTGAAATTCAGCAAAAGATCAATTTTAATTTAATTTGGGGGTGGGTACCAGGAATAGAACTCATTTTAAAAATAAGACATTGAAATGTATACTTCAAAAGCAAAAAAATAAAAAATTAAATGAGATCTCAACACAGATTTAATTTTAAAATTCTACAATTGTATTTGTAATGAATTGTAAGAGCTCTATCTACAGTTTTCCTATTTTTAATGGGATAAAATTTTATTCTGTACTGGAAAGGGTAAAATTACATAAGACCTGAATTTTGCAATACCAAATTTGGAAGAACATGTAAAATAGTCATTAATAGAGATAACTTATTTGACAAGGTCTTATAAAATATCTATCAAAAAGAATAGCTTTGATAAAAGTAAAGAGATACTGCCTATGAAAATACCATAACTGATAAATTTATAAATTTCTACTGAAAAATTTAAAACATTCTCCATTTAGCAAAATTCTTCCTGTACCTATTGGGGACAGCAGCACAAATACAGAGTAAATTGGCAATAAAAAATGCTTCTCTACAGTCAATTATAAAGGTTAATAATTATGAAGTATAAAATACAACTCAAATGTTTTACAATTTTATAAAAATCAAAACTAGTAAAATTGTATTAGAAAATAATTACACCGTTCAGAAAATTAGCAGTGGCTGGGCATGGTGGCCCATATCTGTAATCCCAGCACTCAGGAAGCTGAGACAGGAGGGTTGCTCTGCATTTGAGGCCAGCCTGACCTAACAAAATTAATTCAAGGCCAGTCTAATAGTCTAAACTGCATAGTGAAATCCTGTCTCAAAAAGACAAAAACAAAACAAAACAAAACAAAACTAGTAGGAGTAACACACAGTTAGCTAGGAATCTTTTTTTTAAAAGCATGGTTATTACCCCCAAAAATATATATATTTATGTTTCTTAATATTCAATTACAATGACTATAAAGATTTTTTACATCATAAAAAATGTTTTAGAAAATTTCATTTTTGAAAACAAAATTTGAAAAAAAAAAACAAAATTTGAATGAAACTATTTTACTGATCTATCAATCCAACAAAAACTGGATAATAATCAAAAATAAAAATATTACAAAACATATACAGCTGGGCATGGTGTTAAATACTCATACTATAATATCCATATTCTGTAAAGCTAGGGCAAAAAGATCTCAAGTTTGAGCCCAACCTGGACAATATAGTGACTTAGTGAAACCCTGTCTCAAATTTAAAAAGGATGTAGCTCAGTGTAAAGGCTCTATTAATAATTCAGCAAAAAAAAAAAAGATTTAAAATATTTATAATGCTCCCCTTCATTCTCAAAAATGTTTGAGGAGCCAGAGATATAGAACAGCATCTGCCTGCCAAGCACAAGGTCCTGAGTTTGATTCTTGGTACTCCCCCCCTCAAAAAAAAATTTCAGCTTAAAAAGAAAACCACATTCATCTACTTTTAGACAAGAAAGCAAATGAAATGTTTTCTCCACAAGAATTTTTACTACCCAGGAAAAAAAATTCATAGCACAGTATACCCGGGGTTCTGAGGCTGTCAAAGCATGCAGTACCAGGTATTGAATCTGGGTCTCTGCGCTTGCCAGGCAGGTGCTTAGACCACTGAGATATCTCCCCAGCCCTGTTGTGACAGTGTAAATATTCATAAATGTCAAAAATTTTCCTCAAAATAGTCAACTGCTATTTACCACATAGCCTGACACTAATGTAGTGCTCCAGGGTAAGGTTTGGTTCTATGACTTACCTCGATCAATAAAATGTAAAAAAGTTGTAGTTCTAAGTAGAACCTTTAACAGCTATTTGTTTCTGACAGCTTTTATTCCTTTATCCCTGCTAGCAAAACAGTATGTCATGAACAGAGACTGAGGCTCTATCCTAGACCCTGAAATAAAAAGAACTGCAGACCAGAACCACAGCTAACTCCTTGGAACTCTATAATGAAGGCAATAAATAAACCTTTCTTATTGGAAAGTTAATTTGGCTAGGTGTGGTGGTACAAACCTGTAATCCCAGCATTTAGGAGGCTCAGGCAGAAAGACTGCCCTTAGCCTGAACTACATAAAAAGATTTTAGGGGCCTGGGAGATGGCTCAATAGAAAAAGCCCTTCCCTGGCAAGTCCAAGGGCCAGACTTCAATCCCTGGTTCCACAAAAAAAAAAAAAAAGTTTCAAAAAATAAATAAATGAGTTGCTTCAATGTCAATTTGGGAAGTGAAGAATTACAGAGAGAGATGCTGGATTATGTGACTTCAACAGTCTAAGATCTTTAACACAACTAAAATTTTAAATGGTTCAGACTTACTGTAAATGATTATAGAACAATGTGGCAAAGGATGAATGAAAATAGAGACACAACACCTAAAAGATGGACATCTTTTTCAATTAATCCTAAGGTCACATGACAAAGTGTGGTTCAAGTGTAAATTAATGAATTGGGAGAGTAAGACTGATTTTTTTTTTCCCACAACTGTGGATTGAACTCATGCCCTTGCACCTGCCAGGCAAGCGCTTATTACACTGAGCCATCTCCCGGGCCCCAAGATTGATCTTTGAGATAAGTTTTTTATAATTTTGTTTTTCTTCTTGAGACAGGCCCAGGCTGGCCTTGAACTCACAGTGATCCTCCTGCTTTGAGTGCGGTGCATACAGGTGTGCCCACATATAGCAACAGTTTTTATTATTTATATTTATTCACTTAGAGATAGGGTCTCACTACATACTTGAGGCTGGCCTTGTGCTCACTTTTTGTAGACCCCAGGCTACTCTCAAACTAGCAGCCTGTGTCTCAAACCTCCCAAGTGCTGAGATTACAGGCGTGCACGACCACACCTAGGGCATGCCGCTCTGGGATAGAACTCTGAACCTTGTGCTTGCCAGTAGGTGCTTATGCCTCTGAGATTATCTCCCCCAATCCATCAGTTCTTTACCTTGATTGTGGCTGTAATAATGTGAATCCACACATTATGAAACTTAACACATTGAACACTCTTAATCCAAAAATCAGAAATGCTCCAAAACATTTAGCAATAGCACACAAGTAGAAAATTCATTCCTAATCACATTTGAGGGACTATCGTCAAAATGCAGGCATATTAAGAATAATGGAGAAAATTACTGATAGACTACATTGATAAATTACATATGAAACAAATTCTTTTCCCCTAGTTTATCAGGTATATGCAAATACTCCAAAATCCGAAACTCTTCTGCTCCCAAGTGTTTTAGACAAAAGGCACTCAATTTATATATGAGTATGCCTTGGTCCATTTTCTGCTGTTAGAATAGAATACTGCAGTCTTAGTAATGACAAAGAAAAGAAATGTACTTCTCACAGTTCTGGAGAGTGGGACATCCAATATCAAGGTGCCAGCACCTGTGGAGAGTTTCTAGTGGTATATTAACAGTGGAGAACATCACATGGCAATAGCAAGGCAAAGCACTCCCAGGATAACTAACCCACTCCTACTCTTCATGAAGGTATAGCCCTCATGATCTTAATCACCTCTTAAAAATTTTACCACCTATTACCATTAGGGTGGCAATTAAATCTCAATATGCATTTCACAGGAGACATTTAAACCATGGCATGTTTATAAAGCTTGGTGAAACCTAAAATCTCTAAGATGTACTGATTCAACTTCTCTGGATTTGCTACTGCAATGTAGTTACACAAGATGGTATAATTAGGGTACTTGAAGGGTATATGGCATGTCTCTCAATTACTTTTTGTAACTTTCAAAATAAACAGTATAAAGAACACTGTGAAGTAAAAGAAACCAGCAATTTAGCTAGAAAAAAAAAAATACAGTATATGAAAACAGCTATTGAGCCTTCATAATAAAAGGGAAAGAAATAGATTTTTTTTTTTTTAATGTATTTGGTACAGGGTCTCACTATGTAGCTTGGACTCAATGATCCTCCTGTTTTCACCCTCCCCAGGGCTGGGATTACAGGCGTACGCCACCACTCCTAGACTTGGTAGTGGCTCAGAATGCCCTGGGGTGCAGCCAGTGTGGCATGGGATACCAGGGATCAAACCCTAGTCCCTGTGCTTGCCTAAGCAGGCACTAAATCTGCTGAGCTATCTCACTGGCCCAGGAATAGATCTTTCAAAATGTTTTCAGTTTTGTTATCTACTAAAAATTTAAGAAAACGAGCATCATCCGAATACTAATAAACATTTTAACAGGTGTTACAATGTACACAACTTTCTATAATTTGCCATAAAATTATTTTTGACATATTAACACAAAAACTCATCAACTGGGAATTCTGCCTTTTAATATTCTATTTTCAAAAGGTCTGAAAAACCAGAAGACAAAGCCCTATATCTTTTCATCTCCTCCTTTTCAACTACATTACCATTCCTTGAACAGAACAGCAAGTCCTAAGGCAATAGTACTAACTGAATACACCCAAGGGCTTATGCTTTTCTTATACATGATTACAATGTGTAGTGCTTAGTAAAAAGACTTGTGAGGTCTAAGAAAGACTTGTAAACTTTACATTTCAAAGGAAAAAAAAAAAGCAAAAGACAAGAATGAAAAATAAAAAGGAGCAACAATGATCAAGTAATCCAAACTAACAAGGAAAACAGAAATCAGAAATCGCAGTCAAGGGAAAGCCAATTAAGAAATTGAAAGCTAATTAAGAAATCTTAGAACTCTGAGGCTGGCATGGAAGATGTGGGAGGAGCAAGAAAATGAAGGCCTCCTTTAGGTGAACAGTCCTCACCTGCACAGCTGGGGTGTGGGACACACAAGAATTCGAGCAGTTCTCTTACAGAATGCAGGATTACTACCCCTAAGTTCTCTGGTAAGTCACAGCTCACTTAATAATTTAATGTATACCATATGCCTCCTAGGTACATAATAGGCTTAGGTGTCTAGGGTTACAATAATCAGATCGGCTCCTGCCCTCAAAAAAGCTTACAGTCTAGACAGGTGTAGTACGACATACCTGTACTGACAGTATTCAGGAGGCTGAGAAAGGTGAATTGCAACAAGCTCAAGGCTAGCATAAGCTACATAGTGAGGCCAGCAGGAACTACTATAGAGCTTGTCCCCGTCAAAATAAGTAAATAAATAATTTTTTAAAAGTTTATACTCGCCAGTTAAACAGAAGACCCAATGCTATTATGGGCTACTGGACTCCTAGAATATTTTGCTGAGTTTACACACCTATAATATTCAACAACGGAACTTAGAAAAAATGGGGTATACAGATGAATGTCAATTTTGTATCTGTGTATTCAAAGTGGTTAGGACAGATATATAGTTGCATTCTCTTAATGAATAGAATGATTTGTTCTAATGGTGTTTGTAAATAGGATCTCAAGTCTGTTTCTTGTACAGCAATTAACCACTAAGTAGAATATATGCAGTGTATTATTTGTTGAAACTGTGCTTCCGATTTGATTTGAAACTGTCTCATTGCTATCTGTTTATCAATAAAACTTTGGAAAAAAAAAAAGTTTATACTCTAAGGCCCAGCCAAATAGCTCAGCAGATTAAAGCACCTGCTAGCAGGCTCAGAGGCCTGGCATGATGCCCAGACCGGCCCTGCCCCCAGGGCATGCTGAGATAGCAATTGTGACTGGGTGTGGTGGCACATCCCTGTAATCCCAGCTCTTGGGAGGCTGTAAACAGGCAGATCACTATGAGTCTGATCTAGAAGAGTGAGATCCTGAAGACCCTATACACCCTTCCCTAAAATACAAAATAAATAAGCTTATAGTCTAGTAAAAGTTCTAATACTCCATTTTGTAACAGTTCATGTTTATTTCGCAGTAAACCATTAGGATTGTTGCAAGTTTGAGGATAGCCTGGGCTACAAAGTGAGCTCAAGGCCAGCATAAACTGCATTGCAAGACCCCATCTCAAAAAGGCAAAAAAAAAAACCCCAATGCCTTCTTACCATACAAAGAGCTAAGAATACTGCTAAATGCAGTACTTCAAAGAGTCTTCAAAATTTAAACTTCAGAAAATATATTTTGAAGATTATCAGAACAGATATGAGGGACTTTAGAGAAGACAGACTTTCAAAATGACAGTACAACTGGATTCCACTGTAAAACAATGGGCATGAACAGATCATACCATATGGCCGGCCAAATAGCTCAGTGGATTAAAGTGCCTGCAAGTAGGCACAGGGGCTGAGGGTTCGCTTTCTGGGCCTGCCGTGCCATCCCCGACCCCATTGCATGCTAAGATGGCAATGGAGACTGGGCATGGTGATGCACACCTGTAATCCAAGCTCTTGGGAGGCTATAAACAGGTCACTATAAGTACAATCTAGTAGCAAGACCCTGAATACCCTGTAGACCCTTCCCTAAAAAAAAAAAAAAAAAAAAAAAAATTAAAAAACCATACCAGAAACTCAGAATAATGGACTAGTTTTTGTGAAATCAAATTCAATGCAATGAAAAATGGGATACAGATGAATGTCCATTTTGTATCTGTGTATTCAAAATGGTTAGGATAGATATATAGTTACATTCTCTTAATGAATAGAGGAATTTGTTCTAATAGTGTTTGTAAATATGATACCATGTCTGCATCTTGTACAGCAAATAACCACTAGGAAGAGAGTATGCAATATGTTAATTATTAGAACTGTCCTACCAATTTGATTTGAAACTGTCTC
>NW_004524683.1:2479104-2488358 GCF_000260255.1 Octodon degus | reverse complement strand
AAATTCAACGCAATGAAAAATAAATTCACAACTTTACTTATCTCCAGTGTCATTTATTTATTTATTTATTTTAGGGAAGGGTCTACGGGGTGTTCAGGGTCTCATTACTAGATCTGACTCCTAGTGATCCACCTGTTTACAGTCTCCCAGGAGCTGGGATTACAAATGCACTCGTGCATGACCACGCCCAGTCTCAACTGTGTCTCAGCTGGCCCCGGCCCCGCCCCTGAGGCCCCCCAAGGCAGGCCCAGGGTCCAGTGTCCTTTAAAATAAACATTTCCTAAACCTATCTATCCCTCCGATCCCCGTTACCCCATGACAAAGTCCTGTTACTTGCCAGGTTGGCCCAAGTAGCTGGACTACAGGTGCACACCACTGTAACCAGCTTGAGCTAAATCAATTTCTTAAAGTGAACTGAGAAAAATATGTGATTTTTACATATTTATTAACTAAACTATTACTTATTTCCAAAACAGCAATGAGTTTGCAAATAAAAATTTTCATCATGATTTTTTTCCCCAAACTAAGAATCAATCAGCCCAGGGCCTTACATATGGTAGTAATATTAGCACTGAGCTACACCTGCTGCCGTTTTTATTTTTTATTTTGAAACAGGGTCTCACTAAGTTGCCTAGACCCTCCTGAATCTTATGATACCCTTGCTGGTCTCTCAAGCAGGTCAGATTATAAGTGTATGCCACATCAAATTTGTCCAGGATTTAAACAGTAAGTACTTAGGAAACATTATTCTTGGTATGGGATACTTTTAATAACAAGGAATAGCTTAGCTTAATAAAAGGTAACCCAGATTAATTGAAGGCAAATAAGTATACTAATGTTTATACAGACAAATGAGAGTAGCTCATTCAGGGAGAAAAATACAAATGTTGAACAAATGAGATCAAAATTCAAAAAATTTTTACAGTTAACAAGGTAACAGAAACCAAGACAAACCAGTAATTAAATACTGCTTTTTTTAAAAGACAAGTTCAAGGGCTAGGGATATGGCTCAGTGGTAAAGCACTTGATACAATATACAAAGTCATGGGAGACAGATCTGAGACAAAACACAAGAAAGGTATCAACATTCTACAAGAAGTACTTTTTATTCTCCTCAGCACCTGCAAATGTCTTGCAACCAGACCAGCTGCCCCAGACACCCCAGGAGACGTTTAACTTCAGCAAATTTCAGATGTGGCCCTTCACCATCTATGGAAGACTCTACTCCTCTGCAGCGCTCCTCAATTAAGTTAGCAAAGGGTCCCTCTTCCCCCCTCCCCATGATCATATAGGTGCACCTGCTTTTTTTCTATATAGACATCCTGTCCACATTCTCAGGTCAGTCAGTGTAAGTACGGTTCACCCTTATGCTGATAATGCTGGCATTTAAAGCTCCAACTATTAACACTAAAAAAGCTACACTTTGCCAATTCACGTTTTCTAAAAAAAATTGAGCAACAACCCTTGCCCTGGAAGCCTGTATAGGGAGGAACCTGCCTCTTTATAGAGCCCCGAAGAAGATGGAAGACGACAATGATAGTTATGAGCAATAGAGGAGAAAGTAAAGAACCAGCCCATATCGAACTTCCATCTTACAGCTAAAGACTCATACCAGCTGATAACAGACCCTCAACCTCAAAAAAAACTGTAAGTATTTAAATTTTTAAAGAGGCAAGTTGGGACTGGTGAGATGGCTCAGTGGTCTAAAGCACCTACTTAGAACTGGTTAAGCAAAGCACAGGGACCATGGTTCAAACCCCCAGCACCACATGCCAGCCAGCCCCGCCCCCTGGTGGGCTGAGCTGGCCACACACACACACACACACACACACACACACACTTAAATAAATAAATAAATAAAATTAAAAAAAAAGAAGCAAGTTAAACTGTAACATAAATTTTACAACTGTACTTTAAACTCACACAGGCAGTTTCACAACTTTATAGTAGATATGTATGAATCTTCATTGAGCAGTTCCTGTATATCAAGTATTGCACTAATTTATATTCTATTAACAGATAAGGAAAATGAGACATTAATGAACTGATTGACTCAAAGTCACACATGTAGTTATACAAAGTTGGTACTGTACTGAAATTCAAATCCAAGCAGATTTTTTTTCTCTCTTCCTTCCTCTTTTTTAGGTATTGAGTGTTGACTTGGGACCTCATCCATGCTAGAGAAGCACTCTACCACTGAATACCATGTCCAGCACTTTTAGAAATCTATTCTTGTTCAGGTCTTGCTAAACTGCCCACACTGGCCTCAAACTTGCTGGGATTACATGTGTGTGCTACTGTACCTGATGGACTTGCACATTTTTCCCTTTTGATTTTCTGAGACAAGGTGTAGACCTTGAACTTTCAATCTTCTTACCTCAAACTCAATCTCTCAATCCTCTTGCCTCAGCCCCTCAAGTGCTGGAATTACAAGTATATGCCACCAGAAAAGAACATTTTTCTAATTAATTTAAACTGCATACATTTATCCACTCTTTCCCTAAGTATCACAACTGAACATAAAGTCAAAGATTTCTTCATATTTAAAATCTGAAGAGTCTGAGCTACTTTCAAACATTAACAACTATGCACACAATGAGACAGACATATTCCTTATAACTTAGGCCTCTTTTTTTGTTGTTGCAGAATTCAAATATAGCTTAATTCATATAGTATTCGTTGTGTATTCTGATCAACCTGCATATCATTACATACAAACATGCATACATATGTGCAACAGTGATGACTGCAACTCACCTCAGTCTTGTTACCAATCAGCTAACAAATTTATTGTGGTCAATTTTAATATGAAGCAAAAAAATAAAATAGAGGAAATCTTAAAATTGAAGGGAAAAAAATCCTTTCTCAGATAAAACTAGGTAACTGAAAAAAAAAAAAAAAAAAAGAGAGCAAGAGAGGTAATACTGGTGAGTACACCAAGAGTTTAGCATACCACAGAGACTAGGCTAATGCTGAGTGTGATGGCACACACCTGTAATCTCAGCACCCAGGAGATGGTGACAGGAGGAATATTCCAATTTTGAGACTACCTTGGGCCACACAGTGAATACAAGTCCAGTCTGAACTACACAGTGAGACCCTGTCTCAAAAAAAATTAAAAAAGACTAGGCTGAATATGACCTAATTAATGTCCTTCCAATGATGCATCAATATAACACACTACTTCATTTTATAAGCATACAACAAGGTTGAGATACACTCATTCCAGGAACTGTCTAAGCAAAGCCAGCATCCATCTTCCTGCAGAAGTACTGTGAAATATATAACATTTGTTAAACCTCACACATCTTTGTTGTAGCCTTTCTCTGGTAGTAAAGAAAAATATAATTTACACCAATCAACTAGAGTCATGGTATGTAATTATGAAGTACAAAGGTGATATTCAAATGAAACTTATAATTAGAAAAAAGACGAATAACCCCTCTTCTTGGACTTCTTGTCCAACTAGTCTACAGGATAACAACATGCTTTCTGTGTATTTGGGTTTTTATACTCTGTTTGTTTGTTTTGTTCTTTGAGACATGGTTTCACCATGTAGTTACCTGAACTCACTAAGTAGCCCAGGCTGGGCTTGAACTCTGAGGCAATCGCCCTACCTCAATCTCTTCAATGCTGGGATTACAAGTGTGCACCACCATACTTAACCTGGGTTTCACACTTAAAGCCTCAATTCTGCCTGACCACTGATAAACTCAACCATTTCACAAAAGAAAAAAAGGAGAGACAGACCTAGAAAAACACCCACATACTCATTTAATGGCTCATAAATTTTCAGATGATCTGATCTTAAGTATTCAATTTTGTGCCAGTAAGTATATTTACAATGCTGTATAACAATCACTGCCCACAAGACTGAATACACAACAGTGATCCATTAAGAGTATAACAGGAAGGGCTAGCCAGATAGCTCTAGCAGACTAAAGTGCAGGCTTAGGCAGAGTGCAGTGGCCAGGGTTCAATCTCCAGGGTGCTGTGCGGGCCCCGCCCCTGGGGCACACTGAGCCAGCAACTGAGTCTGGGCGCAGGGGTACATGCCTGTAATCCTAGTGCTTGCGAGGCTAAAAACAGGAGAATCACTGAGTCCAATCTACATAGTGACGCCCTGTAGAACCTAAATACATTTAAAAAAAAAAGTGTAATACAAGATGAAAAAATCCCTAATGCCTAACAACCTAGCATGAATTTCTGGTAACACTAGTATATAAACAAACCTAAATTTAGACATACATATACTGTGTTACAGTTGCCTATCTATTAAGTACAGTAACATCACACAGGTTTGTAGCCTAGAAACATCAGCTATCCCATATACAAACCTAGGTGCAGACTATATCACCTAGGTCTGTGTAACAAGTACTCCCAAAAATACACTTCTCAAAACATACCTTTCATATTAAGTGACATCTGACTATTGCCAGAATTATTCATCATTGTACTCAATACATGCTAATTCCCCATTCTACCTCCCCTAAGTTCTTGTTAAACACAATTCCATCATTTTGTCTTAAAAATTCACCTATTCCAGGACCTCACTGCTATGGTTTGAAGATCTGTGTCCCTCCAAAATTTAATCTCCGGTGCAATAGCATTAAAAAGTGGAGCTGTTGGCCTGGGAGATAGCTCAGCGGTGTAAAGCGCTTGCACAAGCGTGCAGGAACCAAGGTTTGATCCCCAGCACCATATGCCGCACAAACTCCACCCTCAGGGCAGCCAAAAAAAAAAAAAAGTGGGACTATCAAGTGATTAGGTCTCTTTTATTTGGTTTTTGTTGTTCTTTCTTTCTGAGACAGCGCCTTACTAAGCAGTTCAGGTGAGGCCTGAGCTCACTTTGTAACCCAGGCTGTGATTACAGGTGTATGCCACCATGCCTGGCAGGGCTTCTCCTTTATGAATAGGACTAAGGCCCCTATAAAGGAAGCTTCATACACCGCATGCCCTTTCAACACTTCTTTAACTTCTACGTGAGGATGCAACAAGAAAAGCCATCTTAGAAGGAAAAAATTAATAATCTGAGCACTTCAGAGGCTGAAGCAGGAGGATCCTTGCAAGTTTGAGATGGTTTGGGCTACAAAGCGAGCTCAAGGCCAGCCTGAACTGCATAACGAGACCCTGTCTCAAAAACACCAGGAAAAAAAAAGTGGGGGGGGGACTAGTTCTCAGCACACACTAAATCTGCCTATAACTTGATCTTTGACTTCCAAGCCTCCAGAACTGTGAGAAATAAATTTCTATTCTTCATAAATTACTTAGTCTGCAGTACTCTGTTATATAGCATAAATGAACTAAAGCACTCCTGGAAGTATGCATAATACTGGTCCTTTGGTGTTTACCTTATTTCACTTAACATGAATACATATTCATTCACACCCACACACACTGGGAATCAAACTCAGGACCTCAAGCTTGCCAGGCAGGCACTGTGCCACTGAGCTATATCCCTAGCCCCAACATGTATCATAATTTCAATCCTTTTTAGAGAGGAGGGAGGGAGGAAGGGAGAAGGAGAGAGAGAGGGGGAAAGAAGGGGGGAGGGAGGAGGGAGGGAGGAAGGATTTTTTAGGGTTCTAAATCCCGAGCCTCATACATGTTATGCAAGGGCTCTACTAGTGAACTATACTCCCAGTACAAAAACAAAACCTTTTGTCTACTGTGAATAATAATGGCCATTAGCCTCACATTTCTCCACATACTTGCCAGTATCTGGCTGGTTTTTTTGTTGTTTTTTTTTTTTTTAATGACAGTCACCCTAACACACATGGAGTTGTACTTCATTGTGTCTCCTTGTTTTCACAGTACTAGAGATAGAATTCAGCAGCACATTACTAAGGTATATCCTCAGCCATATACATACATATATTTTTTTTAATTTTTTTATTTTTTTTTTGAGACAGATCTTGCCAAATTGTCCAAGTGGGACCTAAAACATGTGGTTCTCCTGCTCAGCTTTCCTAAGTGCTGGCATTACAGGCCTATCCCACCATGCCCAGCCTGACTGAGTTTCTTAATAAACAGAAATATTAAGCATCATTTTGTGTCCTTGGTCATCTGTGTGTCTTTCTGGAGAAATACCTATTCATGATTTGGCCAATTTAACCTAAATTATTTATCCTTTTTATTGTAAAGTCTTTAGATATTTTAGATACAAGTCCCTTAACAGATAAATTCTTTGCAAATATTTTCTATCATTCTGAGAGTTATCTTTCCACTCTCCTGATCATGTCCTTTGATGGACAACAGTTTTCAGTTTTGATAAAGTCCAATTTATTTATTTTTTATTTTGTTGATTTTGCTTTGGGTGTCATATCCAAGAAATCATTTCAAAATCCAGTGTCATCATAAACCTTTCCCACTACATAGTTGTTTTTGTTTTGCTTGTGAGACAGGGTCTCACTATATAGTGTAGTCTGGCCTTGACTCCCTTACATAACCCAGGATGGCCTCAAACTCCTGGCAATCCTCCTGCCGAAGACTACCTTGTACTGAGACTACAAGTCTATGCCATGTTCAACTTCCCTATGTTTTTCATAGTTTTAGCTCTTGCAAATAGTTGATTCATTTTTAGTATACAGTGTATGGTAAGGGGCCCAGGCTGGTCTGAAACCCACAACAATCCTCCTGCCTCTGCCTCCTCAATGCTGGGATTATAGGGATGTGACACCACACCCAACTAATCCCATTTTGAGTTCTTAATGTTCTTTAAAAAAATAATTTGGTCACACATGTACAGGTTCATTTCTAAGGCCTTGTCTCAGTTACTCTTCTCTTGTTGCTGGGATAAAATACCCAACTCCCAAAATTAAGGAAGGACTGGTTTATTTAGCTCAGTTAATGGAGGTTTCAGTCCACAGCGCGCTGCAAGGCAGAGTGCCACATTAGAGGCAAAGAGCAAAAAGCAAAGAGAGGGACAGCAACTCCCATAGCTAGCTAGCCTCTTCACACTCCTTACATTGTACTGCAGATTACCCACCCCAGAGCCACAGTGCAGCACTCATACCAGCAATCCCAGCACTGGATCAAGAATCAGTTGGGCTTACCACATAGCTCAGCAGACTAAAGCACCTGCTCAGGCAGCGCACTTGATTCCTGTTGTGTCATGCTGGCCCCAGCCCTGCCCCTGGGGCACACTGAGATGGTGAATGAGATTGGGTGTGGTGGCACACACCTGTAATCCCAGCACTTGAGAGGCTGAAAACAGGAAGATCACTACAAATCCAATCTACATAGTAAGACCCTGCAGACCCTGTACTACATACATAAAAAGAAAAAAAAAAAAAAAAATCAATCACAGACTCCAGAAGCCACTCCATGACTACATGAGGCTTTAGGGGGACAATTAGACACAAACCATAACAGGTCTCTAATACTTTCTACTGATTTATATGTCAGTCCTTTGTCAATACTGCTGCTTTGATTACTGCATTTTATATTAAGTTTTGAAAACATGAAGGCCCTCCAACTTTGTTCTTCTTCAAGATTGTTTTGTTCCAGCATTGGGGAGAATAGCCATGAGTTTAAGGCCAGCCTGGACTACATAGCAAGATCCTGTCTTAACCCCCCTCACCCCCCAAAAATTTGTTCTGGAGCCAGGTGTGGTATACACCTGTAATCCCAGCATTCTGAGAGGCTGAGACAAGAGATCACAAATTCAAGCCCAGCCTAGGAAACTTAGTAAACTTAGTGAAACCCTGTCTCAAAGTAAAAATTAAAAACTTTTAATAAAAGGATTAGGGATATAATCCGGTATGAGAGCCCTTGGTACACTACTCAATAACTCCCAAAATTGTTTCAGCTATTTGGGTGTCTTACAAATCCATATGAATTTTAGTATGAGTTTTCCATTTCTACAAAAAAAAAAAAAAAAAAGCTATTAGGTTTTTGGTCTTTGTTTTTGCTATTGGAGTTTGATAGGAATTGACTATACTGAACCAACAGATCTCACCAGGCAGTATTTGTCATCTTAATATTGTCTTTTAACCCATGAACATAAAATATACAGTATTTCCATTTATGTCTTTCATTTCCTTCAGCAATGTTTTATGGTACTTAGTGTACAAGTTCTACATCTTTTACATTTACTCCAAAGTATTCTATTTTCTTCTTTTTCTTTTCTTTCTTTTTTTTTTTTTTTTTTGACATCAGTTATTTTTATTTTAAATCTTTCTTTCTTTTTTTGTGGAACCGGGGACTGAACTCTGACCTTTACGCTTGCCAGGAAAGCACTTATTCTACTGAGCCATCTCCTGGCCCCTACTCCAAAATATTCTCAATAAAATTATTTTCTACTAAAACCACATAAAAGTAAACTAACTGCTGATATTGTAAACGTACTCTAAAAAGTGTAATAAAATATTGAGAACTATTTAAAAAAATTATTTTCTACTATAATGTTGTTTTCAAATTATCCATCTTTTAAAAAGAAATACAAGAGCTGGCAAGATATCACAGAGACTGGGGTTCAATCCCCTGCTGTTTAGCCATGCCATACCAACCCCACCCCCAGGACCAGCCCCACCCCCAGGGCACACTGAGCCCGCCACCTAGACCACGTGATGGTGTACACCTGTCATCCCAGCACTGGGGAGGCTGGAAACAGGCGGATCACTATGAGTCCAAGCTGTATAGTGAGACCCTGTAACAAATACATAAAACAAAACAAAACAAAAAAACCCAAATACAAATACAAATTGAAGCAAGGAATGATGGCACATGCCTGAGATCCCAGCATTCAGGAGGCTGAGGCTGGAGGACTGCTACAAGTTCAAGGCAAACCTGAGCTACATTGTTAAAGAATATGCTAACCTATGTAATGAGACCTGTCTCAAAAAGAAAAGGAAAGGCTATTGATTGTGGGTTTTGTATCCTGCAACTGAGCTGAAATTATTAGTTCTAACAATTTTCTTGTGGGTTCTAGGGTTTCCTACATATTTAAAAAAAAAAAAAGTAACATGGAGGTTTCTCAAAAAATTAAAACTATGAAGAACTAAACTTAGTTCTCAAAGAGATAGCTGCACTCACATTTTCACTGCAGCACTATTCTCAAAAGCCAAGCAATGAAAACTTAAATATCCACTGATGGATGACACATATTTACAGGATTTGGTTTTTGTTTGTTGGCAGTACCAGAGACTGAAAGCAGGACCGCCACACTGAGCTACATCTCAGTATCCACCCCTAGACAAGATCTCTGACTCACCAAGTATCCTATGGTAAACTCAAATTCCTAATCCTACCCC